>NC_090649.1:407873631-408203631 GCF_040937935.1 Hyperolius riggenbachi | reverse complement strand
ATACATTACTTAGAACAACAGATTCAAGAGTTAAATCTGTAATCCTGACAAATGTGTAATACTAATATTAACACAATATTACCAAAACCGAGCACAAAATGTTCTGTAGGCAGCGAGTCAGTCAGCTAGAAACCTTTCTTAGATCCGCAGATGTGAGTCCGTCTGCTGCTTCTTTTCCAGTCTGTATATCTATTTCCCTTCCACAAATTTGCATTCACAAACATCTTTAAAGCACCAGCAAGATCTACTGATACTTGTTGATGCTCTTAATTTAAAACAAAAGTGTCCTTGTGAAAAAAAAATCATTAATTGAAGTCAGACATAATTAATCCTGTGTAGTTAATATAGCTCATCACATTTTTTTTGTTTTTACCTGGAAGTATTAGATGGTGTTTTAAATTACTTTTAGATTCATTTAGATATGTGGCCTTAATTTATTTCTTCTGGGATATTCTCATTCATCTCTCAGGCATAAATCTGAGAGGCTAGCTGGATATAGACAGCATCTCGGCAGTGCTTTTATTCTGGACTCATAGCTCACCCTAATTGCTATGGTTTTAATGAGAGATTTACTGTTTGTAGACAAAAGTTGAGCTTTTGGTCATGAAGTCTCTAGAGATAATTTACTAAGATTTGCACAGCTCATTTCTTATTTTGGGCTGACTATGCCAAACGGCTTTAAATATACCATTACTCCTTCCTGTGATTGCTGATAACAAACGGTTTAAGCTCTATGGAGTATTCATCGCAAAACACACACACACACACACGCACGCACGCACGCACGCACGCACGCACGTACACACACACACACACACACACACACACCACTGACACACACACACACACCACTGACACACACACACACACACACACTACTGTCATACACACACACACACACACACCACTGACACACACACACACACACACACACACACACACACAGGCATTCACACTTACACATACTCATTTACACTTACACATATACATACATACATACAGACAAACACACACACACGCACATACACGCACGCACACACACACACACACACGCACGCACGCACGCACGCACACACACACACATATACCACTGACACACAGGCTTTCTCACTTACACATACTCATTTCCACTTACACATATACAGACACATACATACACACACGTGCACACACATGCACATACACACAGGGGAGTTTAAAGCCTTTGTGTCACTCCAGGCAAGAAGTCCTGTGTCTCCAACCCACCCCACCCCCCAAATAAAAACACCACATACTAGAGAATATAAACCATGTGCCATATAGGGTGGATGCATAATACAGGGAGTCCCTGAGATACAAACAACCCACCAATCCTGTCACATTTGGTTGCACACTCCCTTCCTGCACTATCCCAGCTTAGTGTGTAAGGGCAGAGTATACAGTAGTGCAGCAGAAGCTGTGTTCTCAGCTCTCCGCTGCAATCCAGTACTGTGCTTTCCTCTGTCTGCTCACCCTAGTGCCCAGCATCTCTTACCACATGTAGAGTAAGTACACGCCACATGAGTAGAGCCAGCACTACAGGGGGCAGAATGGTCACACAGGCACAGCACAGGACTCCAGAGGGGTGATTAAAACACAGCTTTGGCTGCGCTATACTCTACCTTTACAAACTGGACTGGGGGAGCGCAGGAGGGGATGGGAACAGATAGTGAGACAAGGGAACAGAGGGAGGCACAAAGGGGGGCAGAAGGAGGCATAGTGGGACAGAGGGTAGCACAGAGGTATGCACACAAAGCCGATCCATCCAAAAGGCAACTTAGGAAGATGCCTAGGGCTTAAAGAGATTCTAGGTGCCCAGTTTATGCTAACCCCCACCAAATCATGCCAAAAAAGCAGAGTGGCTGTTACTTTAATCCATCTCTGGATGCACAGGAGGCAGAGGTGGCACAGGGGGACTAAAGATCCCACAAGGAGGCAGAAACAGCCGTGGAGGTGTGGCTTCATCCAAGTGTGGGCTTAGTTCAGGGTGTGTGGCTTAATTAGGGGCATGGCACCCCCAGGACCAATGGCACTCCAGGCAGTGGCCTGTACTGCCTATGCCTAAAAACGCCCCTGCTCACTCATTTCTGTACACACACACATGCAGACACACACATGCACAGACACAAACATACATACACTAAGATATACAGTATGTCTGTACAAACACACTCATACATACACACACACCTTAACCTTTAAACGGATGCAGGACATTAAAACCTACACCCTGCTTGGAGTCTCTTATTCTTTCTGGATAGATCTGAGGTCTATTGGCTGGTCAGAAGACAATTTCATTGGGTCTGGACCCTGTGATCACTGTGAGCCAATCACAGTGGTCACTACCAAAAAGAGGGAAAAAGAGGGCGTGCCTTTCAGTAAGAAAAAGGTTAAAATATACAAGGTTTAAAGAAAACCTGAACTGAAAATTAAAAGTGAAAACAACATACACAGGTCATACTTACCTCCCATGTAGTCTACTCCTCAATCTCTTTCTCCTCTCCTGCGTCCTGTTTGTCCACTGTGATCAAGAGAAATCTCTGTCCTCCATTTTAAAAATGGCCGTTACCTCATAACAGCTTCCTGGTCAGCACACAGTTAAACTGTAACATCGCCCACTTGAGCCATAGGGAAACATGGACATTACTTGGCACAGCAGTTGTCCTCTCAGCTATAACTGACAGCAACTGATATATTTCACTTCTGACAAAATGTTGTCAGAACTGGAAGGGATCATTGTCAGAAGAAAATGGTGAGCTTCTGAGAGGAACTGATGGCAAGATAACTATGTAATGTTCAATTGAAGTTACCTCATGTGTTTATTTTAAATCATTTTACTCAGTACAGGTTCTCTTTAAGGCCCCATTCTCACTCAGGCGCTTTCACCTCACCTTATGTGCTTTGCTGATCACCGACGTTCAGCAAATGCTGCAATAGCATTGCGATTCTAAATTATTGGAATGAGAATCACAAACAAAATTGCACAGTATAATTTTAAATGCACTTTTTAATAATCAAAGATCTATAATAGATATTTATTTTTTTTTATTTGCCTGAACTAGAACATTAAAATGACAAAAAATAATGTAAATATTTGCCATAAAGTGTTTAGGAAAAATGTTTCCTGTTGCTGGATCTTTCTCTGTGTCTCCCTGGATGGGCTGGGCTAGCTCAAGCTCTTTACTTTCACTGAGGTCCAGAATAATAATCACTGACATCTATGTGAAGCTACTTACTCTCACTAATATCTCCAGGTAGCAGCTGTTGGCAATGTGTGCTGTTCAGTCCCTAGCTGTGGCCTCTTTCATAGCAATTTTTCTTTACAGCTGCCTAGTGATGTAGCCTTGTAAGGAGGATTTCTGCCATGAGGCTTGTGAGTAGATATTTTTTAAAGTCAGAGAACTGATGGAGATAGAGACAATATGAGGCGTAATTGGGTGTGAAAATGTTTGTTTTACTTCATAAGGATAATCTCAAACAAATAGAGATGTGCTTGTCCCTGCAGAAAGATCTCAAATAGACAAGGGCAGGTGCTGCTGGGAGGGTCAAATCATGCAAATATCAGTATTGAGTTGACCATTTGCACGCAACAATTGGGTCCGGGTTCCAAGGCGGAAACCTTGACGATTGATGATCCGGCTTGATGTAAAATACTGCAGTGCTAATGCTAACATTGCATACCAAAGTTGGTGGCTGTCGAGATGTTTATGGCTGTGACCTAGTTCTTGGCGTGGCAATGATATGGTAGAAACTGGAGTGAGTTAAAAAGCTTCAACTTACTCCAGCTCCTAACGTGCCATTGCGCCTCTGAGGAATACATTACAGTCGCTCACAACTCGACAGCCAATAGCTTTGGGATACGCAGCTAATCAGACTGCTATAATTACTAATATTTCAGTGATTTACTGAATTATATTACTGACTTTTACTTGGTTGACCAGACGATAGGTGACACCTAGAAAACATTTGAGATGAGGTTGTATACTGGACTTCACACATAATGTTTTTAACTATCATTTGTCATGATCTTTAACCACGTCAGGACCATAGGCTTACACCCCCCCCCCCCCCCCCCCCCACAGTGACCAGGCTATTTTTGTACAATTTAGGCCACTTCAGCTTTAAGCGCTCGCTGCAGGGCCCTCCCTTTTTCTGCCTACCAACAGAGCTTTCTGTTGGTGGGCTCTGATCGCTGCTGCATTATTTGTTTATTTTTATTTATGTTTGTTTGGATTTTTTAATAAATTTGCCCTATTTAATAATTTTTTTCCCTCCCTCCCTTGCCAGCCAATCACAACGGCTGATGCGTATGACAGCCGATCTCTCCTGAGCCTCCCAGGGGGACAGCCGTGTCACATGGCTGTTCCCAGTACAGCGCTGCCATAGATTGTAGCCCTGAGCGATGGAAATAGATGACGGTTTCGCCATCTAACAGTCTTCTAGCAGCTATCGGCGGAGACTGATAATGGAGCGGAGCTCCGTCATTCAAGCGGAGATGCGTGCGCGTCTGTGCACACGATCTCCTGCAAAAGCTACTGTAATTAATAATTACATTTTATGAATATCTGACTCCAAAATACAGGCCCACAAACCCTCAACTAGTTTTTTGTTTGTTAATGTATATTTATGCTATATAATTGAGGGGTGGCTAGTCTACTAGCAAAGCACCATACATGCTAGAATCACCAAATTCACAGGGTATATTAAGAAGAACAGTGGGAACAAGGAGAAATATGATATCACTCTTCCCTATCTCTGGTTCCCAGGAGGAGTTGGGGACTGTTGATGCCAGGAGGGGGGGGGGGGGGGCGGGGTTCATGGTGATATCTCATTTTTCCCATTTGTTCCTAGCATGGGGGTTTTGCTATTAAGCACTAAATTTGGCAGCCATTGACTTCAATGTTGAATGCAAATGCAAATTTTGGAAACGAAAACTTACAGTGAATGAGAACGGGTGAACAGCCATTATTCCCCAGTGCAGGGGCGTCTCTAGCCATTTTGTCACTCCAGGCGAGAATACCGGTGTTGCCCCCCTCCCCGTGTGGTGCCCCCCTGCTGCAAATAATCGTAACGCAGCAAAGATTCACCATAAGATAAAAGTAATGCGGCAGACTTTCCCCAGAAAATAACCATAACGCAGCAATGATTCACTATAAAATAATTATAATGCAGCAATGATTCACCATACAATAATCGTAATGTGGCCAGCGTTCCCCAGGAAATGATTGCAATGTGGCCAGCGCTCCCCAAGAAATAATCGTAATGTGGCCAGCGTTCCCCAGGAAATAATCGTAATGTGGCCAATGTTCCCCAGGAAATAATCGTAATGTGACCAGCGTTCCCCAGAAAATGATCGTAATGTGGCCAACGTTCCCCAGGAAATGATCGTAATGTGGTCAACGTTCCCCAGAAAATGATCGTAATGTGACCAGCGTTCACCAGAAAATAATTGTAATGTGGCCAGCGTTCACTAGAAAATGATCGTAATGTGGCCAGCTATCACCAGAAAATAATCGTAATGTGGCCAGCGTTCACCAGAAAATAATTGTAATGTGGCCAGCGTTCACCAGAAAATAATCGTAATGCAGCCAGCGTTCACCAGGAAATAATCGTAATGCGGCCAGCGTTCACCAGGAAATAATCGTAATGCAGCCAGCGTTCACCAGAAAATAATCGTAATGCGGCCAGCGTTTACCAGGAAATAATCGTAATGCGGCCAGCGTTCACCAGGAAATAATCGTAATGCGGCCAGCGTTCACCAGGAAATAATCGTAATGCGGCCAGCGTTCACCAGGAAATAATCGTAATGCGGCCAGCGTTCACCAGGAAATAATCGTAATGCGGCTAGCGTTCCCCAGGAAATAATCGTAATGCGGCCAGCGTTCACCAGGAAATAATCGTAATGCGGCCAGCGTTCACCAGGAGAAAATCGTAATGCGGCCAGCGTTCACCAGGAGATAATCGTAATGCGGCCAGCGTTCACCAGGAAATAATCGTAATGCGGCCAGCGTTCCCCAGGAAATAATCGTAATGCGGCCAGCGTTCACCAGGAAATAATCGTAATGCGGCCAGCGTTCACCAGGAGATAATCGTAATGCGGCCAGCGTTCACCAGGAGATAATCGTAATGCGGCCAGCGTTCACCAGGAGATAATCGTAATGCGGCCAGCGTTCACCAGGAGATAATCGTAGGAGATAAGGAGATAATCACCAGTAAATTATGCTAATGTGGGCAGCATTTACTCACCTGCAGAAGTCTCCTGTAGCCAGCCGGCGGTGGCACTGGTCCCTGGTGCGTCACACGGTGCCTTGAAGTCTCCTGTAGCCAGCCGGCGGTGGCACTGGTCCCTGGTGCGTCACACGGTGCCTTCAAGCACGTATGACAGGCGGAGGGCGGAGGTAGGGGCGGCGCCGCACGTATAGACGAACTAGCGTGCGGCCGCTCGCTCTGCACAGAGAGGTAGTGGGGGCGGACCAGTAGGCGGCACCAGGCACAGGCTGAGCTGCCTGTCACAGCCGGCTGCTCGCTCTGAAGGGAGAGGAAGGGGGCGGACCAGTAGGCGGCACCAGGCACAGGCTGAGCTGCCTGTCACAGCCGGCGCCGACCTGATAGTGAAAAAAAAAAAATAAACACACACACAGCGCGGCGAAAGAGCGCCCACTTCCACCCACGGCGCTCTAGGCCAAAATTTAGAGTTGCCTAATGACAGAGACGGCTCTGCCCCAGTGAACATGTTAGTCCATCTTTAGTGATCAGAAGTCAGATGGAAAGTCACCAACAGGTGTGGCCAATTGCAAATATTGTCACAATAAGGCAGTTTTGTAATAAAACATTACAAAAGAATTCTCCCATTACTGGCTGACTTCCACTGAAAAAGAGCACATATTCTTTTTTTAGTGGAATTAAGTATATTTTCGGTATAGGTAGTATCTTCATGAGCATTTCCTGGGCATTACTGTACATTGATTGGTATTACAAACAAAAATAAATGATTGCCATTTAGTTCAGTGATTAAGTAGTTAGCGCTTGGGCCACACATCACCAGTCCCATAGCATCTGCGTGGATTTTATATGTTTTTCTCATATTTGTGTCTTTCCTTTGTGTTGTCCAGGTCCTCTCAAAACCCCCCAAAAAAAACATGGTTGAAGGCTGAACCCACTAGAGTGATTTTTTTTAGTGTTTAGGGAGGTTTTCAAAACGCTTAATGTATGGGCCAATGTATGGGCCAATTTCCCCTGCAGCGATTGCGATTTCCAAAATCGCAAATGCAGGACATGCACCATTTTTGAGCGTTAGCATTTTGCGTGCCATCTCTGCAATGTAAAGTATATAAACGCTGGCGTAATCGCTTGTCAAAACCTACACAGGTTTTAAATTAAATTACTGCACATTGTAAAAAAATGAAAATTAGTTGAAAGGACCCATCAGAATTAAAATCGCTAATCGCAAATCGGTGCACAATCACTGGCGAAAAGCTTATAATTTTTAAAATCGCTACCAAATTTGGCAGAAATTGCTTACAAAACGCTCATTAAAAACGCTAGCGATTGCGATAGCGATTTGCGATTTGTAGTGGATTCCAGGCCTGAATGGCTTCCATGCTTTCCAAAAATGGTCCTACATTCTGGAGGTTACATTATGTTGCCCTACTAAAGAGACATTTATTGATTTGAATTGAAACAACTCAAATTATAATAGCAATCATGTTGGTGGTGATCCACTAAGTGAATATAAACAGCATATAGACGTAAAGTGCTGGATTGCATATGAGCTTTCTTGGCAAAATTTCCCAAACGCCAATGAATATTGCTACCCTTCTCTCTGGATGCAGTTAACAGATAGTTAAATCAGTTATTACCATGTGACACTCAAAGTAGGAAACATAATAGATGTCAATCTACATTTTATAGCGTATCTGCAATCATGAAGAACATTATTACTGCTGCAATAATGAAGAACCTTATTACTGCATGTACGCCTGTATTCATGATGGTGTTACCCAAATACCCCTGGTGTTAGCAAATTGTGGGTAACATCGTCTCATGTTACATGGCATGTACATTTGTTAGAAGTATTCTATTAGGGATGCTTATTCGAATTCAATGGAAATACCACAACTCTGTAATTTTAGCCCAATTTCAGAACACTGAAGCAATGGACCAATCAGAGAATGCAGAGTCAACTTAGAAGTATTTGGCCAATTAGAGAATGCGCAAAATGACCAAAAAAAGTGTCCTCGGAAAACGTAAATCTGTGGGATCAGTAATCGGCATTGGCGAAAATTGTGATTTCCACAGAATCGGAAACGGCATTTCCAACCATCTCTATACTCAATAATTAGGTATGATTGTTCTCCAAACATCCCTTTCTGCTTTACTTAACTAAACGATACTTATTCAGGTTTGTTTGTATATTAATTATCATTTTTACCTCAAAACATGTTATAATGAATTAACTGACAAACTGAACTCTCCCCTGAGCTCAACAGAAGTTGTTCCCCGGGTAATGTTGAGATCCTAGACGTTAGAAAACATGCTCTCTACACGAGGTTGCAGACTTGGGTTTTGCAGGACACACAGCAGGCGAGAAGCAAAGACTAGCAGCTGCTCACAGAAAATTATGCAGAAATTAGGTGTCCTACGTCTGTATAGATAGGTACCAGTGTCGCTTGTGAATTTTTGCATTGAAAATGTTATTTTTGATTTTGAGGACATGTTTTAGCAAAAATATCTTGTATTTTTGCGATTTCATGGTTTTTTTTTTTCAATAGAAAAATCTTTTTTTTTTCGAAAACACAGGAAAATAATATTTTTACTGCGTACATTTTTACCACAAAAAAACAATATTTTTACTGTAAAAATTCCTGAAAAGCATGAAAAACACAAAAACTCACAAAACTACTTTTCCATTGCATTTTTGATTGAAAACCAAATGTAACATTATTTTCACAAAAATACTGATCACTGACAGGTACACAGCTGCAGGCAAACACAGCAACATATTGACTTTTTAAAGCTCATTTGCCAAATGTAATACTTATGAATTAGTCAGTTTCTTTAAGAATTCACCTTATTAATTTTGGGTTTGGTTGGGTTTTTACATTATTAAGCCGTCCAGTGCGTCCACAATGTCCCAATGCATTTCCTCCCTAAAATCAGTTTAGTTTAACACAATATGCTTTTGTCAGGCATGTCCAAAAAGACCTGAGGTTCCTGATCACTTTTCAGGTCACTCTGTCCCATTTGCGTGGTCTAACCTAGCAACCTCATTTATTCTTCTTACGCCATTTGAAGAGCATTAAACTTGCAGATGCAATTATTGTATAATAAAGTATTGATTTCTCTAGAAACGCTTCAACATTATCCTCCTTAAAATTAGCATTTACAAGAAATAAATCCACATTTTTCATTAAAATTAACCTGGTGGACACTGGCGAGTAAATTACAATAAAAAGATTTTTTTCCTCCTAGGAATAAGTGTTTAGCTATCCATGGATAAATTACTGTTTTATTGTAGAGTCTCACTCAGTGAATCCATTTTTCATGCACCCTATAGTGCCATGTGTCTTTGGAGAGGGTTGTCAATTCAATACATGTGCAAATTAGGTTGGCCAAAAGTACTAGATATAGAAGGAGATACATACCTTCTAAAATAAGCTCTATGCACAATGGAATGGATTCACAAACTATCTCACCTTCTCTGTTTTCAGCCTTTAATACGTAGAGTTGTTAAAGCACCCAACAAGAAATATCATGCTAAAAATAAGCTGAGAAAGGTAATAAGTAAGTTTAGGTGACACTAAAGTGAAAATAAACTGATGAGATAAATAATTGTATCTATCCTCCTACTTCTAAAAATTACTTTTAGTTATCCCACAGTTTTATTTTATTTTAAAAACGTAAAAAAGTAGATTTACTGTATATACTTGAATACAAGTCAACCTTGTGTATAAGTCGACTCCAATGTTCAACCCTCTTAAGCTGGAATTTGTTATTGACTCAAGTATAAGTTTACCCAGCAACGTTAATGGCTGCACTTGGGGTTCAGGAGGGGTTAATGACTGCACTGAATACAGTATTGCAGCCATTAGCCCCTCCTGTCCCTTAAGTGGAGCCAATACCTCCTCCAGGCCCCCAAGTGCAGCAAATATTTACCCCCCTTCCTGCAGGCCAGTATTTTCCCCCTGCCCCTTTCCTTGTTAATTGTTGTGGCAGGACTTTCAGACCTGTGGTTTTTTTTTTCATTTCCTTTCCTCAAAGTATCACTTACCATGGGTAAAGTGCTACAAGTGGGAATGTTACTATTAGTACACACATAACTCAGTTGGCTCAGTGTTACCCGTTACTCATGTATAAGTCGACCCCTATACTTTTATGAAGTGAATCAGACCTAAATTTATATACTCAAGAATATACAGTATTATTTTTTTCAGCTCAATTAAACAGTCTGTCCCTTATTTCTGAGTGCTTATATATATATATATGAACTGTTGACCTTTTTATCTATCCCCCTACTCTCAGAAGCTCAGTTCTCTGTTATGGCCCATACTCATGGGCTACAAATGTCGCCGCAACACGCGGCGCGCGCGTGTTGCGGCGACAGGTCGCCCGTGAGTATGCGGCGTTGCCCGGGCGCGCACCCCGAACTGTCGCTCGTCGCTGATGTCGCCGGGCGATTGAACCGCTCAATCGCCTGGCGACGGTCGCCGCCGCAACTGTCGCTAGTTCGCGTGAGTACGCAGACTAGCGACAGCAACAAGATAAGTATCCATTGGGCTTCCGGCGGGGGGAGGTGCAACAGCGACAGCTTCCGCCGCATCAGTTGCCAGGTCCCTCCGCGGAGGGACCTGGCGTCGAGCTGTCACCGGCCTGTCGCGCACACGCTCATGTGTGCTGGCGACAGGCCAAAAAGTTGCCCATGAGTATGGGCCATTAGGAAAGCTGTAATATCTTATCAGTGAAGGAGGCTATATTCCAACTGGGACATCACTGGAGAAAAACTGTCAGTTCCATAGCTGAATATTAACTCGTTCAGGCAGAGAAAAAAGAAAAGCAACACAGCATATTTATTTGTGTGCTTGGCGCTGTACATATGTATATACACATGTCTATCTCGTCATGTCACATTTCACTTAACCACTTGCCGACCAGGGGATTTTACACTGATCGGTGCTGCGTGGGCTCTACAGCCTGCAGCACCGATCAGGAGTGCAGCAGGGCGATCAGACTACCCCCCTTTTTTCCCCACTAGGGGGATGTCCTGCTGGGGGGGTCTGATCGCCGCCGGCTGCAGTTGCTTAGCGGGGGGGGGCTCTTCAAAGCCCCCCTCCGCAGCGCTTTCCGCCCTCTCGCCAGCTCTCTCCCTCTCCCTTCCCCTGTGTGCTGCGCAGGACGGATTTCCGTCCTGCGCATTGAAGGATAGGCTTCAGCCTATCATATGCCGGCGATCCCCGGCCAATCAGAGGCCGGGGATCGCCGATCTGCCTTACGGCGCTGCTGCGCAGCAGCGCCGTATGATGTAAACAGCGGGGATTTCTTCCCCGCCTGTTTACATTTTGCACCCTCCGTGAACTGACATGGAAAGGCCGCTCGATCGAGCGGCCGTTTCCATGGTAACCCGCAGACGACCAGTTTACGCCAATCGGCGTTAGCTGGTCGTCAAGAGGTTAAGCTCCCCTTTAAGTGAATCAGAAACAGTTTTGGTTTTTAATTCTTTTTAGCTTGGAAAGTACTGACAAATATTTTATAAATATGGTTAAAAGCCAAGTAACGCCCCCTCAGTCTCGCAAATTATGAATCTAACAGATCAAAGCCTAAATATGGAACGTCTAGACAGAAATCCATAAACAAGATAACCGCACTCCAGGATGTGATTGTATGCTGGTGCTGGACCCCAAGACTGCTCAGAATATATATATACACATATATACTTAGACGGAAAGATAACCACAATATGTGGAAAGATAATTGGGATTTCGACTGGGCTTCCCTACTTCAAAAATTCTAACATGGGTAAAAGTAAGAAGGACACCAACTCAATCTTCAGGTTTGCTCCTTAATCCCCACCCCCCACCTATTCCCTCCTCCTTATTCTTCTGAATTCTGACCATCCCCCCAAGTCGCAAGTCTGAGACCTCTGCGACTATAGTTAGGAGATTCAATTATTATTCTACCATCAGCATAAACTAATAAAATTACACACTGTTCAACAAGTGATGTTTACTTGTTATTTATTAGTGGATACTATATGTACTCCGTAGGTTCTAAGATGTTGACTATTCAAGTTGCTGAACCCTCTTGGCATGGGGGTATTCTGGGAGAACTTTCTCCTATAGGATTGTCTTCGCCTTGTTAATGTTGATTTATTAGCTCATTGTAATGAGTTTGTGTTTCTAATTGTTTCTAATTGTTGAATCTGGTTATTATAGTTTTTGATGATATCATCAACATCTTATGCTAAATTTCTTGTAATTTGAAAATGTTTCTATAAAAATCATTTACACAAAAAGACAAGTAATGAGAGAGACCTTCTGTAAATCAACTTCAGTTTAAAAATGTTTTTGTATTACAAACAGAACCCTCCCCCCCCCCCAAAAAAAAAAAATAGCAAGATGCCAATATGTTCAATCAGAAGCTCATTTACATGTAAAATATTACAATGTATTTCTACAGTCTACCTATATGTGAAACATCAGGGTACACAGGCCATTGCTTCTTGGTAAAAAAAAATAATAAGACATGAAAAAATAAAAAAAGTAGGGTGCTTATGGGTATTCTGGATATCTGATGCTGTGGGCAATGATATAGCAACAAACAAACATAAAAACATAAACAGCTTTGCCATAACTTGATCAAATATACTCTCCTAGGAAGTAATAAAATGCTTTCATAAAAACTTGTTCCATCTGTGGTGATGCATACGCATGCGCGCAGAGCAAGCCGCACATTTATTTGTTGGCTAAGCATGTGATATCTTACCGCGTTATTCCATACATGCCCTTAATGGTTTATGACAAAGTTTGATTCTTTACACGCATATGATTTTATGCACAAAAGCGGGTTGCACAAAGGTTTGCGCTAGTGGGGCAATCCAGTGGTTGAGACCTGGGCCCATATGCAATTCACTTTTTCACCTGAGTTTTCTCCTAGGAGATCATTTTTCATCTTCGATTTAAAATAACTTTTCAGCACTTTTCAACTAAAAAAGTACCAAAAAGTAGGTGGAAAGGCACTATCAAAATTATTTTGAGTATTTTCTTGCTTTCTGGTGGCTTAAAAGGCACTTTATTGAAAAGTTTAAAAATATCACCTAGGAGAAAACTCAGGTGAAAAAGTGAATTGCATATGGGCCCTGGTGGCTACTAGGTAGCAAAGTGGTAGTGGCCCATCATCCCTTTCGGTATGCTCTGGTGAAGACCAGTGGTATCTTAGACTCCACACCCTGGGAGAGTCCACGCTACCACTGGAGGTGAGTTCTAAACCTGTTGCCTTCATAACACTACCAGTATGGATCCTGCCCGGAGAGAAATGGGCACTAAGAGAAGAATAATACATTGAGGTTGACTCCTTGAGCCAAGCAATGTGTAGTGACTAATGTCTAATATTCTCATTACTTCCCAGGAATTTATGAAGATTCATGTTAAGCCAATGCTTTTTTATGTATTCACGTAGCATGTTTATTCACATGTTTTGTACAGTAAACGGTGAATAAACAAACACTATTGTAACATAAGTCATACATATTGGAACCATTGTACAACCCAAACTCTGATCAATAGCCTTTTATAATAAGATTGTTATATATTTTATTTGATTGATTAAAAAAATTGTGTGTGTGTGTGCGAGCGTGCGAGTGTGTGTGTGTGTGTGTGTGTGTGTGTGTGTGTGAGTGTGTGTGTGTGTGTGTGTGTGTGAGTGTGTGTGTGTGTGTGTGTGTGTGTGTGTGTGTGTGTGTGTGTGTGTGTGTGTGTGTGTGTGTGTGAGTGTGTGTGTGTTACTAAAGGTAAATATAACATAGAACTGAATCTCATATTTGTATGTTCAGTTTAAGGAATTCATTATTTTAAGACTTATTTTATGACTTCTTCTAAACATTCTTGTGCTTGAAAACAGAAAGGGACTTCAGACATTTTGTTAGTAGGGATAGTACTGTATGTACCTATGTTTATCCCATGTCACATGTCACTCACTTTAGGTACACTTTATTTTATGTCACAGTATAGACCTCGGTAGGTTGCAAGTACATGTGGACTTCAGCCATACAGAATACTGCTGCATAATTCACATGTCTCTCTCTGCAAACTGTTAAAGGGGAACTTCAGCCTAGACAAACATACTGCCATCAAGTTACATTAGTTATGTTAATTAGAATAGATAGGTAATATAATCTCTTACCCACCCTGTTTTAAAAGAACAGGCAAATGTTTGTGATTCATGGGGGCTGCCATCTTTGTCATGGGGGCAGCCATCTTTTTGGTTGAAAGGAGGTGACGGGGAGCAGGGAACACCGTTCCAACTGTCCTGTGTCCTGATTACCCCTCCCAGCTGCACACGCTAGGCTTCAAATGCCAAATTCAAGATGTAAAAAAAATTGCACCAAAACAGCAGAACGAGAACAACAACATCAGAAATCCCATCATGCTTTGCACAGCATCAGGGGAAAAAAGCCCGGGCAGTTTTCTTCTGTGCAGCTAAAAATGAGGCTTGTATAAGAGAAACAAAGTTCTGATGCTGTGAAACTGTTAAAGAAACACACAGCCTTTTCAGCGCTGCTGAGTCGATTTTTAGTCCGGAGGTTCACTTTAAGGACAGGAATGAAAAGAAATGTTGTTGAATTACACAATAGACCCTGGGTAGTTTGTAAAAACCAAAATTAGTTCTTCTAGTTTTTGAGAAAATCGATGATAAAGTTAGAGGAAAATAGTTGCAATTTAAATGCAGTAATATGACAGATAATATATCAACATGTGTATAATTGTATTGTTTAAAATATGTTCAGAGTGTAGGAAATATAAAAAAAAATGATGAGGGGTCTCCCCTCTCGAGCCTCTTTAACCCCTTGTCCCCATGCAGGCTTGGATAGCCAGGATGCGGATTCCCCGGCCACATGGGGCTTCGCATCCTGAGCTGTACCAGCCCGTATGGTGCATGGTATAGGGGGCTGTGGGGGAAAGGGGTGGCCAAGCCTCCCCCTCTCCCCCAGATCCATTGTCCAATCCATGGACAAGGAGCTCTTCCCCACTGCCGATGCCCCAGAGGAGGTGGGGCCGCCGACATCCTGGGGGTTTATGGTGGCATCTGGCAGTCTCCTTTAAGAAGGGGACCCCCAGATTCTTTACCCCTCCCCAGGAGAAATGAGTATAGGGGTACATAGTACTCCTTATCCATTTCCATAAAAGGGTAAATGATGTAATAACAACACAACGACATAAAATGTCCTTTAATATTCCTAATTAACCATAAATACATACCTGTACTTAGGCTCCCGCTCTCCTTCCTGCACTAAATGCCAGCATGGATGGGGCTGATAGGTGTGAGCATGTAGGGAGGACAGCGGGACGCTACGGTGCAGCCTTCATCCGCACATGGCAGAGCTCTTGGCTAACTAAGCATAACTGAGAGAAAAAGCTTCTTTGAATTTCCCTCTAGGGCTCCCCATTGGTTCCTTCACAGACCATTGGGGTTCATGAGGACCACCTTAGTGATGTCTGTTTCTGTTGATTGTGCAGTTCAAATTCCAGATGGCAGCACACATGAACAAAGTCAAGAAACATGTACTGGGGACAACAAAGCTACAACCTGGTATAGAGAAAACATTAATCATTGAGAGAGATGACTGCAAAGTAATTCAGTCAGAGATGAAGTGCAGGGAATAACAGTTCAAAACAAGTTGATACAAGCAGGAGTGGAGTCATGCAAAGCAAGAAAAAAGTCCTTCATCAGTGAGAAGCAAAGAAGACTCAGGCTGAGGTTTTATAAAGGTACAAGAGTTGACTGTAGAAGAAATAAAGGACAAATTTCCCCAGGACTGATAGTTATTTCAGGGTCTGCAGATATTTAGATGGCAATTAGAGAGCATTGCTACTTCCTGGATGGCTTCTAAGATGTAGGAGAGCTTAAAATGGCCTTCAGGCCTGGATGACTTTCACCTTCCAATGAGTGTTGCTCACACAGCTTTTGCATTGATGTAAGTAAATAAAGCTTATGGTCCATATTTATGCTGCTGACCATCTACCAACTTTTCTGTTTGCACAATACCGTATCACTGTCTCGTCAGCGACCCAAAATTCTTCTCCATTGTGTGAATGTTGTGTGGTAAAGAAGTCTAGTTGATTTTGGTCGATTTAGGTTAATTTGTTGTTTGTAGAGAAAAGCACCTCGACTTTACATTGCTAAATTAATTTCTCCACAGCACCATGAGTTTGCAATGAACACCAAAGGACAATAGATCAGTCTTTTCTATTCACTTCCCAAGACCTTGAAGCCAATAAAGTTTGAGTAAAGCATCATTATTCATGAGCAGCATTTTTTCCCTCACACTTCTTTTATAGGGGAGTTAATGGGCAGAGAAAAGACTAATGGCGAAAGGAGAGAAACGGTCATTGGAGCAACAGCATTGAAAATATAAATGTAGACTGCAAATATTGATTCCTGACTATCAATATGCCAATTGCTGCCATAAAACACAAGCCCTGCTGACACTTTTGTCAATGTGCTGCTGAGAATCATACCTTTTAAGGCTCAACGCACTGCTCAATTGCTTTTCTGCTCTACATTGTTGTTTATTTGCGCTTTCCCTGGGACTAGCTCATTGGAATACTGCATTACATTCTCCTACATGCTGTGAAAACAGCATTTCCACTTACTTAAATCACAAGCGGCTGAACAATTATTCCTGAAATAAAAAAGGTGGTATTAACCATATCATTTACATTTCAGTCTAATCCTTCTTTTCCTCACTTAACAAACAACATTCACTCCTGGGCTGCATTGTATGTAAGTGGCCATTATTCTTATCTTCCATATCTATGGTACTTGTTGCATTCTGCTGCATGCAGTTGGTATTCTCTCTCTTTGCTTGCATGAGTTTCCACTAGCTTAGTCATCTTCTATTCCCACAAACAGGACTTCTCACGAGCATCACCTCTCTTTTGGAATGCTCTCTGACAGCCAGTCAGTCATACTCCGAGCCTAGAAATCTTCAAACCTTCTCTCAAAACACACCTGTTCAGACAAGCCTATAATTTGCAATAAGTAGCATTGGACATTTACTGCCTCATCCGTTAACCCCTGTGTCTCCTTCCCTAATGTCCAACCCACTATCCTCTAAATTGTAAGCTTGCAAGGGTTGGGACCTCTGCCTAGTGTTTCTTATACTGATGTAATTTAGCATACGAACATGCACCAGTATAGGTGATGTTTCAAACCACACATCAACTACATTTATATTTCTATTGCTGGATATCCAGATTGAGTTTTTGACCTCTCATGTATTTACCATATTTTCCCCACTATTTGTTTTGTGCTATGTACAGTGCTACCAAAGATGCAGTGCCATGGAAGATGTTGCTACTATATAAATAAATAAATGAATAAATAATAATAATAATATAACAACATACTGATAGAGAAATTTTACCTTTCTCATCTAGCCTTCTCTTTTGCGCACTTTAGGCTGTAAACTCATTAGTAGTTAAAGAGAAATTCCTACCAAGAATTGAACTATATCCCAATCAGTAGCTGATACCCCCTTTTACATGAGAAATCTATTCCTTTTCACAAACAGACCATCAGGGGGCGCTCTATGGCTGATATTGTGGTGAAACCCCTCCCACAAGAAACTCTGAGTATGTACTCCTGGTAGTTTCCTGTCTGTGAACCTTGTTGCATTCTGGGAAATAGCTGTTTACAGCGGTTTCCAACTGTCAAAAAAGCTTGCAGCAGCTACATCACCTGCCAACAGTAAAAATGTCACCATGTAATAAATGTCAGAATGTAAATCAGGGATTTAAAAGATTTTACAATGGGCAAACACTGACTAAATCATTTATACATAATTATTGTAAAAAATGAAGCACTTTTTTATTACATTATTTTCACTGGAGTTCCTCTTTAAGTTGTTTGGAGCTACAAGAAAGATCACATTGCTAGTGCCACTGCCACATTCTCACTGCCTAGATCTAGAGGAGGCTTGAATATACCTAAACTGTATCCCTGTCATCTCACAGCTCAATTAGATCAGCTGGCTGTCATAAATGCGGGCAATGCTGCACCCCATTTGGTGGGATTATCATTAAGCCTAGACCCCATTTGGTGGGACAAGAGTTAAACCTAGTCAAGCCCTTGTCTTGCAAAGTGTAGCCACGCATGGGGTTGTCAGATGTTTCTAGGTGGTGTTAAATCAATGATAGCCATATTTATTGATTTTTATTTTTATCTATGTTACAGCAAGGCCCTAATGACACTTTCTCTTAAGGGGCTATGGCCGCCATAGCCCCTAAGAGAAAGTGTCATTAGGGCCTTGCTGTAACATAGATTGTAGTGTAACTATTTCAACTAATTTACCCTTCTTAAACTTGAAGATTGTGTACAAATGTAAGCAGACTGCAGAGTGGTGCAGCAGAAGTGTGCTGGGCCAATAACCCAGAGATTGATGGATTGAAACCATCCTCTGCTAAGTGTACTTTATTTTTTACACCTTGCTTTACCACATGGGCCAATCAGCGGCCATAGCCTCTTAAAGCGGAACTGAAGTAAGAGGTATATGGAGGCTGCCATATTTATTTCCTTTTAATCAATACCAGTTGCCTGGCAGCCCTGCTGGTCTATTTCTCTGCAGTAGTATCTGATAAACACCAGAAACAAGCATGCAGCTAGTCTTATCAGGTCTGACTTTAAAGTCTGAAACACCAGATCTGCTGCATGCTTGTTCAGGGGCTATGGCAAATAGTATTAGAGGCAGAGGATCAGCAGGGCTGCCAGGCAACTGGTATTGCTTAAAAGGAAATAAACATGGCAGCCTCCATATACCTCTCTCTTTAGTTCCCCTTTAAGAGAAAGTGTCATGGGCTTTGCTGTAACATAGATTGTAGTGTAACTATTTCAACTAATGTACCCTTCTTAAACTTGAAGATTGCATGCAAATGTAAGCTGACTGCAGAGTGGCGCAGCTGCCGCAGCAGAAGTGTGCTGGGCCCATAACCCAGAGGTTGATGGATTGAAACCATCCTCTGCTAGGTGTAGTTTATTTTTTACACCGTGCTTCATCACATGGGCTAATCGGCGGCCATAGCCTCTTAAAAGAAAGTGTCATTAGGGCCTTGCTGTAACATAGATTGTAGTGTAACTATTTCAACTAATGTACCCTTCTTAAAGAGAATCTGTACTCTGAAATTCTTACAATAAAAAGCATACCATTCTATTCATTATGTGCTCCTGGTCCCCTCTGTGCTGTTTCTGCCATTCTCTGCTGCAAACCTGGCTTGTAATTGCCAGTTTTAGGCAGTGTTTACAAACAAACTAACCAGCTTCTAATAGGCTCAGCTAAGCAGAGTGTGTTAGTCACACAGAGCCTGCAGGGGGTGTGTACAGCTTCTAGCTAATCACAAGCAGCCCTGCACATTCCAGTCTGACTGCCTCAGCCTGACTGTGCCGACTATAGAGAGAAGATTAGATCATATAACAGAGATAACACAGCTACTGTGCAATTAGGAAAAGCTGCAGTAAGCCAGACCACATTAGAAAAGGCATAGGAACTTATAGCATAGAAGAAATAAAGATAAACAATTTGTTACAGAGTCTCTTTAAACTTGAAGATTGTATACAAATGTAAGCAGAGTGGTGCAGAGGAAGTGTGCTGGGCCCATAACCCGGAGGTTGATGTATTGAAACCATCCTCTGCTAGGCATGATTTCATTTTTGCACCTCGCTTTATCGCATGGGCAAAACAGTTTCCATAGCCCTGTAAGAGAAAGTGCAATAAGGGCCCTGCCGTAACATAGATATTACGGTAGCTAAGACTACTCCTGGGCCTTTCTTGTAGTTGAAGAGATGAGTGAACTGTGACACAACACTTAAAAAAAAATTAAAAAAAATGCAAACAGAGAAGCTTTCCCCATATTAGAGCATTGGATTTGTTAAGGTCTTAAGCCAATGTGTTGTAAGACACAAGTAAGCTTTAGGTTAGCAGTAATGGTTGCATGGCCACCTAGCTTTTCATCCTTCCCAAGCCAGCTAGGCTTTCTTCAGCCTGTAGTGTTGGTGGTGTAGTGGTGAGCATAGCTGCTCTCCAAGCAGTTGACCTGGGTTCGATTCCTGGCCAATGTATGTGAGCGTGCTTTTGACATCCTACAAATCCCTGAAAGACAAGATCCTCCTCCTCCAGAGGAGGAGGGAAGGAGCTGTTGTGGGGTGCTATTTAGGGAATAACAATCAGCCAGGAGCAAGCTAAAAAGCCTACAAGAGCCTAATCAAGCTTTCCCTAGCAGAGTCTGGCAGAAGCTGTCCCTTCACTAATTACTGTAGGCAGACGAGTGAGTAAAACGGCCGGAGAACCTTGCCTTTTATAAGGGGGGGGCTCCAGGAGTGAGTATAGTCTGATTAGCGACAATGTGCCTGCTGACTGTGATGTAGAGGGTCAAAGTTGACCCTAATGGAGCATTATGGGGGCAAACCGAACTTCCGCAAAAGTTAGCCTTCGCCGGCGAATGCGAACCACCCAAAGTTCGCCTGGAACCGTTCGGGCCATCTCTAGTAATATTATGTCAAAATGCAAGTGATCTATCAAACCTAGACTTTTTTTTAAAAAAAGTTGGTTTATATAGGAATCTAAAGGCAAGACTGGATGGCAAGGACAATCTCAAAATAAAGTCAAGGGAAACTCCAAGAGCCATACTAATGAGGTGTGTCAAATGCATTTGTATCTATTTAAGATTAATAATCATTTTACAATGAAGTTAAATCTATTTTAATTATTTGTGTTTTATATTTTAAAGTTTGTAAATATGTATGCACCTTGTTTTATTTTTGTTTTCATTTTTGTTTTTTGTGTGTGCATAAAAACACAGCCTTTGCATAGTGTTTCTACCAGAGACTGTCAGATAAGTGTCAAAGCCTCTTGGCACTCACTGGATTAGTCAAGGTGTTGAAAATAAGTATCAATGGGTCCTGCTTTGTGTTAGCAGGATGAAGATTTCTAGTTAATCCATACTCCAGAGGGAGTGCAAGGTCCACACTTGCAAAGAAGTGCATTATGTGCAACAAGAAAGTTAATTTTAAATAACGTTATTACAAAAAAACTTGCGTTCCACTGTTACATGTTTATAGCAACGTCTTTAATAAAAGTGCAAATTCAATATAACATAATTTGTAGCCAGGGCTGATAACAGTCACTCTGGGTGCATGTTATAATATGTATGTAGGATTACATAATACAGTATCTAGATTAATTAGCCTGGATTGTAGGTCAGATCAATATACTAATGAACACATAAAATGTCCTGAAGCTGAATCTGGTTTTAATAATACTTTTATTAGTCTAATAAAAACAAAAAAGTCCTGAAAGAGAATATTTCTTCCAGCCCACTTTTTACATCCATGTTTTATCTTGTCCGAGTTGTGTTCCCACTGATAATGGGCAGAGTACTTCCAAATGTAAAAAAAAAAAAAAAAAGAACAAAAAGAAGAACAAAAAGTAATTCTATTTAAAACTCAGAGGTCTGTTTCTTTTCAAAGCAGCTCAACAATGTGATGATCTATCCAGTGAAGACCTGAAAATGGATACACCTGTCACACTTGTCTTGTGATACTAGAAAAAAAAAAATCTTTTATATTCAGATTTTACGACCCCAATAACAATGTTACATTAAACATGATTTTTGTAGGATAAGGAAATCCTTTGGAAAACTGCAGCATTTGTGCATTTGAAGCAGACCCAAGGACACTGTGTATTGTGTACCTTTTATTTTAGCATTGATTTTGTTCAGGATTCCTACTTAAAAGGGGTCCTTTGTTTGGAAGGTATCAGCAAGGATGAGCTATTGAGCTACTTACCTTCATGGTTCGATGAACAAAGAGAAGGCATTGCTCCTATTACCTGGAAAGGCTGGGGAAGGCAAGTGCAATTAGTCAGTGGATAATTAAGCTGTGCATAATCTCTGTCCTAGAGACAGATCACCTTTAGTGAAGAGTTGCAGCAGGGCATGCAAAGCATTCCTTACTAAAGCAAGGCTTAGAGCCCAATCCCAGGAAAATATATTATTTTAGTTTTAGATAGTGTGGGCAGAATTTTGAAGCCTTTCTTTCTTTTTTTTATTGGTTTTCTTTCTTCATGTCAGGTGTATCCAATTGTGAGAATTCTCCCCACTTCCTGTACACACAGGAAGTCAAACATTCTATTTAGGAGTCACTGAGGCAGTAGCAAGAAAGTTATAGTTATATTGCTGTTAGTGGTGATGATAATTTTTCTAATTACGATTACGCTAAATTTATTGTAACTTTGTGCAGAATTTAGCGGTTAATAGCAAAGCCACCATACTGGCCATCGTCACCAAAAATTCTGCACATGTTAAGCATACATTTTTCAAAAAGAAATGGTAGTTTTTGTGAAAATTGATTTTAAAAATGCAAAAGAAAAATCATTTTTAAACGCAGAAAATGTTTTTATTCTATGTTGGCACCTCTGTTCATTACGTAAATTATTTCCTACCTTGCCCTACTTGATATTAGAGCAGATCAGCAGAGATTTGAACTAACAAAGGTGACCACACACAACACAATAAAATGATCCAATTTGATGGCAATTTGATATGGCTAATGGCAATGATCAGTTGTACAGAAAAAAATTACAAGCTCTTTTTTTTTTTTGTTTACGTGTTCATGAGATTTGGTAGAATTTACCTTTTTTTTCAATTTAAGTCAATCGGGAATGATCATTGGTAAATTTTTTGATGTAAAGACCCAAGCAAGCACTGCTTTTGCCCCCACCCTCAGCTAACATCCAACAATAGGGCCTTCATTTTTAACCAGCCAACCGTTTTTTTTTAATTGAAAAAAAAACTATTGCATGCAGCCAACTGAAAGTTGGCTGCTTGAAAGCCCACTAGAGGGCGCTCCTGATGCGTACTTCTGATCGCCTCTGGCGATCAGAAGTAACAAGAAAGGCCGTGATGAGCGGCCATGACGACGAGCGGAGTGACGTCCTGACGCCAGCCGCCTCCGATCCAGCCCTTAGCGCTGGCCGGAACTGTTTGGTCTGGCTGCGCTGGGCTCGGGCGGCTGGGGGGACCCTCTTTCGCCGCTGCATGTGGAGCATCGCCGTGCTGCGGTGGCGATCAGGTAGCACACGCGGCTGGCAAGTGCCGGCTGCGTGAGCACCTTTTTATTTCATGAACATTGGCCCAGCAGGGCCTGAGCGGCATCCGCCGGCGGTGATGGACGAGCTGAGCTCGTCCATACCACCAGGCTGGTTAATAGATTTTTATTAGAGTCCATGTTTTAGCAAACTTAACATCTAATCCATTAAAGGGGAACTTCAGCCTAAACAAACATACCGTCATTAAGTTACATTAGTTATGTTAATTAAAATAGATAGGTAATATAATCTCTTACCCACCCTGTTTTAAAAGAACAGGCAAGTGTTTGTGATTTCATGGGGCAGCCATCTTTTTCATGGGGGCAGCCATCTTTTTGGTTGAAAGAAGGTGACAGGGGGCATGAGACACAGTTCCAACTGTCCTGTGTCCTGATCACTCCTCCCAGCTGCGTGCGCTAGGCTTCAAATCTCAAACTCAAAATTTAAAAAAATCAAATTTTGCACCAAAACAGCAGAAGGAGAACAATATCATCAGAAATCCCATCATGCTTTGCACAGTATCAGGGGAAAAATGTCTAGGCAGTTTTCTTCTGTGCAGCTAAAAATTAGGCTTGGGTAAGAAAAACAAAGTTCTGATGCTGTGAAACTGTTAAAAAAACACCAAGCCTTTTCAGTGCTGCTGAGTAGATTTTTAGTCTGGAGGTTCACTTTAAAGAAATGAGCAGTGTAGGGTTATCATTACCAAAGATATTAAAGCATCCATCTTTTAAATAAACTTAAACCAGCCTAATCTCCAGGCATTTTACTCTTGTAAACACCTTTTCAGGGGGTACAAGAATAAATATTTACTCCCATTTCTTAGTCTGTCTTTTATATGGCACTAAAATAGTGATTGCTTATTAAAATGTATGCTGTTTGGTTTATGCCTGCGTGTACACTGGGCTTTTTTTAATGTTGAAAAGAAATATGATAAATATAATTTAGAGTTGTAAATTTATTCGTCTTCTTATGCTTCCTTCAGTAAGAAAAAAAAATGACACTATTTCCTGTTTAACGTTAGGCAAGTCTCTTAGCTGGATTCCCTGTACAGTTGCTACTCATAAAAATGTCAAGTGTTTTTAAGAACAAGTCTAGAGACAGCCAAGAGTCTCTCTGTGTTTCTCAACAGCGGTCTTACTATTTACTGCAAGCCTAGCAAAGCATGTCTATTTTATAACTGAAAGTGTAGACGTCCAGTTTTCTACATGTCCGAGCCAGAAAATGTTCTGGCTTTCTGTGCGTGAGCTATAAAGGTCAAACTGCATTTCTATTGAGGCTCTGTAAAAATAATCTTATCCGTTTGCCTTAAGATTGAATTTGCAGAATCATATATTATAAATATTTGAGTCATCATAATTGTGGATGAGGGAGATGTCTGTGTCCAGCATACAAAGCATAAGAAATGAAACATACATGCAAACTGATGATGTAGACATGGAGTTTCCTGGTCATTTGCTAGTGAATGCACATGCAGACCTATATGCAAACACGACACACGCATAATTGTGCCCACAAAATTGATATGTGTACATCTCAACTGCAGGGCTAGCAGACCTTATTTAACGTTAAGTATTCTGATACTGTATACCTTGGAGCATATAGCAGCATACATCCAAAAATGGCGCTGGGAAATTTAGGTGCAGGATGTAGCCGAAAAATGGCTCACCCAGCTCCTGCAAAAGTCCTGGTGGTGTTAATTAATTTTCCTCCACCAGGCCACAATGCACTCAGGAGAAAGATGCAATTTGGCTGTCAGCTACTGCTGGCGTCCAAATTGCACTGTTTTTCTCGGAATTTGGGCTCCGTCTTTTGCCGGCGCCCAAATTACCCCCTGAGTCTTGCTATAGCCATAATTCACATTAGAGCCTATGGCGGCACCCAGATGTCCGGCGCCCTTTTTGCCTGCCTTGCATATAGCAGCAAATTGTCCAACCTATACTGCTATACTGTGGAGAGGAGCTACCTAATGGGGGGGCACATCTGGCTATCTATGCTGGGGAGGAGGACTGCTAATACCAGGAGTACACCTGGCTATCTCTGCTGAGGAGTAGGGCTGCTAGGGGACATTTGTCTGTCTATGCTGGATAGAGAGCTACCTAATACTGGGGGCACATCTGGCTAGCTATACTGTGGAGATGACTACCGAATAGTGGGGACACACCCGGCTAGCTATACTGTGGAGAAAAGCTACCTAATGAGGGGCACATCTGGCTATCTATGCTGTGGAACAGGCCTGATAAAACTGGGGGCACACCTGGCTATCTATGCTGGGGAAAGGGGGCTGCTAATACTGGGGCAAATCTGGCTAGCTATACTTTAGAAGGTACAATTCAGTGGAGGTGCCCTCTTACATTTCTGCCTCTAGTGCTGGAGAACCTTGTTCTGGCCCTGATCTGTGGGGTCCACATGAGGCCCTCCTCCTGTAGCTTTTTATGGAATAGATCATCGGGAACATCTGTATGGCTAATATTGTGCTGAAACCTAGACATGGTTGGAATTGCCAAATTCCAAATCTGACGGAATTCTGAATGCCCTCTGGTAATTCTGATTTCCAAATGGCATTCACCAGAATTCTGATGGAATTCTGCCATCTACATTAGATTAAATACTGTCAACATCCGTGGTTAATTGTTGTTCACCATATACATGCTGCCACCCAGCTATATTTGTCCTTCAAACCTGACATGACATTCCTTGAGTGCTCAAACCCACTAGCAGCCTTTTCTAAGCGCTAGTGATTTTGAAAAAGCTCTTGCTAATGTTATTTTATGGGAAGTTTTATAAAATCACATCACTCAAGTGAGATCACACGCATAGCACTACATTAGCAAGAGCTTTTCAAATCACAAAGCGCACAGAAAAGCGCTCCTAATGGGTTTCAGACCTCAGAGGATTTTCCAACCCTAGTTCACACCTTCATCCCATCACAGCTGGACTATTGCAATGCCCTCTATGCAGGCCTTCCAAATAAAGGCTTACACCACCTGCAGCTAGTACAAAATGCTGCTGTAAGACTGTTAACCTCCCTGGTTCGTTTCTGTCTGGATTTATGGGTCTAAAAGCGGTACTTTTTTTCAAGAATTTTAGACCTCCAATTCTTAAGTCATAACTCACCAAAATATGTCAGAATAACGGTCTTGCAGACATCCCGCATGTAATAAAAGACTAGAACACAAAATTGTTGACATAATTACACTTAAAAAATAGTGAAACTATACAAATAAGGCACCAGACTACACAATGTACATATACACCTCCCGCGTGTGGTATATTTTGAAACAGGGAATGACACAGAGGGCGGCATCACAATCGGGGCAGTCAAAGCGTGATTCCTTTCAGACATTTTTCCTTTTGCTGTCAGTCTTAGGCGGCAGGCAGAGAGTAGTCAAAATCCAGGCAGAGGTTGGTGCAGGCTGCAAGCAGAGAGTAGTCAAAATCTAGGCAGAGGTCGGTGCAGGCGGCAGGCAGAGGGTAGTCAAAATCCAGGCAAAAATCGGTAACAGTAAGGCAGAACAGCAGAAGCACTTAGCTCAGAAACAGTTGGTAGCCAAATGGCTAAATTGTTAACATCCTGTACTTTCAAATGAGCTTATCTGCCATATCTGCCATGGCAGTCAGGTGACACAGGAAAGAGATCAAATTACAACTTGTGATTGGAGACAAATGAGGAGGAATTAGACATGCTAAACTATCTACATACATACAGGCTGTATTTCTTTATGTTTTCCTTCTGTCCTGTGTTCAGGACCAGAGGGTGGATTAGGCAGGCTTAACTCTCTACATCTATACAGGCTTCATTGCTCTGTTTTCCTTCTGTCCTGTGTAAGACATAGCATACATATGGGGAATTAGGCAGGCTAAACTCACAACATACATAAAGCCTGCATTTCTCAGGTCCACAATGAAGTCACACGGCTTGCGCACCACTGTACTGCCACTGATTGGCAACCAGATCCAGGAAGAAGAGAGAAGATGGAGTTCCCGGTGTGTGGGACCCAGGTAAGCAGCAGGAGTTGCCATTTTAGCTGGCCAGAGCGTAGCTCGGACTTACCGCTCCCAGCTTCTAAAGCCCGGTTCACATTTGTGTTTTTTCACGGAACTGGCCATACGGATCCGGCCATCAGGATCAGGTAAAAAACTCCGTTTTTACAGCTAGTGTGCTGTGAAATGTCCGTTTTCTATTTGTTCCAATGTAGCTGCAAAAAACTTTCCGTTACTGTTCCGCTGGGCACAACAGTCCGAAAAATAAGGGCCTGTTCCTCTTTTTTTTGTCCATTGAGCAGAACAGACAACGGCTCTGTACAAGCGGATGGATGTTAAAGGATCCATTTGTTTAACATTGGATCCGTTTGCATGCCGGTCCGTTTGTACAATATATGCTCTGATCCTATTCCGCACACCACAAATGTGAACCTGGCCTTATTCTTAGCCCAAGCTACGCTCGGGATTACCGCCAGGGAGGTTAATAAAGCCATCCTCGCCATTGCCACATAACACCAATCCTTTGTTTACTACACTGGCTACCCATAAAATGGAGAATCCTTTTCAAAATTAGCATGCTAATGTTCAAATCTCTATAAAATGTAGGCTCCAGATGTCTGAAGGATTTGTTGCAACTGTGTCACACCTCTTACAACCTCAGATCAAAAGGATCCAATAACTTGACCAATCTAATGCTGGGCATACACGGCTGCGATTATGCGCTGGATCGAGCCGCTGGCTCAATGCCGGCGCATTCCCGCTCATCCGCGCGAGCGCGTGGATTGATCCCCGGTCGTCCCCGCGGGCGGCTGCTAATCAGCCGCTAGTTTCTTCTATTGTTTTCCCCGCCGGTATCGAGCACACTATCGTTCCGATGGGTATTGGACGCGTCGGATATTATCAATTGAGCCATCAGGCCTCCCAGCAGCCGTGTATGCCCAGCATCAGAGTCCAACTAAAAACTTTTGAAGCCAGAACTTTTTTTCATGCGGCCCCTACCCTTTGGCTTGCCTTGCCAAACTTAATCAAGACTAGAGATGAGCTTAAAGTTAGCGGTTTTTATAATTATAACACAAAATTTGCAATTACAATACAAAATTGTAATTTGTAATGATCAGAAAATGTGTCATTTTGAAATGTGTAAATTTGTGTTGTAATTTCATGTTAAATTGTAACTTTGTGTTTCTGTTTGTATTGACCTGAGGAAGCGGGCTGTGTCCCATGAAATGCGTAGTCCAAAGAATAACAGAATCTTGAGGACCACTGTGTTAAACCCCCCTAAAGATCAGGCCATTTTTTTATAAATAGGCCACTGCAGCTTTAAGGCCTTGCTGCAGGGCCGCACAACTCAGCACACCACACAAGTGACCCCCCCCCATTTTCTCCCCTCCCAAAAGAGCTTTCTGTTACCAACAGAGCTTGTTTGTTTGTAAATATTGTTTGTAAATATTTTTTAATAAATGTCCCTGTGTTTTTTTGTTTCTATTTATTCCCTCCTCCATCCCTCCCCCTGCCAGCCAATCAGCGTGATCGTCTGTCATGACTGTGACAGACGATCACTGTCAGGTCACCCATCGCAGCACTGTACAATGTGGATCGCAGCACTGTACAAGGTAATTAGACGGCAATTTCACCATCTAACAGTCTCTGAGCAGCGCACGCTGCTGGGAGACTGAAGGCAGAGCGGAGCTCCCCCTACCTAACAGAGATGCGCGCACATCAGCAAGCACAATCTCCTGCAAAAACAAGCCCCAAGGACCTTACGCCAATCGGCGTTGGGTGATTGTGGGGCTGCCTCCTTGGCCACTCCCATTGGCGTGACGCAGTCGGCAATAGGTTAATAGGTTAATAAAGACTCCTTTTTCATCTATGTGAGTCTTCATTGGAGGTAAGAGACCTCCTTTCCACTACCAAATTGTTTAATTTGTAAATTTTAAGGGCGCCTTCACCAAAACCATTACCCAGTGTACCTGTTTAGTCTGGCTTTTATGATCACATAACTTTTTCCCTGTACACATCACTATGTACTAATCTAAGACAAGTTTATGTGTTTTGTGTTCTACAGGAGAAAAGTTATTTAAAAATGTTTTGCTGTTCTAATTGGAAAGTCCCTGTGAATGCAGTATTCACCAAATTTACTTTGGGAGAATAGTGGAAGCAAGTAAAAAATCCAAAAAGATCTTGTTGTTTTTGAGAAAATCTGGTTTTGAAAGTTGGTAAAATTACATTCTGCAGCAGGATTCCACCATTTAGGCTGCTTTCACAGACGTTACAGGCGCACGTTAGAGCAGCCTGTAACGCACCCCCACCACACACAGGGCCGTATTTGTACTCTTTACCGCCCTAGGCCAATGTCACCAGCCGCCTCCCTTCAGTATAGGTAGTGAGATGACCCCTCCCCCTTCCCTCTAGTATAGGTAGCCTGATGACCCCCCCAGTATAGGTAGCCAGGTGACTCCTCCCCCTTTTCCCCCAGTATAGGTAGCCAGATGACCCCTCCTCCCTTCCCTCTAGTATATGTAGCCAGATGACTCCTCCCCCCTTTCCCTCCATGTAGCCAGCTGACTCCCTTAATCCCTCCTCCCCCACCCCCTTTCAGTATAGGTAGCTAGCTTCCCTTCACACTGCAGCAGCCATCCATGTCACTTGTTTCTCCACTCCTCTCCAGTGCAAAAACTTCCTCTTCCTTTCCATCTCCAATGCTCCAAGTCCACAGCTGCCAGCTGCAAACGTGCACAGAGAGCAAGGTGGCTGATGCACAGGCAGCTAGCAGCAAAGTATCCCAGCCAGGCACTCGCCAGATCTCCTTTCATTGCAGCATTTGCAAGGTTGCAAATGCTGCACCAGTTTAGCCTGATGCTTCGGTGCCCTTACTCCTGCGGTGCCCTATGCCATGGCCTAGGCGGCCTTGGCCTAAATCCGGCCCTGATGGCACAGCAATGAAAAATCAATGGGCTGTTCACAGTGCCTACGTTGCGTTACACAGTAACGCTTCACGTCAAGACAACGTACTGCATGCAGTACTTTATACGCGGCTAAGCCGCGTTAGACTGTTTGCACATGCTCAGTACGGGTGTTTTTTTTTTGTTAGGGATGGAGAGGAGGCGGGGAGAGGCCGTTACGTAGCCAGGCACATGGCTACTTGGCATTCACTGCACTTGCAGTGTTTACTCTTTGGAGCGGCCGCTGATTGGCTGGCGGGACCACGTGATGCGGAGAGCTGCTTGTAACGCGGCTCTTGGTAGCGTCCTGCTCCAACACCACCAGACGTTGCGTTAGGGGCGCGTCCTGGTGTGTAAGTAGCCTGAATGTTAATGGTTCAGTCCTGTCCTGTCAGTTTTGTACCAATTTTCTATGGGTGCGATCACACAAAAAATAGGTTTACCCTTCCAATCCTGTCAGGTAAAACTAATAAAAAATGGATGCAAAACTGACAGGACAGGATTGGACTGGACTGGATTGGAAATATACAGATGTATGCGTGAACCAAGCCTCATTATCCCTGAGCAGTGCTCACAGTCTAACATTCAAGTGACCTTGTATGGACCCCAGAAACTAGAACACTGAGATGTACAGACTGGTGGATATCCTATATGCTAATTTGTATTGCATTTTATCTTGTCTACATTACATTATTAGTTCTAATCCACTTTGTATTTGTATACAGGGAAAAAAATAAACGTTAGCGGTTCAAACCTGCTAAGCTTGTTAAATCACCTTATTAAAAATAAACTTGTTAATACTGGAGAGAAATCATAAGTGTGATAAAACTTTCATCTTGTATTAGGATGGCAATGCTATTCATGCATTTAGTAAGCTATGGAATGCTACCACCATCTGTGCTGGCAAACTGTCAGCATCACTGCATATCATCAACCATGCCAAGCACAATCCTAAAGCTTCTGGTGTGAAATGCAAAAGTAACCTACCTGACATGAACAGAAATATATAGGCAAATGTATGTAAGTCTCAGAACGAAAGAATACTGCAGCACTGGATGAAGCTGAAATGATCATACAAATCTTAAACTTTACTATCAGTTCACATACAGAATTTATATAACATAATATACCTAGAGTGGGGAAGACTAAAGCTTTGTACATATGTTCATAGCCGTCCCTTTGATCTGCCGGCTTCCAAGGGGGCACGGTCACCTAGAGCTGTCTATCTAACAGAGGGAGGGCACCAACACCTGGCTACCTATACTGGAGGCACTGACGCCTGGCTACCTATGGGGGAGACCTACACCTGACTTCCGATACTGGAGGCACCTATGCCTGGCTACCTATATTGAGGGCACCTATTATTATTATTATTATTTATTGTATTTATAAAGCGCCAACATATTATGCAGCGCTGATGAGATCCTATACAGGGGGCACCTATACCTGGCTACATATCATGTTTCCCCTATTATAAGACATCCCCCGAAAATAAGGCCTATCTTATATTTCAAGCACGCTTGAAATATAAGACCTACCCCGAAAATAAGACCTAGCTGGGACGCTTTGTGTATGGGGAGGTGTGTGGTTTCTTACCGCACCTCCCTTGTGGCTGTTTCCCCCTCCATTCCAAGTAATTTCTCCGGTGGTGGTGGTATGCAAGCTGTGAGGGAGCCTTTTGACCCTCACGCTGATGCTACACGCAGTACGCTAGGTCGGCTTTGCGCTGACGCTCCCCTCTTTGATACTCAATGTGCGCCTGGGCCGCATCAGCTGGGGGTACATGATTATGATAAGAAGGGAGCGCCAGCACAGAGCCGGCAAATCGTACTGCGTGTAGCATCAGCGGGAGGTTCAAAGGGTGTCCTCACAGCTTGCATACTATACCGTGGCATACTATGCCGCCGCCACCACCACCGGAGAAATTACTTGGAATGGAGGGGGACACAGCCACAAAGGAGTTGCTGTAAGAGCCTCCCCATACACATACCGACTAGAATCCCCCCTGAAAATAAGTCCTAACACATATTTCTACCTGCAAAAGAACATAAGACAGTGTCTTTTATTCGGGGAAAGACGGTACCTATACTGAGTCTGATGACTTTTTTTGGGGGGGGGGGGGGGGGGTGACGCACTGCGCTATAACGTGAGGTGAAAATTGTCAGTGCTCTGCTATCATTCCAAATTGGGGGGAGGGGGGGTGGCTAAATGTCCGACTGATTTATTCAGGGTAATGCACTCTTTCCATCCATTTTGTGGTTATTAGTATATTTCTATTATAAATATGTAATGTATCACGGAGATCTGAGAATTTGGTGTGGTGTGTCACGACTTCAAAAAGGTTGGGTACCACTATCCTAGGAGGTAACTCAGGAGAAAAGGTGAATTGCAGATGGGCCTGTGTGTGTGTGTGTGTGTGTGTGTGCGTGCATGCGTGCGTGAGTGCACATGCGAAAAGGATGAAGGAGGAGGGGCAGCAAAATCAGGTTTCCCTGAGAGCACTGTGAAACCTAGGCCCGGCCCTGCATATGTTAGATTAAACTCAGCCTAGGCAGATGATATCTGAGTAACTAGAGTGTGCACAGCAGCCCCTGATCCTTCTTGGTAAGTCAGGGTGAAATCTGCTGAGCGCTGACTGAGGGCATTGTTCTCATTTACCTCACCTGGTCTGTGACGCTCCTCAATTGCCACTCTGTCCGCTCTCCTCCTCAATATAGCAACAGAACACATTGCTAGCCTAGAGGCTAGCAATACATCTGAACAGAGTCGGCCACACACTGTGGCCCGAAGGATTGAGTCCTCATTCCCTCCTAGACAAACAGCTACAGACCTGTTTCAAACCTCCCCTTTCTGGGGAAAGTTATTGAAAAGGCTGTCTACCTCCAACTTGAAGCCAGGCTCTCCAGAAACAACATCCTTGACCCTCTTCAATCTGGCTTCAGGAAATATCACAGCTGTGAAACAGCCCTCACCCAGATTTGCAATGATCTGCTCATTGCAAGAGACAAGGGTCAATGTTCCATCCTGATTTTGCTCGACCTCTCATCGGCTTTTGACACAGTCGATCATGGAATCTTGCTCAACAGGCTACAAGAGTACTGTGACATAGATGGCATTGTTCTCCGGTGGTTCAACTCCTTCCTGGCTGGCAGAACACAAAGGGTAGCCTTAGGGCCCTTCCTCTCCAACCCTGTACCACTAAAATACGGTGTACCTTTAGGGCGCAATATTATCCCCTTTACTTTTCACCATATACATGCTGCCACTAGGAGAAATCATACAAAAACATGGCCTGACATATCATTGATATGCTGATGACACCCAGCTATATTTGTCATTCAAACCTGGCGTCACAGACCCTACTCCACAAATAAACGCATGCTTAGCTGAGCTTCAGGAGTGGATGAATAATAATTGGCTAAAACTTAATGCTGACAAAACTGAGGTTCTTGTTATCAAGGGCCAGGGCTCAACAGCAAAGCAGCCCCAGTCTCAACCAACACCGCTAAGGATAGGGAGCTCAGACCTGAACAACTCAGACTGTGTGCGCAGCCTGGGAGTACTGATTGATGGGAAATTAAGCTTCAGGAATCAAATCTCAGCTGTTGTGAAACATTTCTTCTTTCATCTAAGGAATATTTCAAGGATTAAACACCTAATTCCTTCAGAGGCTCTTCCAACCCTAGTTCATGCCTTCGTCACATCAAGGTTAGACTACTGCAACATCCTCTACACAGGCCTGCATAAGAAAGACTTACGCTTCCTGCAATTAGTACAGAATGCTGCCGCAAGGCTGTAAACGAGCCAACCCCGCCATTGCCACATAACACCAACCCTGTGCTCACTCCACTGGCTACTGATAAAATGGAGAATTCTGTTTAAGATTGGCTTACTGACATTCAAATCCTTGCACAATCTGGGCCCTGGATACCTGAAGGACTTGTTGCAACTGCATCACACCCCCCACAATCTCAGATCAAAAGGACATAACACCTTTGTCACCCCCAGAGTCCACCTCAAAACCTTTGGAGACAGAGCCTTTTGTCATGCTGCCCCTACACTTTGGAAATCCTTGCCACACCCAATCAGGACGGCTCCATCCCTGGAAGCATTTAAGTCTAAACTGAAAACCTACCTCTTCAGTCTGGCATTCATGAACATCTGACTATCTCCTATGTAACACAACCCAGCCTGTAACCCTGTATTAATCTGAGACACAACTATGCGCTTTGAGTCCTATGGGAGAAAAGCGCTTTACAAATGTTATTGTATTATTTTATTGTATTGTACAAGATACAGAGGCGCCAAAAGAATAAAAGGTAATTAAATGAACTTAAAAAACCAACTGGTTAAACAGAGGAGGCAGCGGTGCTCTTACCCCCTCCAAACAGACACAGGCAAGGACTGCGATTCAGACAGTCAACAATTTATTCGGAACTCCAAAAAACAATGCAACGCGTTTCACGGGCCATACATCCCGCTTCCTCAGGCAAAATACAGTAGGAGTCACAGCATCTGTATTATATCACTCCGCTCCTCCAATGAACTTCGCCTGACCGTCCCCCGCATCACCCAGTCCCATGCACGCCTCCAAGACTTCTCAAGAGCCGCTCCGACACTATGGAACGCCCTACCTCCACCCATTAGGGCAGCCCCCTCCTTCAACACCTTCAAGAAGGCCCTCAAAACTCACCTTTTCACTCTTGCCTACCACCCCTCACAATTGCTCTAAACCCACAGCCGAACTCTGGTCCCCTACCTCTCGTGTCCCTACCTCTCCCTCTAGATTGTAAGCCTTTGGGCAGGGTCCTCACTCCTTTTGTGTCCTACCTGATCATGCACCTCTATTACTGTGCACCCATGCTATGCATTTGAGTGAACCTAACTTGCCTAATCTCCATGCTCCCATCCAGTGACTAAGCATTACCTTGTACTCATACTGTGCTGTGTGATCTGGTTTTCTTGTATTCCTGTATTGTCATATTGCTGTTTGTCACCCCTAAATATTGTCTGTAACCTAAATTAATGTCCAGCGCTGCGTAATATGTTGGCGCTTTATAAATACAACAAATAAATAAATAAATAAAATATCAGCGAGCTCGCCGCCTCTGCTTTATTTTATTGTATTGTATTTGTCCCTATTCTTGTATACAAGGCTTAAAGTTGCTGACAAATTGCACAATTTTTAGAGAAAATCTGATTATAAGAATATGTGGTGGACCTAATCAAACCTGAATGATCACATTATCAGTCAGGCCCCTTTTACACTTGCAGGGTTAACCTGCATTGTGCTACCCTATTTTGCTGCAAAAAACAATAAATGTCTATGGAGACTTTCACATTAATTGTAGTTCTTTGCAATGCACTGGAAGTATCCAAGCTGGTGAGACTTACCAAGTTGGGCTTACTAAATAGAAGCGTGTTTGTTTGGTAAATTACCGAACTTCTACTGCATGCGGGAAATATTAGTGAATTTGGGAAAAAAAAGTGTAAAATACTGAATGCAATATTTTGCCAACCTAAATTATTTTACCGAACTACCCTTAGTGAATTCGGGCCATACTGTACCTCTGATACTACATCTAGTTGGAGAATCATGCATAAACAAGAACAAGGGATAGACAAGGGGTAATGAGGGCGGAGGAGTTGTGTGTTAGGTAGTGGATTAAAATAGAAAGAAAATGCCATTAGGGCAGCCATTAGGTGTGTGAAGCTCTGCTATAGATTACTCAACAAATCATATTAAACAAGGAAGTATCCAGAGGTTAAAATGTTTGGTCAAATAGTTTGGTCTTGGGGAAAATTAAATGGCCAAAGTGTTATTATTAAAGGCTGTTAATGAGCCCAAGAATCTGGCTAAGGATTCATATCATAAATCTAAAATGATTGAAAACTGGGACAAATAAGGAGTTCTGACACAGAAGGGAATTTTTTTAACCATTTTCCCTCCCCCGGGACGAGTAACTATGCCCGTGCAAAATGCCACAACTCTGTGCAGGGGCGTAGGTACTACGTCCCTCCCACCGTGTCCCCCTACTTGCCTCCCCGCGCTCGTTACCGCCGCTCATTACCGCCGATCGCCCACCGCTAGATCAATAAATGGGAAAACAAATCCCATTCATTGATCTAAGTTCCCCTGTGAATGGCTGCAGCCGTCTATACAGACGGCTCTGCCATTCATGAATCCCATGCACGTAGTGCTTCCGTTTCCGTTCTAACAGTACGGAGCTGAAGTCACCACTGAGGACATCTTGTGGCCAAATTGTAATATTACATCCCCCTTTTTTTCAGTTTATCATCCCTAGTTACCTTTTTTATTATTAACCCCTGACCTCCTAAACTCCCCTAAAGTTTTTTATTAAAAAAAATTACAAATAAAAAAAATACATAAATAATTACCTTAGGGACTGAACTTTTTAAATATGTATACAAAAACTGTATACTACAATTACTTTATAAATTATGGGCTTGTAATTAGGGATAGACAAAAAACTTTAAAAAATGCACCTTTATTTCAAAATAAAATATTGGTGCCATACATTGTACTAGGGAAATATGTTAAATGTTGCAATAACTGATACAAGTGGGCAAATAAAATGTGTGGGTTTTAATTACGGTAGCATGTTTTATTTTGAAACTATAATGGCTGAAAACTGAGAAATAATGAATTTTTTCAATTTTTTTCTTATTATTCCCATTAAAACTGAGTTAGAATAAAATAATTCTTAGCAAAAAGTACCCCGAAAGAAAGCCTAATCAGTGGCGAAAAAAACAAAATATAGATTGTTTTGTTGTGATAAGTAGTAATAAAGTTATAGGTGAATAAATGGAAGGAGCACTGATGGGTGAAAATTGCTCTGGTTTTTTTAAGAGGAAAATCCCTTTGAGGTGAAAAGGTTAAACATTCAAGGCTGTATTTGAAAAAAAAATGTATATATATGGAATCAAAGAAATTGCACTATAGGAACAATTATGAGACAGGACATTTCAGCGATGCAAAACCAACACAGTATCAACAAGTCAAAATCATGAAATACAAAAAAAAAACAACAACCAACAAACGTAACGGGAACAGGAGCTCACACTACACCATTTCTGGACCATTTTGGTGAAAAATGGACTCCGCCATACAGCACAATCTTTCTGAACTTGAAAGAGAAAGTCAAAGGAAGGTAGCAGAGAGAGAAAGGTAAACAGAGAGAGGAGAAAAGAAAAATGAAAGGAGAAGAGCAGTGGTTCGGCTCTTCCCTAAAGACAGAACATCCTTATACTCTGGTGTGTCTTTAAAGATGACCCAACAAATCTGGAGCTCAAGTACTGTATGTTTTGTTTTGTAATATACAATGTTATTTTGTTTATTGAAAGATCAATAAAAAATTACCTGTTAAAAAAAAGATGACCCAACATGACATGGTTTGTAGATATTGGCCAATTCAGTTTTGGGGGGAAAATAGCATCTCCTCCATCTGCTCAATCCTATCCAATCGAGCCCAGCATTGGTAGTCAATTGTTGGCAAGTCAGGGCTTTTCCATGGCTGATCCCCTGACGATTTAATTTTCTCTATTGGAGCACAGTATACATTCTTAGCTATTCATTGGAAAGGTATAGTAACATGGGCAGCATTAACTAAATAAACTAGAATCTTTTTTTTTTTTGTATGTTTTTGAAGACATGGGACCACTATGTAAAAGAAAGATTTTTGGGGAAAAGGGTACTTTAGGGGAGATATCTCTTCTACTCCAACAGGAGTCTTACTCCCCTTTAGCAAACTTAGGGCTGGGGCACACCTAGAGGTCGTCTGAATGCTTTTAAAATCACTAGGCTAATGTATCTGAATGGGATGGATCACACCAAAGTGATGTCATTTTACCCAGAAGAAAATGCGGGTCCTGCAGCATTTCTGAGGTCATTCAGCCTCAATGTTCAGTATAGGAAATTGGAAAATCGCTCTAAAAAGCGCAAGAACAGAGATTTTCCAAGCATGTTTTTTTGTTACAAAAGCTGTACACTTCCAACTCTACTGTACAAAAAAAATTGCAGCACCAAAACGCTCCAAAAATCGCAAGGCATAGCTAGAAAACCACTAGGCACATGCCTAGAAATGCTTAGAAAAATCAGTTCTAAAAACAGTGAGCATTTGCGATTACTCTAGTGCTTTTAGGTGTGCACCAACCTTTACTCAGGAGTGCTGGCATTTTGTACAGAAGGGAATTGTGATGCAAGACTATACAGTATATATTTAGCAATCCCAAATCTTATGCTTATTTATGTGCAAGCAAAGATGGAGGGTACCAAAGTGTGCAGATTGCTTTATTCTTGGTGAGGTCACAGCAAGTAGAGGTTTTCATTTGCCATGGAGGATGCCCGGCAAAGTGAGTGATGGGGTGATAACTTCAAACCGCTAACAGCTGTTTCATGTGGATGGAACACTTGCTCCCAGCTTGCAGAGATAAGCATTATTATCCACTATACAATTTAATTGGTGTTAAATAGTCAAACCTCTATGAAATAATAACATGTTCTAATTGTATTTCAGTAACTTATCATGACTGTTGATGTTTACATTTACCCTGATTTTTTAATGCTTTCTTGGCCTCATTTCTCTAAGTTCCCCAAGAGTGGATTGTAAGCAGCATTTTTTATTCTACGCAGAAAGCCATGTTAATCCCTTTATATCCCTCATATGCATGTGAATACATTTTTCTTGTCTAACACTGGCTCTTAACCTTTGGATTTATTTAGCTGTTTCCGAATATTAATAAAGTTTATATGATTTTATTTTAAAAGTTCTTTTCCATGTGTTGTATGTGATACATAACTTGAAAGAGGTATTTTCATACTTGTAAATGTGTTTATATTTCCCTTGCAAAGTCCTTAGGCCCTCTTTGAGCAGTGAGTTGACCTCCCTCAGTTTGGCTTTTAGTTGTTGGATGGGAATAGGGGACATCTATTGGCACCTACTATTTTCTAGAGTATTTCAACCAAGAAATTTAAGACAACCCCTCTATTTGTATATCCATTACTTAAACCATTTCAGCCGCCTGGACGTGATGCTCACATCCAGGCGGCTGCTCTGCTGCGGTACCGTGCTTTGGCGCTCTCCCACGTGCCCCTGTGCTTTCCCCCGGTAGCCCTAGGATCAGTGAACGGGAACATGGCTCCCGATCACCGATCCGTGTCCCCAGCAGAAAAACCAAAGTGCTCTTACTAGAAGCTTCAGTCTTTCTGCCAATAAAATTTTCTGCATCCTCCTTGTGCTTCCGCTTAGCGAGAAGCACAAGGAGAAAAAAAACTCAAGGTGGCCATCTTGTGGCCAAATAGTAAAACTACATCTACATAGTTTTTACATTACAATTTACACATATATTAACATTAAACATTAACTGTTTATTTCCCACACCAAAATATTACCCAAATAAAATTTTTAATGGAAAAAAAAATTACAATTAAAAAAAAAACACCTAAATAGTTACCTAAGGGTATGAACTTTTTAAATATGCATTTGAAGGGGGTATACTATGAACCTTTTTTTTTAATTATAAGCTTGTAAATAGTGATGGATGCAAAACGGAAAAAATGCACCTTTATTTCCAAATAAAATATTGGCGCCATACATTGTGATAGGGACAAAATTTAAATGGTGTCATAACCGAGACAAATGGGCAAATAAAATACAAAGGTTTTAATTATGGCAGCGTGGATTATTTTAAAGCTATAATGGACGAAAACTGAGAAATAATGAATTTTTTCCATTTTTTTCTTATTAATCCTGTTAAAATGCATTTATAAAAAAATAATTCTTAGCAAAATGTACCACCCAAAGAAAGCCTAATTAGTGGCAAAAAAAAAACAAGATATAGATCAAGAAATTGTGTTAAGAAGTAATAAAGTTGTTAGCGAATGAATGGGAGGTGAAAATTGCTCTGATGCATAAGGTGAAAAATCCCCACGGGCTGAAATGGTTAATATTCATATGTGGGTTCTGAGCCATAATAAATTAGTTACTGAGTTGGAATTAACAATCCCTTGAACCTAACTACTTATGTAAAGAAGAACTGTAACAATATATAGTAGAATGCAGTAAATTATCCAGGATATTCAATTATACGGTAATTCACCTGGTTTCAGCTTCAGAAGCACTTTCTATAGCTATATATTGCTGTATTTTGGTACATAACCCCACCTTCTTACTAAGGATAGTCCTAGGCTGTTTATCATACAATATCTCCCCCCTTCCCCCAAGCTATGTTTTTTGTACTGGCTTCAGAATACTCAGTAACCGAACATTTTGCAGAGATCACCTGCCAGTACTTAAGATGTTGCCACCTTTGATACATTTCAGGAAAGTAAATGGGGAGAGGAAATATAGGCAAACACTCACTACATAATTAATACATTAATATGGTGGAAAAATAAGCAATTTTATTAATTTTGTAATTTTGGTTACAGTTTCTCTCTAAATTGTATTTGTTGAAAGTGCATACTTTTGAAAAATGTATGGAGCTATCTATCAAATATTGATAAAATGGCAAATAGGACTTACTTTTTCCTATTATTGGTTGAAGTGAGCCCAAAATTAAGATTAACTGATGAGAAAAACAATTGCTTCTATATACTTAATCTACAGCACAACTTTCCTGGAGTCCCATATAAGTATTTTATTTGTTTTGGTTCCTTGTGTGTTTGTTGCAGGGATGCAACAATGCAGGTATTACGATTTCCAAGCGGAAATCGGCATCGAGAATCGGAAAACAATTTAGGCCAATCACAGCCCTTGGAAGCATTCAACGAAGCAGAGAATGCAGAATTTTAAACATGGAAATAAGATTATAGGCCAATCAAAATGCTGTTAAGTATTTTTGAGTCTACTGATTTGTTTAGAATTTCTGAGGCTTTCCGATTTTCATGGTAAATCACCGTATTCTCTGATTGGTCCAATACTACTGATTATTTCTGGTTTTCCGTTTTTTGATTTACTGCAAAATATCTAAAAATTGGAAATACTTGGTAGCATTGGAAAGTTACCGCAAAAATCAGAAAACCTCCAAAATTTAAGCCAATCAGAAGACTCGAAAATACTTGGTAGTATCCGAGTCTTTTCATTGGCCTATAATAATTGCGGCAATCTGATTTCCATTTTAAAAATTCTGCTTTCTGTGATTGGTTGAATGCTTCTGGGGTTAAGATTAGACACCACCGGGGGAGGGAGGTTCCATGTTAGAGCAAGGAGAGGTAAGGGCATGGTAAAATATATGTAAATATTACCAATATTTTACTATATGAAGGAAGTAATAGAATATGTGTATTTTACCAATATTTTATATTACATGCCCATCCCTGATTCTGATGGGTCTGCTGGTTGATCCCAATAGAACTAAGGAGCATAAAGGTTTATGGAGTTTATGCACAATGCAGCCAATTGTTGAATCGTCCCACACTGTATGTATAGGAGGAACATATTGATGACACTAAGTTTGTTTGACATGGCTTTCAATACTGCAAACAAAGTATTTTTTAGTGCTGTAATATGTACGAACAGAGGCGCCAAGCAGAATAAAACAATGTTCTAAAAATGATAAAAAGAGGGAAGTCGTGGTGGACTTACCTCCCTGTGGTAGTGGACATATACTGAAATGCAGAGTAAAAAATATGCAATTTATTCACAGCTCCATAAAATCGCAACGCGTTTCGCGGTCATCAATCCCGCTTCATCAGGCAGTACAGGAGCATATAAAACTGGTTCAGGTCCATAAAGCATGTGAGCGCCTCTGAGCGCTCACACGCTTTATGGACCTGAACCATAGCAAGGAAATCGCCTGAAAATGGTGCAGCCTACGCGTTTGCGATGAGCGGTTTTGGGTGATTTGCAGCGATTACCGCAAATCGCCCAAATGAGAACGGGCCCATAGACTTTTATTACCCTAGCGCTTTGAAAAGCGCTAACGTTTGAGCGTTTTGCCGAAATCGCCGGCAAAACGCTCAAGTGTGAATGGGCCCTTAGAGTTACCCTACAGTCCAGCTGTAATCCAACTGCAAACATTTTTAACCATTACAGAAAAAAATAAGGAAAATCTTCTAGCTCTAAGTACGATTTTGATTTAAAATGTACCTAAAGTTGCATGTGAAATGATGAGAAAAACATAGGTAAATACAGTACTAGTCCTACTGAGAAATTGTCTGAGCTCCATTTCTGTTTTGAGTACATTGCGTGTTAAAAAACTTGAGCTGTGATCTATGCAAATGAGCTTGTAGAAGAGGTTATTGAATTCAGTGTGGTTTACTTAAAAGTAAAGTACTAAACATAATATAATAATCTCATACGTTTTTTTTCACTTCAGGTTTGCCTTAACATTACCATGTTTATCTCATCAGAATTATTATTTTTGTTATAACTAACCTGTCCATTTACTAATTTACTGGCCATTCACTCCAACTTACCTAGTTGACATCATCAGTCAAAGACCATTTGCCACAATGCTCCCATCATGTACAGCACTGGCATACCATTGTAATTAAGTCAACTGAATCTAATACCAAATAAATTAAATAGATTATTATAAGCGTATTTAGAAAAGAAACAAAACAGCTTTGTAGATTAATGTTTTAAGTCAACAAGTGTTCGTTGTTCAGGCAAATATGGATCGATCGAGTTACAAATGTATGATATCATATTGTGGTTCTTGATGTTATATTTCCATGCCTTCCCATATCCAGGTTTTTCGAGACAAACTCACTTAAATCAATTCCGAGGCATGCAGAATCCTAGATGTCCTCCTTCATCAATGGCTTCTACTAACACACAGTGAACTTTAATTCATTGCCAAGCTAGTTCTCAACACAAAAGATCACCGTGGAAAAAGTTCTCACTAGAGAAACTAATTCTAGGTATTAGATTTCAGTCCCTCAGACAGCAGAGATGTTTTACAGTTACCATTACAACATCTGCTTTTTTAAAAAAGAAAAAAAAAAAGGAAAGTCCTCTGCAGCGTTAAGAAGTCGGACAGATAGACTTGGCATAACTTGTGTATGTTAAAGCATTGAAGTAGCTTTCCAGGAAATGGGTACGTCTTTTGCTGTCTACTGCAAAGTTATGGTAAGAAGAGTAAAGAGCCCATAAAACATGGCCTTTTCCTTCAATTATTGGCTGAGTTCCGAGTGTGACTTGGTTAATGCAATTCAATTTGCTCTTTTCATGGGATTTCGTTGTGCACGTAGAATAATAAATGTCTTTCAGTTGAGCTGCATAAAGTAATAATCTTGGTATTTATCTAAAACGGTATGGAACGGAACATTCAGGACAGCCTATTGAGTGATCGTAGCTGCTTAAATGTATGATGTACTGTGAAATACTATATAGCCTCTTCTGGAGGATAAAAAAGGAGGTTAAATCTGCTATGGTAAATGATCTAGACAGAGCATAGTAGCCAGGTCAAAACGTTTGGCTGTTTATTGTATAAATGACACTAGTATTATGTTTTTTACATAAAAAATATACATATTAATTTTGAAAAGACGTAGAAAATAAAATTCTACTCCTCACTGCTATCCTACCTAGTAAGAGGAGACATCTGTGGCCTAAGCTCTGTTTATTTGAGTTGAATTTGTTTTATTCCACTTTAGTGTATGATAGAAAACACATGGACAAGAAAATCAATACTGCCAGGTTTTCAATTTTATGTATTTAAGTTTCAATTTCTGCAAATATATGGTGTAAGAGAAAATAAAAAAGATGTTCATGTCAGAAAATGACAAGTTTATTTGGCTGTATAAAGTAGTTTGTTACTGTTGATGTTGCTGTTGCTGTATCTAACAGGTCCATGTTGTGGAGCAGAAATAGTTAAAGTGGACCTGAATTCTTGCACAGGACAGAAGGAAAACAGAGAGAAATGTGCCCTGTATGTATTTAGAGAGTTTAGCCTTCATATGTGACTAATCACCACTGTCATTTGATCTCTCAGCTGTGTCAGCTGGCTGCCTCAGCAGAGCAGCTAATTTGTAAACACAGGAGGTTAACCCTATGTCTGCTTCCATGAAAGCAGGAAGTAGACACACTGCAGATGTATTGCATGATTTGTATCAGCTGTAACAAAGAAATGTTTTTCTTTGAAGGTTATTATGCTGTTGCTTATCTTCAAGAGCAGAGAGGAAGTTCTGAGTTCAGGGCCGCTTTAATGAAAAGCTAATATTTCCAGATTGTGTGTAAATTGAATGCATTTTTATGCAGCTTGGAATTGGGCCAATCAAAATAATTTCTTGCAGATTTTGATTCTGCCAATTTCAAGTTGCAAACAGTTGCACACAAGACAGTAATATTAGCATCTCACTGACCGTTGCAATTGTGGAGGTTTCTCCTCACTTCATTAGCAGTTTGTGGAGATTCTTAGTCCTTATGCTGACATCATAAACTGGGTTTGTATAAAATACTTGAAGAAAACTTGAACTGAAAATAAAAAAAGAGAACTATTTTAGCCATAATGCTAAATAAGAATTTCCTTGAAATCCCATAGTCTCATTTTGTGTTTAAGGCCTCTTTTACACCAAGACTTTGCATTTTAGGGGACGTTAAGATCGCATAACGTGCCCCTAACACAACGCATGGTGGTGTTGAAGTTGGACGTCAGATTGAGCCACGTTATGCAGCTCTTGGTGCGCTGTTTTAGTTCTATCTATACTGATAGAACAGCCACTTCAGGATAGTAATGGGAAGTCTGGATCTTTTCAAGGATTCGGATGATTTGAATCGGATCATTGAAAAGATCCGGATCTTTGAACCAAATCATTAGAGTTGGGCCGAACCTCCGATTTTCGGTTCGCGAACCGGGTTCGCGAACTTTCGCGAAAGGTTCGGTTCGCGTTAAAGTTCGCGAACCGCAATAGACTTCAATGGGGATGCGAACTTTGAAAAAAAAAATTAATTATGCTGGCCACAAAAGTGATGGAAAAGATGTTTCAAGGGGTCTAACACCTGGAGGGGGGGATGGCGGAGTGGGATACATGCCAAAAGTCCCCGGGAAAAATCTGGATTTGACGCAAAGCAGCGTTTTAAGGGCAGAAATCACATTGAATGTTAAATGACAGGCCTAAAGTGCTTTCAAACATCTTGCATGTGTATACATCAATCAGGTAGTGTAATTAAGGTACTGCTTCACACTGACGCACCAAACTCATCGTGTAACGCACCGCAAACAGCTGTTTGTGTAGTGACGGCCGTGCTGGACTGGTGCGCACCATGGCGAGAGTGCAGGTTTTGGTGGCTTTACAGCCCATATGGTCAGTCACCTGGCTGATGTAGCTGAATGACAGAACAGTGACTGTCCAGCTGATCAAATTTGGTCTGACCACAATGAGGCAACGACCTTATTATCGTGGGTGTGCCCCCCGAGACACTCATCTAGGCGCCGGTCATTGCTCCATTGTGATACGCAAGCCCCTTCACCACGGCAAGGTAATGATCACGAAGGGGAATGGGCGCATGTTCATGCCTTTTTTTTTGTTGTTGCAGCTGCCCGCAGTGCAGCCAGAAAAATTAGGCAGTCATGTACACGCACCCGAAAAATTATTACAGCGGCCGCTGCTAGCAGCGGCCTAAAAAATTCAGCAATCCGCCTGGAGTCCCGGACCCTGTTGGTGGTGGCGGAGAAGGTAGTGAAGCGGCCTGCAGGCAGACATGCTGTGTGGAGGGACTGGGAGCGACTTAGTCTTCTTGGGGCAGGCCAGGCAGCCAGTCACACGGCGTGCAGGCAGAGATGCTGTATGTGCGGGGACTGACTTAGTCTTGGGGCGGGCAGCAGCCCTCCGGGATCCATGCCTCATTCATTTTTATAAAGGTGAGGTACTTAACACTTTTGTGACTTAGGCGACTTCTCTTCTCTGTGACAATGCCTCCAGCTGCGCTGAAGGTCCTTTCTGAGAGGACGCTTGCGGCAGGGCAGGAGAGAAGTTGGATGGCAAATTGGGACAGCTCTGGCCACAGGTCAAGCCTGCGCACCCAGTAGTTCAAGGGTTCCTCATCGCTGTTTCACAGCAGTGTCTACATCCACACTTAAGGCCAGGTAGTCGGCTACCTGCCGTTCCAGGCGTTGGTGGAGGGTGGATCCGGAAGGGCTACGGCGAGGCGTTGGACTAAAGAACGTCCGCATGTCCGACATCACCATGAGATCGCTGGAGCGTCCTGTCTTTGACTGCGTGGACACGGGAGGAGGATTAGTGGCAGTGGTACCTTGCTGGCGTTGTGCCGTCACATCACCCTTAAAGGCATTGTAAAGCATAGTTGACAGCTGGTTCTGCATGTGCTGCATCCTTTCCACCTTCCGGTGAGTTGGTAACAGGTCCGCCACTTTGTGCCTGTACCGAGGGTCTAGTAGTGTGGCCACCCAGTACAGCTCATTCCCCTTGAGGTTTTTTATACGGGGGTCCCTCAACAGGCAGGACAGCATAAAAGACGACATCTGCACAAAGTCGGATCCAGTACCCTCCATCTCCTCTTGCTCTTCCTCAGTGACGTCAGGTAAGTCAACCTCCTCCCCCCAGCCGCGAACAATACCACGGGAAGGTTGCGCAGCACAAGCCCCCTGCGACGCCTGCTGCGGTTGTTCTCCTGCCGCTGTCCCCTCCTCCTCCTCCCCCAAAGAAACACCTTGCTCATCATCCTCTGAGTCTGACTCATCTTCTGCACATGACCTCTCTTCTTCCTCCTCCTCCCCCCTCTGTGCTGCCGCAGGTGTTGAGGAAACAGCTGGGTCTGATGAAAATTGGTCCCATGCCTGTTCCTGCCGTAACGGTTCCTGGTCACGCTCATTCGCAGCTTCATCCGCCACTCTACGCACAGCACGCTCCAAGAAGTACGCGTAGGGAATTAAGTCGCTGATGGTGCCCTCACTGCGGCTCACCAGGTTGGTCACCTCCTCAAACGGCCGCATGAGCCTGCATGCATTTTTCATCATTGTCCAGTTGTCGGGCCAGAACATCCCCATCTTCCCAGACTGTTTCGTTCTACTCCAGTTGTAGAGGTACTGGGTGACGGCTTTCTTCTGTTCTAGCAGGCGGGAGAACATGAGGAGGGTCGAGTTCCAGCGAGTGGGGCTATCGCAAATGAGGCGTCTCACCGGCATGTTGTTTTTACGCTGAATTTCTGCAAATCGTGCCATGGCTGTGTAAGAGCGCCTCAAATGCCCACAGAACTTCCTGGCCTGCTTCAGGACATCCGCTAAGCCAGGGTACTTTGCCACAAATCTTTGAACCACCAGATTCATGACATGTGCCATGCAGGGTATGTGTGTCAGCTTCCCCATATGCAAAGCGGCAAGCAGATTGCTGCCGTTGTCGCACACCACGTTGCCTATCTCCAGGTGGTGCGGGGTCAGCCACTCATCCACCTGTTTCTTAAGAGCAGCCAGGAGAGCTGCTCCAGTGTGACTCTCCGCTTTGAGACAAGCCATGTCTAAGATGGCGTGACACCGTCGTACCTGGCATGCAGCATAGGCCCTGCGGAGCTGGGGCTGTGTAGCTGGAGAGGAGAACTGCCACTCAGCCAAGGAGGAGGAGGAGGACAGCGAAGAGCATGTAGCAGGAGGAGAGGAGGTGGCAGGAGGCCTGCCTGCAAGCCGTGGAGGTGTCACAATTTGGTCCGCCGCTTTCTGCTTGCCATCGTTCACCACCAGGTTCACCCAATGGGCTGTGTAGGTAATGTAGCGGCCCTGCCCGTGCTTGGCAGACCAGGCATCCGTGGTCAGGTGTACCCTTGACCCAACGCTCTTCGCAAGAGATGACACCACTTGCCTCTCAACTTCACGGTGCAGTTGGGGTATGGCCTTTCTGGAAAAATAAGTGCGGCCTGGCATCTTCCACTGCGGTGTTCCGATGGCCACAAATTTACGGAAGGCCTCAGAGTCCACCAGCCGGTATGGTAACAGCTGGCGAGCTAACAGTTCCGCCACGCCAGCTGTCAGACGCCGGGCAAGGGGGTGACTGGCCAAAAGTGGCTTCTTCCGCTCAAACATTTCCTTCACGGACACCTGACTGCTGCTGTGGGCAGAGGAGCAGGAACCGCTCAAGGGCAGAGGCGGAGTGGAGGAGGGTGCCTGTGAAGGTGCAAGGGAGAGAGCGGCATAAGCAGATGATGCACCTGAAGGAGGAAGAGGAGAAGGAGGGTGACTTTGCTTTTGTGTGCTGCTGCTGCTTTTGCTCAGGTGGCCATCCCATTGCTGTTTGTGCCTTTTCTGCAGGTGCCTTCGTAAGGCACTTGTCCCTACGTGAGTGTTGGCCTTTCCACGGCTCAATTTTTGTTGGCAGAGCGAACAGATGGCTTTGGTCCGATCTGAGGCACACACATTAAAAAATTTCCACACCGCTGAGCCACCCTGGGATGTGGGCACCTCAGCAGCTGATGCTGAAGGGCAAGTTGGCTGGCTGTACATAGGTGGCGAATCTGGCGATACATGGTGCCGGACTCTGCCACCAGCTGTTTCTGACGAAGAGCTGCCCCAGCTTCTTTCAGCAACTTCTATCCTCCTACTACTCTCTGACTCCCCCTCTGAACTGTCCCCCTCTTCATCTCCTCTATTGGGAACATACAGAGGATCCCTATCATCGTCATCATCGTAATCATCCTGCCCAGCTTCGCTTGCCTCAGAAAAATCCAAATGTGTAGGTCCTTCATCCTCCTTACACGTTACATCCATAGTGTTGTCGCGTAACGCAGACATATGAGCTGGTGAAAATTCATCTGGCTGTAACAATGGCTGTGCATCAGTGATTTCACCACCACTAAATAATTCTTGCGAAGTGTCAAATGCAGCGGAAGTGGTGCTAGTAGTAGCGCTGGTGGCTGAGCAAGATGAGGTGTTCTGTGTCGCTAAATACTCAACCACGTCCTGACAATCTTGGGAGGTGATGGGACGTGCCTTCTTCCGAGCACTGTACTGTGGGCCAGGTCCACACGAAATTACATTTACACGACCTCGCGCAGACCTGCCGGGTGGCCTTCCTCTGCCTCTGCCACTACCTCTTCCTCTTCCTCTACCTGTTTTGTCCATATCGGGTATGCACGGAGTGGTATATCACACTGCGTGCACTCACGTAGGTAGGTGGGTTCACTTAACTGCACAGGTATGCGCACTGATGCGGTGGGTTCACTGAACAGTACAGGTATACAGTGGCGGGTTCACTGAACACAACAGGTATGCAGTGGCGTGTTCACTAAACAGGTATACAGTGGCAGGTCCACTGAACAGAACAGGTATACAGTGGCAGGTCCACTGAACAGAACAGGTATACAGTGGCGGGTCCACTGAACAGAACAGGTATACAGTGGCGGGTTCACAGAACAGGTATGCAGTGGCAGGTTCATTGAACACAACAGGTATGCAGTGGCGTGTTCACTAAACAGGTATACAGTGGCAGGTCCACTGAACAGAACAGGTATACAGTGGCGGGTTCACAGAACAGGTATACAGTGGCGGGTCCACTGAACAGAACAGGTATACAGTGGCGGGTTCACAGAACAGGTATACAGTGGCGGGTCCACTGAACAGAACAGGTATACAGTGGCGGGTTCACAGAACAGGTATACAGTGGCGGGTCCACTGAACAGAACAGGTATACAGTGGCGGGTTCACAGAACAGGTATACAGTGGCAGGATCACTGAACAGGTATGCAGTGGCAGGATCACAGTACAGGTATGCAGTGGGCTGAGGGCTCACTGAACAGAACAGGTATGCTGTGGCAGGATCACTGAACAGCTATGCAGTGGCAGTATCACAGTACAGGTATGCAGTGGGCTGAGGGCTCACTGAACAGAACAGGTATGCTGTGGCAGGATCACTGAACAGGTATGCAGTGGCAGGATCACAGTACAGGTATGCAGTGGGCTGAGGGCTCACTGAACAGAACAGGTATGCTGTGGCAGGATCACTGAACAGGTATGCAGTGGCAGGATCACAGTACAGGTATGCAGTGGGCTGAGGGCTCACTGAACAGAACAGGTATGCTGTGGCAGGATCACTGAACAGCTATGCAGTGGCAGGATCACAGTACAGGTATGCAGTGGGCTGAGGGCTCACTGAACAGAACAGGTATGCTGTGGCAGGATCACTGAACAGGTATGCAGTGGCAGGATCACAGTACAGGTATGCAGTGGGCTGAGGGCTCACTGAACAGAACAGGTATGCTGTGGCAGGATCACTGAACAGGTATGCAGTGGCAGGATCACAGTACAGGTATGCAGTGGGCTGGGGGCTCACTGAACAGAACAGGTATGCTGTGGCAGGATCACTGAACAGCTATGCAGTGGCAGGATCACAGTACAGGTATGCAGTGGGCTGAGGGCTCACTGAACAGAACAGGTATGCTGTGGCAGGATCACTGAACAGGTATGCAGTGGCAGGATCACAGTACAGGTATGCAGTGGGCTGAGGGCTCACTGAACAGAACAGGTATGCTGTGGCAGGATCACTGAACAGCTATGCAGTGGCAGGATCACAGTACAGGTATGCAGTGGGCTGAGGGCTCACTGAACAGAACAGGTATGCTGTGGCAGGATCACTGAACAGCTATGCAGTGGCAGGATCACAGTACAGGTATGCAGTGGGCTGAGGGCTCACTGAACAGAACAGGTATGCTGTGGCAGGATCACTGAACAGGTATGCAGTGGCAGGATCACAGTACAGGTATGCAGTGGGCTGGGGGCTCACTGAACAGAACAGGTATGCTGTGGCAGGATCACTGAACAGGTATGCAGTGGCAGGATCACAGTACAGGTATGCAGTGGGCTGAGGGCTCACTGAACAGAACAGGTATGCTGTGGCAGGATCACTGAACAGCTATGCAGTGGCAGGATCACAGTACAGGTATGCAGTGGGCTGAGGGCTCACTGAACAGAACAGGTATGCTGTGGCAGGATCACTGAACAGCTATGCAGTGGCAGGATCACAGTACAGGTATGCAGTGGGCTGAGGGCTCACTGAACAGAACAGGTATGCTGTGGCAGGATCACTGAACAGGTATGCAGTGGCAGTATCACAGTACAGGTATGCAGTGGGCTGAGGGCTCACTGAACAGAACAGGTATGCTGTGGCAGGATCACTGAACAGGTATGCAGTGGCAGGATCACAGTACAGGTATGCAGTGGGCTGAGGGCTCACTGAACAGAACAGGTATGCTGTGGCAGGATCACTGAACAGGTATGCAGTGGCAGGATCACAGTACAGGTATGCAGTGGGCTGAGGGCTCACTGAACAGAACAGGTATGCTGTGGCAGGATCACTGAACAGCTATGCAGTGGCAGGATCACAGTACAGGTATGCAGTGGGCTGAGGGCTCACTGAACAGAACAGGTATGCTGTGGCAGGATCACTGAACAGGTATGCAGTGGCAGGATCACAGTACAGGTATGCAGTGGGCTGAGGGCTCACTGAACAGAACAGGTATGCTGTGGCAGGATCACTGAACAGGTATGCAGTGGCAGGATCACAGTACAGGTATGCAGTGGGCTGGGGGCTCACTGAACAGAACAGGTATGCTGTGGCAGGATCACTGAACAGCTATGCAGTGGCAGGATCACAGTACAGGTATGCAGTGGGCTGAGGGCTCACTGAACAGAACAGGTATGCTGTGGCAGGATCACTGAACAGGTATGCAGTGGCAGGATCACAGTACAGGTATGCAGTGGGCTGAGGGCTCACTGAACAGAACAGGTATGCTGTGGCAGGATCACTGAACAGCTATGCAGTGGCAGGATCACAGTACAGGTATGCAGTGGGCTGAGGGCTCACTGAACAGAACAGGTATGCTGTGGCAGGATCACTGAACAGCTATGCAGTGGCAGGATCACAGTACAGGTATGCAGTGGGCTGAGGGCTCACTGAACAGAACAGGTATGCAGCCAGGAAGAAGTTAAGCCTAACTAATCTTTCCCTGAGAGACAGTCTGCAGCAGCTCGCCCTACTCTGACTAATGCAGGCACACGAGTGGCCGTAATGGCCGCCGCTGCCTGCCTTATATAAGGGGGGGTGGGGCTCCAGGGGCTAGTGTAGCCTAATTGGCTACACTGGGCCTGCTGACTGTGATGTTGAGGGTCAAAGTTGACCCTCAGGTGCATTATGGGGCGAACCGAACTTCTTCCGCAAAAGGTTCGCGTGCGGTACCCGCACGCGAACCACCTAAGTTCGCGCGAACCCCGTTCGCCGGCGAACCGTTCGGCCCAACTCTACAAATCATTTGAATCATTTTACAAGGGAAGCAGACTGGGGGTGAAATGACTAGCAGGACAGACTTTCCCTGCACTGTACATTCTGAATGTTCTTGTTTCTTCCAGACAGACATCCACTATGAACCGAATCGTTCATTGTGATGATCCGGATGATTCGACTCACAAAAAAGATCCGGATCAAATAAACGATTCATTCATGATCTGGACAACACTACGAGTCCAGGTTACGTCACCACAGTGCAGTGAATATTAATTAGCCATGTGGCTAGTCACTGAGCATGTGTAAGCAGTCTAACGCAGCTAACACCCAGTATAATGCGCAGCATGCTGCACTTTTACAGAACGTGCAGCGTTACAATGTAACGCAACATGGGCACTGTGAACAGCCCATTGATTTTTCATTACTGTGAGTTGGGCTGCGTTACAGGCTGCTGTAACGTGGGACTTTAACGTCCCACTGTGAAAGCAGCCTAAAAGTAAAAAATCATACTTTAAAGTTTTTATTGCCTTAGCTGAATGTCAACAAGTTTTTGTTTTAATATATATATTTTACAGCTCCAATCTTGCACTGTTTAACTTTTTTTGTCAGTTGCCTGCACTTTCTCACTAGTGTGTTCTAAGACCACATAAAAATGAAATCAAATTGAAACTGATAGCAGTTGTTTAAAGGAAAATGTTTGCTGTGAGAGGGATAGTTATCTGTAAAATAAGCAGTAAATTAACTTTGAGCCGGGATAAAAAAAAAAAAATGGCAGAAGTGATGTCACCTTTGGCATCACAGAGAATCAGTAAATATGGACACCAGCAGAAATATTTTCTTTTTTCCGAGGTGTGAGACCTATGGAAGATGTCCTATTTCATACCAGTTGCCTGGCTGTCCTGCTGATCTTTCTGGACAGTAGCAGTGATGCTCCTAAGGGTCCAGTTTCGACTTTGTGTTGTTTCGAGTATGACTTCAGTCAGAGTTACCCATAATATCCATAATTATGAGCTGTAATCACGACTATATATAAAATTAGCGATTCATAGCAAAGCCCTCGAAAGTGCTAGAAACACCAGATTTGCAGGGTGTGTTAAAGAGCAGAGAGGAAGTTCTGAGTTTAGTAAATATAATATGTAGAGATGGCTCAAGCTTCAGATTTTGGGTTCGCGAACTGCGAACACGAACTTTCGCAAAAGTTTGAGTTCGCTTGAACCAGGCGAACTGCCATAGACTTCAATGGGCAGGTGAATTTTAAAACATACAGGGACTATTTCTGGCCACTAAAAGTGATGGAAAAGTTGTTTCAAGGGGGTCTAACCTCTGCCAAAAGTCCCTCGGAAAATTACGTATTTGACGCAGAGTAGGGTTGCAATCCCCAAAGGGCAGAAATCACATTGCATTGCTAACTGGAGGCACAAAGTGCTTTAAAACATCTTGCATGTGTATATATTGATCAGATAGTGTAAGTAGTATACTGCTTCACACTGACAGACCAAACTCACTGTTTAACACATCGCAAACAGCTGTTTGTGTAGTGATGGCTGTGCCAGTGTGCACGTTGGCGAGTGTGCAGGTGATGGTGGTTTTCCAGTCCATATGGTCGGGCTAAGGTAGCTCAATGACAGAACAATAGTGACCTTATTATATACAGTAGGTCATTGCTTCATTGTGATACGCAAGCCCCTTTACCGCGGCAAGGTAACGATCACGACGGGGAATTGACACATGTACATGTCTTTTGTTTTGTTGTTTCAGCCCCAGTGCAGCTAGAAAAATTAGGTATGTACACACACAAGAAAAAATATTATTATCTTTGGTAGAGGCTGCTGCTAGCAGCGGCCTTAAAAATTCAGGAATCCACCTGGAGTCTTGGACCCTGTTGATGGTGGTGGAGAAGGTAGTAAAGCGACCTGCAGGCAGAATTGCTGTGTGGGGACTGACTTAGTCTTCAGGCAGGCAGCAGCAGTCAGCAGGCAGAGAGCCCTCCAGAATCCATGCCTCATTCATTTTAATAACACTGAACACTTTTTTGACCTAGGCGACTTCTCTTCTCAGTGACAATTCCTCCTGCTTTGCTGAAGGTCCTTTCTGATAGGACAATTGAGGCGGGGCAAGCCAGACGTTCGATGGCAAATTGTGACAGCTCTGGCCACAGGTCAAGCTTGCGCACCCAGTAATCCAGGGGTTAATTGCTGCTCAGAGTGTCTATATCTTCACTTAAGGCTAGGTAATCAGCTACCTGCCGATCAAGACGTTTGTGGAGGGTGGGTCCGGAAGGGCTGAGGCGAGGCGTTGGACTACAGAAAGTCCGCATGTCCGAAATCACCATCAGATCGCTAGAGCATCCTGTCTTTGCCTGCGTGGATATGGGAGGAGGAGGAGGAGAATTACTGGCACCTTTTTTTCCATTGTGTTGTGTCATCACCCTTAAACGCACTTTAAAGCATACTTGACAAATTGTTGTTCAAGTGCTGCATCCTTTCAGCCTTCTGGTAATTTGGTAACATCTCTGCCACTTTGTGCCTATACCGAGGGTCTAGTAGCGTTGCCACCCAGTACAGGTCATTTACCTTGAGCCTTTTTATGCAGGGGTCCCTCAGCAGGCTGGACAGCATGAAAGACCCCATCTGTACAAGGTTGAATGCCGACCTAGTAGCCATCTCCTCTTCCTCTTCCTCAGTGATGTCAGGGAAACTCTCCTCCTCCCCCAGCCACCAACAATACTACAGGCACCCAAAAGGTGAGCAGCACAAGCCCCCTGCAATGCCTGCTGCGGTTGTTCTTCCATCTCCTCATCAAAGCCACCTTCCTCCTCTGACTCCTCTTCCCCCTCTTCTTCCTCCTCCTCCTCCCCCCTCCTCTCTGCTGCTGCAGGTGTTGACAACAAATCTGGTCTCCACAACTCTTCCTCCTCTTCCTGTTCACGCTCCTCTACAGCTTGATCTTACCTACCTTTTGTGTTCAGTGAACCCACCTCATCACTGCATATACCTAGCTGTTGTGGGAAGTGGTGTCATCATTGTCCGCCATAACAGATTTTTGTTAAAGGATTTAAAGTTCATTCATTTCAAATACAGCAGGGCCTCAAAAGTCCTCCTCCTGTATTGTTATTTTTGGTCACTACCTCGGGACGTGCATGCCATGCCTGCTGCCTTCCTTGGATGTGTGTGGTGGTAGCCATTTCTTAGGCTCCATCTCCGGACCGGAATAGAACCAGGATTCCCCGGCCATTACTTGTGGTCACTCACAATGGCAGACTGGCCCTCCATAAAAGATTCTTGCCTCCTTGAGGAGGAGACTAACCTGGTGAATCGCAGTGAAGGCACCATCAGACTTGCCCTCCATAACAGATTCTCATTAAAGGATTTAAAGTTGATTAATTTCACATACACAGCAGGGCCTTGAAAGTCCTCCTCCTGTATTGTTATTTTTGGTCACTACCTTGGGACATGCATGCCTGCCTGCTGCCTTCCTTGGATGTGTGGTGGTAGCCGTTTCTTAGGCTCCAACTCTGGACCGGAATAGAAACAGGATTCCCCGGTCATTACCTGTGTTCACTAACAATGCAGACTTGCCCTCCATAAAAGATTCTCGTTGCAGGTACTGAACCGCAAGCAGAAAATGTAATGTAAAACAAAATAGATGTAAGCTTTAACAATGGTAGAGAAAGAACCATGGAAAGTTGATAAGGCAGTCAGACATTACCTAACCTGACATCACTGAGTAAGGAAGAGCAATCTCGCCATGGTGCGCAGTAGTCCAGCACGGCCGTCACTACACAAACAGCTGTTTGCGGTGCGTTACACAGTGAGTTTTGTGTGTCAGTGTGAAGCAGTACACTAATTACACTACCTAATTGATGTATACACATGCAAGATGTTTTAAAGCACTTTAGGCCTGCAATTTAGCATTCAATGTGATTTCTGCCCTTAAAACACTGCTTTGCGTCAAATCCAGATTTTACCCCGGGACTTTTGGCGTCTATCCTACTCCACCATTCCCCCCTCCAGGTGTTAGACCCCTTGAAACATCTTTTCCATCACTTTTCTGGCCAGCATAAGTGTTTCTAGTTTTCCAAGTTCACCTCCCCATTGAAGACTATTGCGGTTCGCAAAAGTTTGCGCGAACCAAACCTTCCGCGGAAGTTCGCGAAACCGGTTGGCGAACTGAAAATCGGAGGTTCGGGCCATCTCTAATCAGCACCATTGATTTGAATGCCATTTGCAGAAGTCTTTTGGGGAAAACGAACTATACTACCTAAAGTTTGAGAACATTCTCGCTTATCCATAGTAGTCATGTTCTGCCATAAACATTTCTGTGGGAGGATACACATACACATACACAAAGAATCAGTAAAGTTAAGATGCTATGAGAGCGCATGGCAATTTTACCATTACTTATGCTGACAAGGTAACGAGCAATGCTCAATGAGCCTTTCCTACGATACCTAAGTAGTGCAAGCATTGTTAGAGTAACGTGCACTACTTAGGCAATGTGGGCCACAACGATTGCCCAATGGGCTTGATTCACTAAACTGTGATAACTCATATCACGGTTGTTTTTTATTGCTCGCAATTGCAAATTATTGTGAGCAATCGTGAATTATTGCTTGAAAACGATCGCATGCAAATCTGCGATTGCGCGTGATAATTCGCGATCGCGCAAAATGCATGCGAAAAGGATATGAGTTATCACGGTTTAGTGAATCAAGCCCAATGTGTGCTACTGTGTCTGCATAAGTAATGATATGGTTCGTGTGCGCTGTCTGTGCACTGCAATTTTGCCAAACTTTTGTGCATATGCCCCAGTGTTACTATAAAGGCACCTTTCTTTAAAGCGAACCCAAGGTGAGAGTTATATGAAGGCTGACATATTCATTTCCTTCTAAGCAAAAGCAGCTGCCTGGCTGTACTGCTGCTCCTCTGCCTCTAATACTTTTAGCCATATACCCTTTTCAAGCAAATGCAGATCAAGTGTTTCTGACAATATTTGTCAGAACTGACATGATGAACTGCATGCTTGTTTCTGGTATACTTCAGACACTACTGCAGCCAAATAGATCAGCAGGCCAGCCAGGCAAGTGGTGTTGCTTAGAAGTAAATAAATATGGCAGCCTCCATATAACTCTCATCTCTGGTTCACTTTAAGGGCACCGATGTCCCCACTAGAGATGCTTAGAGATATCTGAAGATGCCCTGGTAGGATAGACTCATTGTCTCTTTATCAAAGTTTTACTCTAAAATAATCATACCTAAATTAAAGCTAATTACCCATGATGACAAACTGAGGCAGCACAATCTAAAAAAAAAAATCTAGAAAGTTAAATTTCCCACAAAAAAAAGGATAATTTCAGCTCACTGTTACTGTCTCTTTCACTCCTCAGATTTTGTCTTCTGGGTTAACTAGTCCTTTTACACATAGGCCTCTACTTCCTGTGTGCTGAAGGAAGTGCAAGCTAAACCACCATGTCATCTCAATAAACTATACAGAGCCCATAGTCAAAATAGTAAAAAAGCCGCAAGGGCAGTATTACATTCCTTTAATTGGAACATTCCGTTTGAAAAGGTAAAAAATGTATCATTACGAAGACTGGCGCAGTTACCTTCTGTAAGCATCGACTCGTTTAAAAAAATTTTAAGCAAATAAATAAGTATTGCATTTCAAGACATCTGATTCCAATGCAGCCTATCAGTCAAAGTTCACGGCAGATAGTTTTTAAAATAAGCAGCATCGTTTTCCGGTTAATTAAAAATGTTTGCCTAGGCCGGTGGATTGTCTTTTATAATCACTTTAACACTACAGCTCTCTTGAGTAGTATCGTTTGACATTGCACATAATCTAGAACAGGCTAATTGCCGTACAAATCTCTAATTCTTCTGAAGCCATGTAAATGAGTTTGGGTCTGTGCAGGTGGAACTTATTATAGCGAATAATTTTCTCCTCATGTTGTCATCTTCATTTGCCGTTGTCTTTTCAAGTCAAAGCAAGCCGTCCACACTCTTGAAGTTCAAGCAACGGAACAATGCCTGACTGAAAACCCTTGTTTCACTATTTTTTAATTTGCATGGTACTACCTGCCTAATGCAGTTTTCTGATTATCATGCCAGGCAGCCGGTAATGTAGTTTTATTCAAATAAGGAGTCACTACTTTAATTTAAGAGAAGCAATATTCCATATTTCTAACGAGGCAAGAAGGATTTTTGACTCAATAATGGATGAATTTAATAATACATAATGGTGGCCTCAGCAGGTACTAAATAGCAATATCATAATGAACGTGTAGACCGCAAGCTGAATATACTGGTGCTGCTTCTCCAAAGGAGTCAACGCTAAAGATGTTTTGGTAAATTAGAATATATATTGACTGACTGAACACAGATTACATACAAATTAAGATTTTAGTGATATGATTAGAGATAAGTATTGCTCTGAAGATTTTATTCTATCTACTTTACGTCAGTAAGGTCAGAAATGCCCATTTTCGATCCTGTGGCAATTTCAATTTCCGCCAATGCCATCTTACGATTTCCAATTTTCCATCTGGAAAGATGGAAGATTGGAAGAATGTAAAAATTGGAAATTTTTGATTCTCCAATTTCAGAGGAACATTTTATTTGTCCTTTTTTGAATCAGAGAATGCAAAAATTGACAAAATTGGAAAATCGGAAAAACTGAATTTTGTAATTGGTCTAAAATTACCACAGTAATCTGATTTTTGCGGAAAAAAAATCTCTGATTGGTGTAATGCTTCTAAGTCCTGTGAATGGGCTAAAATTACAGAGTTGCGGCAAATTGGATTTCTGCAGAATTTCCAATTTCCGTTTTCCAAAGAAATGCGGAGATTTCAATGCCATGGAATCCAAATGAGTATCCCTAGTCATGGTATTGCCAAATTAAAAAAAAAAACATATTGTAATGATCTGCTCTGCCGTCTGCACAGGCAGACAGCTTTTTGACCATTTTGTAGCTCTGAGCGTTGCAGGTCTCTGGAAAGAAGACCTGTTTTCACTCTGCAACTTGCTGAGCTGCTGTTCTGGTGAGGAATTTGCATCCACTTGGCATGCAAATTGCTTGGCTGCTTCCTCTGATGGCTTGCAGTATAAAAAACATTTCTTCCCAGAATTCCTTGCTGGTCATGATGGTTTGTTCCTGCTAACTCACCTGGAGTATCAGCCTTTGCTATTGTTTGCTAAGATTATCTTAGAGTAATTCCTTGGGACTGCACTAGGCATCCCTTCTAGCGTAGTCAGGTTGTATTATCTGTTTTGCCTTGTACTGTCTATCTGTATTGTCTTGTCACCAGCGGCGGTCGACAGGAAATCGTTCTGTCTGTACTCCGTCTAAGGGGTGCAAGCCAGAGCAGCAGTTGCTACTGGTTGATTCATCTGTCTGTCTGTCTGGATCGCATCCGCTCTAGCGGTAGTGGCGGTGGTTCCTTCTGTGCTCTGTCTGGGAGTGTAGGCCAGAGCTGTGGTTGCTGCTGGCTACTCTTTCTCTCTGTCTTGTCTGGTACGAACGCTTGCTGTAGGCTCGGTGAGGTAACCGTTTAGCAAGCGTTCGCATTCTCTATTTCGTGTTTGTGTTACATTGGTTAGTTAGGGCGGCACACTTATGTCTTAAAGACACGCTCGTGTCTTTAACGCTTTCGCTGTTGCGAATGAGTGCGGAGTTCGCGTTTAGCTAGTGTTTGTTATTTTCTTTGACGTTCTGATCTTTGTTATTTGCTATGTCTTTCTTGCTACACGTGTGCTCTGTCTAATTCGGTCTTGTGTCACTATTGGCAATCGCCACTCTTGCGATTGCGTTCCCACTTCGTTTCCGCTGTTGTGTGTTCACCGTCGCTGGGTGGCGACTAGATTGGTGGACACACATACATTGGCAATCGCCACTCTTGCAATTGCGTTCCCACTGCGTTTCCGCTGTAGTGTGTTCACCGTCGCTGGGTGGCGACTAGATTGGTGGACACACATACATTCTGTCTCTGTGCTCTCTCTCTTTAAGGGCTATCTTGCCCTGCATTGCTTCAACTCGTACAATTCCTATCTGACATCTGTGGCAGTGCAAAGGCTGTGTTCCTCTGCACTTCACAGCTCCACCTGCCGGTGGGAATTTTCCTCTACAGGTGCATAGCACCATAGCTGGGTTCTGTTAAATTACACGCTTGTGGAGGATTTCCGCAGTGTCAGCGCGCATTGTGTGCGCTGACCATGGAAATAATTCCGCAATCGTTACACATATTTTGGTGTTCTTTTACTTCAAACTCATCTCCTGATGATTGGACCCATCCAAGTGTAAATTCTACAACTCATGACCTCCTCTTCGGCGACTTATCCGTGCATGAACGCTTTTGTTTCACATGTTTGCGTTTAGTACTACATACGTGAATTTGCACCAGAATTCAAATGGCTGCCCTATATAAGCCTGTTGATTGTTCTGTCTGCTTGGAGTATTGTTACTCTGCGCTTAGCTCTGCATCCTGCTTGATATCCCATTACTAACCTTGGCTTTGTTAGCCGGTTACGCTTGTTATCCACCTGTCCCAAACATTTGGCCTGTATTACTGTTTATGCAAAAACTCTGTCCACGCAAACTTGACTTGACTTGTTTGTCGTTTTGAGTGTACTCCGCCTGCCCAGACTCTTAGCTTGTTACTGGACTTTGCACTTCCACATCGCAGCACCAGCTGTTCTCTCTTGTCACTGTTTGGGCAATCCCAGGGGCCATGACCTGGTTGCCATGAGGCTGCAAAGTAGTCATTGCCCACAAAGGGTAGGGGCCCACCATCTCTTGCAGAGGGCTCTGCTGAAGACCCATGGCCACTTAGACTCCACACCTTGGAATAACCTGTGCCTACTGCTAGTGACAAAGTCAACAGATGCCGCTTAATCATAATAGCAATGGGCTTCATCATTACCCTCTTGTGTTGGACTCCAGATAACATCATTGTTGGAAAAATAAGCTACTTTATTAAATATCATATACAGCCAAAGCTTAGGGGTGTTAGATGAAAAAAACAAAATAAATCCCCAAACAAACCAAGCCCCAAGGAGGCCCTATTCTGCAACGAGTTACATATTTTGGTGTTCTAAAAGTAACTTCCCAAGTTCTTATAAAGTGAAGCAGATATATAGATGCTTACAATTAAAGATAATCCATTTATTCCTGCCAGAAAACAGCCCACCTAGTTGACAATCATTATGCAGATTTTAATCATTTAAGTGCCTAGCTGGAGGTCTGTAGTATCTTTAATCAGTTCAGGACCACAGTGTTAAACCTCCCTAAAAGACGTGATGATGTGAAGGTGGCTCATTCCCCTTCCCGAGTGCCTCTCTCCCTCCTTCCCTATGCAGAGGCCTGATGAGAGTGTAAATGAGTGGTTACTAACCTGGCTCTCGGCATTCCACTGATGAGATCTCCCTTCAGTCGGGAGCACTGCAAGCTACTAAATACTGAGGTTCCTCTAGCTACTTAATACTTGGGGACACCTCTAGCTACTTAATACTGAGGTTCCTCTAGCTACTTAATACTGAGGTTCCTCTAGCTACTTAATACTTGGGGACACCTCTAGCTACTTAATACTGAGGTTCCTCTAGCTACTTTATACTTGGGGACACCTCTAGCTATTTAATACTGAGGTTCCTCTAGCTACCTAATACTTGGGGGCACCTCTAGCTACTTAATACTGAGGTTCCTCTAGCTACTTAATACTTGGGGGCACCTCTAGCTACTTAATACTGAGGTTCCTCTAGCTACCTAATACTTGGGGGCACCTCTAGCTACTTAATACCAAGGTCCCTTTAGCTACTTAATACTTGGGGGCACCTCTAGCTACTTAATACTGAGGTTCCTCTGGCTACCTAATACATGGGGGCACCTCTAGCTACCTTTGATGGGCAAGGGAAGTAAGAAAGAAGTGACAGCTAGCACACTTGAGGTCCAGTTTTGTGGTGGTTTGTAGGTTCATGGAGGGCTAAGTTTAAGTTTAAGGTGCCAGGACATCTGTGCCTATGGGCTCCTGTGGGGTAAATCTGGGCCTGAGCATTTCTTTAGTGAGCTTCTTCTCCTGTGAAGCAAAGGTTGAGGTGACAGGAGATACAGAAAACAGTGCAGGGAAGAACAGTACAAAATACATGACCATATAGAAATAAAAAGAACATTTTATGGAAAAAACACATACATGCTTATAAAAATATAGATGATGAAATAAAACTAGCAATAGCATGATCTTAATTAAGGTAACCTGCGCCATGGACAAAACCTTCTACAATGATAATACAATGATAATGAACTCACAGTCACAAAAAAAATAAAATCAGAAAAAATAACAATCAATAACAGTAACAGCAATGACAAAAAATAAGATTAAGGACTACTTCTAATGGTAATTAATAAATTGATGTCATTATGTAAAGTATACTGTTGGAAATAATGAAATTTCCCATTAAATGATTAAGTGTCTCAGGCTAAGACAAAACAATTTGTCTTTTATCAAAAAAAGAAATAAAACACTTCCATGGGAAAATTAATTGACAAAGTCAATGTGTTTTATGCTTTTATTAAATAATTATCTTAAGCAAGTTTTAGGGGAATCGTTTTTTTTAGTGATCATGTGATCTGTATATGCAGGCCAAATTTGTACTTTCACACGCCTAAAACCCACTGTCACTAACCGCCCAGCCCCCAACCCATTCTGTCCAACATCTTGACTAGCGATCACTGGTTTGAATGTGCTCTCCTCGGTTTTCCTGCTCTGCACCCTGTTTGACATAGAAGCAGTCCATGCTTTGTCCACTGGCAAAACGTAATTTTGTACTCTTGTCCAAATGTGCACAGCAGTGTATAGTGCTCTGGGCATACATATGTCAGAAATGATGCTCATGTCTGAGCAGCACTTGTCGAGTACAAATACCCATAGCACTCCCGGCCTTTGCTGATCTGCACATCCAGACAGGAGTGCGAGTGGCCAGAGCATGCACTACTTATTTGTCCTCTGTATGCCTGCCTGCAGTCGGAGCTACAATCGGGGACAGGGCAGCTCAATGGAGAGAACCCCATCCAAAATGGAGAACAGGTAAGTAGAAGGATCCCAAACTACACACTGGCATAGATGTATTGTCAGCTCAGGTGTCCTTTAAACAGTGACAATTTAGCACTTAGGAGGTGATTGAAGACAAGGCTAGGAAGGACAGATCTTAAAATGGGTCAGCAGGAAGTAATGAAAGTATTATACCATGTATTGGCTAAATTAAAAGAAAAAGAGTAAGTTTTTGGCTAATAAGCATTCAGATGTTTTTCCTGTATACTGACAAGATGTTAGAGAGCTATACATACATTCAGTATCAGAAGGAGATACATTAGCGTGTTTTGCAAATATAAATACTTGTCATTCAGATGTCATCCTGTTACAAAACTTCATTCTTTCACTGATGGCTAACAGTACAATGCTCTACTGCTACTTAAATTAATCAGTAAAGAGTTGGACGGTAGCACAGAGACTACTACTTCTGTCATTCCCTAGGGGAAAAAAACACAAACAAACAAACAAACAAACCATAAATTAAGAGGTTTCAGGTCTTTAACAGCTCTTACCAGCAATTAACTGTCTGACAGTGGTGAGAGGGTGAGAGAACTTAACAGAGCTGATAATTCTGGTCCATGAATGTGTGCATGAAAACACACCCAACTCAGGAGTTGCTCTGCTCTCTACTGTAAACGCTTGGCACTTCTCACAGCAGCTTGTATATACATCATATAGAGGACGGGATCATCAGGTGACAGCAGATGCTGTCTGTCATCAAACACACCAGGAAGTGAAAGAGATGTAGGGATCTCTGGATTTTAGGCAGCAGAGCAAAGCACGGTGACTGCGCTGGAGACCAGTGAGATGATTAACTTTGAGATGTGACAATGTATCTCTCCAAATCCTGCCACTCTTTGCTTTTACCGTCCAAGGCCTTGGTAATTTCAGAACGGGGGGCGGGGGGAACCTGAGTCTGCAGTGGTGGTTTCCGTTATCCCTATCAACATAGATGGTTAATATGTGTAGTGACACACGAGTAGAGATGTATGTGCCGAACTGTTTGACAGGCAGGCGGTATTCTGCTAAAATTGGCTTGTTTGGCATTCGCATTGAACACAAATTGTTTTAAAAATAATTTGCATTTGCATTTTTCCCATAAACTTTAATGGCAGGCGAGCGGCCACCGACTTTAACGGTTAGTAACAAAGCCCGCTTATATGCTACTACCATCAAATTTGCAGGGTATGTGAATAGGGGCAGTTGGTACAAATGGATTTTTTTTTTTAAAAAAGACCTTATAGTTTTTGAGAAAATCGATTTTAAAATTTCATAGAAAAAAAGTATACATTTAAATGCGGTAAATGACAGATAATGTAGCAACGGTAGTGTAAATTTACATGTATTAAAATAAAGAGCAATGAATTTCATGATGCCAGGGGGGTCCATACGCAGTGCATACAGACCCCCTGGAAACCCCTCCGGAGCCACAACACTTTGGCCAGGGATTGCTAGACAGCCACAATATGCCTTTAAAAAGGGAACCTCAGATGCCCGCCCTCCTCCCAGGAGAAATAAGTATAGGGGTAGAAAGTGCCCCTTAACCATTTCCACAAAGGGTTATATGAAACAAAAACACAACAACAAGTAAAGTCCTTTAGTAATGTAAATTAACCAGAAATACTTACCTGTACATTTAAAAAAATGTTCCCACGCCAATATCCTCAGAAAAGGTCCCACGCCAATATCCTCTATCTTGCAATCTTCTGTTACATTGATTGAAGATCTCTGTGCACCCGACGCCACACATCGCCGCTCACCATGCAAAGCTCTCCCATACTAAGTATAGCAGAGCTGCATCTCCCTTCATCTCCCTCCATCTCCCTCCATGGTGATTTCACTACATAAAGAGCACAGACTACTTACAGGAAGGAGGCCCAGGACTGTGAATTTGAGTGCTATTGCAAAGGTTTTAGACTAATGAGCAACTGATGAATGAGTGCCATATTTTCACTCATTGTACCAGGCAAACAGAGATGCCAACAGGAAAATGGCTAAAAATTAAAAAAAGAGGAGGTAGTGGAGGACTTATATCCTCCAAGCAGACACAAAGTAGTTTAAGTAAACAGTCACAGAAAGTGTTATTTACACTCTCCAGAATATTGTGCAATGCATTTCACAGGCATGACCCTGCTTCGTCAGACAGTAAAGTAGGAGCATAGAACAGCTGCGGGACACAAAAACATCAAGCCCCTCTGTCAACAGTTTCTTCATATATATATTTTTTTTACTCCAGATCAAGGGTGTCTCAGGATGTCTCCCACTTTTTGCCTTCTGAAAATGCATCTGGTTTTGTTGATTGTTGGCTCCTGTTACCTGACAGTGGGGATGAGAGAGAAACTGGGCAGAACTCTATCTATATCTATAATAATAATCTCTAAGCTTGCTGCTGTGTGTATGTTTGTCCTTCTGCCCACACACGTACCTCCTGCCCTGGCCCACTCTGATTGGCTGTGGTGCTGATAGGATAGCGTGTGTGCAACATCCAGAGAGATGGTGGATGCACTCCTGCCACACGCAGCATAGTGCACATCACCAGCTAGTGATTTTACTATGTGCCTCATCTGTGTTCGCCACTCCCATTAACAGTTAAAACACATTTTCAGCAGACTGCTACATCAATCCCAGCAGAAAAACAAACAGAGCATCAAAATTTCAGAATATAATGAAAACAATTTGTAAAAATAACAGGCAATTGGATGTCAGCCTGGCCATATGGACAGCAATGCTGCTTTATGTCTGGGACCAGAGATACTCTTTAACATATCTGCCAGTACTGTTAGTTACACCACTAAACGTATTGTGGGTAAAAACCACAAAATATCCATTCTGTAATCTCACTGTTGGGATGTTATCACTGTAATGTTGCATCTGTTGGAACTAATGCACTCATAAAACAATGATTAACTTTGATTAATAGTCTCATAAGGAAATTTATTACAATAAGTAGCACTGTGTGACTATGCGGACGTAAAATAAATATTCAGCTAAAATGAATTCATTGTCTGTAAAACTGGTCAGGAATGAACTTTCATGGTTTGTTTTCAATTCATAGCTGCCAGAACTTGTTTATTGTAGTACTGTATGCTTTACTCTGTATACGATACAACGAATGTTACTTGTCAAGAGCTCTAGTAACTGCAAATCTAAATGATGAACTTTTGCCAAGCCAAATAGGGAATGCCTTAAAGTGGTATTACACTCCCAAACCTAAAATTTTAGCAACTACTCTTAGTTACATAAAAGAATATTTGAAAGTAAACCCACATTCTCTGTGTGTAAAAATGTATAATTTAACTGCAGAGAGCAGTTCAAGAAAGCTTATCTCTGTCTCATTGGCAAAGGCAGAAAACACTCTAATGGTTTTATACAGGAGACCTGGGTTTTAATTGCAGCCCTTCCTGTTCAGTAAGCCTGCACCTATTCAGTAAGGAGTCCTTGAGCTGGACTCCCTAACACTGCTACTGCCTACTGAGCACGCCCTTGTGGCTGCAGCTGAAGCGCTTTGTGTCTGCCAGGAGAAAAACGCAATATGTTATTTGTCTTGTCTCTGTTTTTATTCTGCTCCTCCCTCTGCTGAACAGATGCTTTGTCCTGGCAATAGTGACACAGATGGTAATGTGGCAATAAATGTACATTTTTATTATAGTGGGTTAGAATCTCTCCGTTTTACGGCTGTCACAGTCTCTACTCTCCTTGGCTCTGTACTTGTCTTTTTTATTCACACATCCCCACCAGCTTTCTTATGCTGATACAGCACAGTCACGCTTATCCGGCACCAACAGGGATCAGCTGATGCCGAGTAAGTGTGCTTTCTAGTTTCTTGCGACTCAATGTTAAAAATAGGTCCAGTTAGTACAGTACTATTAGTGTTGGGCGAACACCTAGATGTTCGGGTTCGCGAACGTTCGCCGAACATCGCCGCGATGTTCGGGTGTTCGCGCCGAACTCCGAACATAATGGAAGTCAATGGGGACCCAAACTTTCGTGCTTTGTAAAGCTTCCTTACATGCTACATACCCCAAATTTGCAGGGTATGTGCATCTTGGGAGTGGGTACAAGAGGAAAAAAATATTTGAAAAAGAGCTTATAGTTTTTGAGAAAATTGATTGTAAAGTTTCAAAGGAAAAACTGTCTTTTAAATGTGGAAAATGTCATGTTTCTTTGCACAGGTAACATGCTTTTTGTCGCCATGCAGTCATAAATGTAATACAGAGAAGAGGTTCCAGGAAAAGGGACCGGTAACGCTAACCCAGCACAAGCAGCAGAACACGTGATGGAACAGGAGGAGGCGCAGGAGGAGAAGGACACGCTTTTTAAACACAACATCCCAGGCCTTGCATGAGGACAAATAGCGTGCGGATATAGCAATGCTTTTTGCCGCCATGCAGTCATAAATGTAATAAAGATGAGAGGTTCAATAAACAGGGACCGGCAACGCTAACCCAGCAGCAGCAGCAGCAGCAGCACACATGATGGAACAGGAGGAGGCGCAGGAGGAGAAGGCCACGCTTTCAGACACAACAACCCAGGCCTTGCATGAGGACAAGAAGCGTGCGGATAGCATGCTTTTTACCGCCATGCAGTCATAAATGTAATAAAGATAAGAGGTTCCATAAACAGGGACCGGCAACGCTAACCCAGCAGCAGCACACGTGATGGAACAGGAGGAGGCGCAGGAGGAGAAGGCCACGCTTTCAGACACAACAACCCAGGCCTTGCATGAGGACGAGAAGCGTGCGGATAGCATGTTTTTTGCCGCCATGCAGTCATAAATGTAATACAGATAAGAGGTTCAATAAACAGGGACCGGAAACTCTAACCCATCACAGATGGTCATTGTTCGTGTTACTTGGTTGGTGTCCAGGAGTGTTGCATAGTCGTTTCCAATCCAGGATTGATTCATTTTAATTTGAGTCAGACGGTCTGCATTTTCTGTGGAGAGGCGGATACGCCGAACTGTGACGATGCCTCCGGCAGCACTGAAACAGCGTTATGACATAACGCTGGCTGCCGGGCAAGCCAGCACCTCTATTGCGTACATTGCCAGTTCGTGCCAGGTGTCTAGCTTCGATACCCAATAGTTGAAGGGTGCAGATGGATTGTTCAACACAGCTACGCCATCTGACATGTAGTCCTTGACCATCTTCTCCAGGCGATCGGTGTTGGAGGTGGATCTGCACGCTTGCTGTTCTGTGGGCTGCTGCTGCATGGGTGTCATAAAATTTTCCCACTCCAAGGACACTGCCGATACCATTCCCTTTTGGGCACTAGCTGCGGCTTGTGTTGTTTGCTGCCCTCCTGGTCGTCCTGGGTTTGCGGAAGTCAGTCTGTCGGCGTACAACTGGCTAGAGGAGGGGGAGGATGTCAATCTCCTCTCTAAAGTCTCCACAAGGGCCTGCTGGTATTCTTCCATTTTGACCTGTCTGACTCTTTCTTCAAGCAGTTTTGGAACATTGTGTTTGTACCGTGGATCTAGAAGGGTATAAACCCAGTAATTGGTGTTGTCCAGAATGCGCACAATGCGTGGGTCGCGTTCAATGCAGTCTAGCATGAATTGAGCCATGTGTGCCAGAGTCCTGCCAGAATCCTCATCATCCTCTTGTGAGCGTTGTGATAGTTGTTGTGATGCATCATAGTCGTCACCTTCTTCCTGGTCTGCTTCTGCTGACCATTCGCGCTGAATTGTGGAAGTCCAACGTGCACCGCTCTGGCCCTCGTCAGTGGTGGCAGGAAATTCCTGCTCCAACTCCAGCTGTTCCTCCTCCTCTTCTTCGTCATAGCTGCTGGGGCCAGCGTTCCCTGAGGCGGATGGCCTGATGTTGGTACCATCACGCTGATCGTTTTCTCCTTCAGATTCCCCCAGTTGCATCATGACAGCTGTTTCCTTGATTTTCAACATTGACCTCTTCAGTAAACACAGCAGTGGTATGGTAATGCTGACTGAAGAGTTGTCACTGCTCACAAGCAACGTGGATTGCTCAAAATTTTGGAGGACTTGGCAGAGGTCCAACATGTTGGCCCAATCGGATCTACAGAAGCTTGGCAGCTGTCCGGATGCGCCTCGGTACTGCGCCGTCATGTACTGGACCACTGCACTCTTCTGCTCGCAAAAGCGGGCTAGCATGTGCAGCGTAGAATTCCAGCGCGTAGGGACATCACACAGCAAGCGATGGTGGGGGAGATTAAAGCGCTCCTGCATCTTGGTGAGTGCCCCGAAGCAGTACTGGAATTTCTACAATGTTTGGCCACTCGTCGCACCTTCAACAGAAGATCGGCCACGCCTGGGTATGTCCTCAGGAACCGCTGAACTACTAGGTTCATCATGTGCGCCAGGCAAGGGATGTGTGTCAGCTTAGCCAACCTTAAAGCCGAATGAGATTACTCCCATTATCACACACAACCATGCCCGGTTTCAGGTCCAGCGGTGCTAGCCACAAATCCGTCTGTTCCTTTATTCCCCTCCAAATTTCCTCCCCTGTGTGCTGCTTATCCCCAAGCCCAAGGCAGATCAGCTTCAGCAACGCTTGCTGACGCATGCCAACAGCTGTGCTGCACTGCTTCCACGATCCTACTGCTGCTGGGTTAGCGTTTCCGGATGAGGTACAGCTTTGAGATGCGTTGGAGGAGAAGGAGTCAGAGAGGTAGGTGCTGCTGTTGTTATCCAGTGGGAGGGACGGCGGTGCAGCTGTTTGCGGCGTGGGCAACACCCACGCCGTAGCAGGTGAGGAATCACTGCCAGGCTCCACAAAGTTCACCCAGTGCGCGGTAAGGGAGATGTATCGACAGGTGTCAGTGGTGAGGTGAACCTTGCAGGCAACGGCATTCTTCAAGCTTCGGGTTATTTTGCTGACCACGTGCTCATGCAACTCAGGCACTGCAGAGCGCGCAAAGTGGTAGCGGCTGGGAACCACGTAACGTGGGATGGCCACTGACATCATGCCCTTGAAGCTGTTTGTCTCCACCACTCGATATGGCAGCATTTCGCAGGCCAGAAGCTTGGCTATGCTGGCTGTTACTGCCACGGCCCGGGGGTCATTTGCTGGCAATTTCCTCTTGCACTCAAACATCTCCGAGACAGACAACTGAACTGTAGGGCTGCACACTGAACGGCTGTTGGTTGTTGTGTTTGATGAAGACTGGGAGACCTCAAGAGCACTACTCCGGAAAGTGACAGTGTCAGCGTCGTCTGATGTTTGTGAATGTTGTGAACCACGCAATGGCTGGGCTACTGCTGCTGCTGAGGCGGGTCTGGTGGTGAGTCTGGTGACCCCAAGGGAGGCAGTGTTGCTGGTACCCTGTTCTGCTGCGTTTGCCCACAGAGTGGGATGTTTGGATAGCATGTGGCGGCTCATGCTGGTGGTGGAGAGGTTGTTAATACTTTTCCCCCTGCTCAGGCGGGTCTTGCACACCTTGCAAATCGCCATAGTACCATCCTCAGTGCAGTCTTTAAAGAAAGCCCAGACTTTGGAGCACCTGCCTTGCTGGCGATTTCTGTTTGCGCCTCTTTTGCCTCTCACTTGAACTTCCACGCTTGTGGTGCCTGAAATTTCGCGCCGCCTACCTTGTGGCACAAGGCGAACTCGTGCAGCAGTGGGTTCTTCAACAGACTCATCTGTGCTGCTGCTACGACGGCGATGTTCTCGTTCACAAACAAAATCTGGGTCTATGTCCACATTGTCCATACCCTCCTCTTCCATCTCCTGAAACTCGTCATATGTCATTGCGGGGGGCCGCCGCCGTGGAGTAGAGCTCCCCAGAACAACCTCTGCGCAGCTCACTCCAACGTCGTCTTCCAGATCTTGTCGGCCGACCTCCTGCAATTGCAACCCCTCCTGCCCAACTTGCTCTGGGATTTGGGTTTCCGAGTCCTCCTCGGACTCGCCTTGTATTTCAGTGCGCGGTGCATTTCCCACAGTTAATGATTGTGAATCCGGGCACAACATTTCTGGCTGTTCCTCCATTGAACTTTGAAAGGTGGAAGTTTGTTGGGCTGGGAATAGCTCCTGCGAATACCCCATTGTGTCCTGAGGTAATTCATCGGACTGGTTTTCTGGCAGTTGTGTGCGTGGTGTCGCTGCCGGTTGTGTCAGCTTTGTGCCCACTGGCTCCTTGTAACTGGCTGAGGACTCGGACCTCGTGCGTGATGTGCTGGTGCTGCTTAACCCACTGCTGGACGCTTGAGAGGTCATCCAAGTAATTATCTGGTCCTGTTCTTTTGGATTTGTGAGGGTTGTTGTCCTGTACAACATGGGCGGTATTGAGTGGGTTTTCTTGGGTGCACCCCTGTGGCCTGTACGTGAACCATCAGGGGAAACACCTCTTCCCTTGCCCCTCCCTCTTTCACCGGATTTCTTCCTCATTTCACTTATCCTTAAAGTACACGCTGACTGGCAGCAGTACAGTGGCAGTACAGAAATGCTATACAGTGGTGGGTGAGCGGTGTACCACTATTCCCAGCAGCGACACAGAGCACAATGCTATACAGTGGTGGGTGAGCGGTGTACCACTATTCCCAGCAGCGACACAGAGCACAATGCTATACAGTGGCGGGTGAGCGGTGTACTACTGTTCCCAGCAGACACAGAGTGGCAGTAAACACAATAATGCTATATAGTGCTGGGTGAGCAGTGTACACAGAGTGGCAGTAAACACAATGCTATATAGTGTGGCTGAGCGAGCGGTGTACTACTGTTCCCAGCAGACACAGAGTGGCAGTAAACACAATGCTATATAGTGTGGCTGAGCGAGGTACACAGAGTGGCAGTAAACACAATGCTATATAGTGTGGCTGAGCGAGCGGTGTACTACTGTTCCCAGCAGACACAGAGTGGCAGTAAACACAATGCTATATAGTGTGGCTGAGCGAGCGGTGTACTACTGTTCCCAGCAGACACAGAGTGGCAGTAAACACAATGCTATATAGTGTGGCTGAGCGAGGTACACAGAGTGGCAGTAAACACAATGCTATATAGTGTGGCTGAGCGAGCGGTGTACTACTGTTCCCAGCAGACACAGAGTGGCAGTAAACACAATGCTATGTAGTATGGCTGAGCGAGGTACACAGAGTGGCAGTAAACACAATGCTATATAGTGTGGCTGAGCGAGCGGTGTACTACTGTTCCCAGCAGACACAGAGTGGCAGTAAACACAATGCTATATAGTGTGGCTGAGCGAGGTACACAGAGTGGCAGTAAACACAATGCTATATAGTGTGGCTGAGCGAGCAGTGTACTACTGTTCCCAGCAGACACAGAGTGGCAGTAAACACAATGCTATATAGTGTGGCTGAGCGAGGTACACAGAGTGGCAGTAAACACAATGCTATATAGTGTGGCTGAGCGAGCGGTGTACTACTGTTCCCAGCAGACACAGAGTGGCAGTAAACACAATGCTATATAGTGTGGCTGAGCGAGGTAAACAGAGTGGCAGTAAACACAATGCTATATAGTGTGGCTGAGCGAGCAGTGTACTACTGTTCCCAGCAGACACAGAGTGGCAGTAAACACAATGCTATATAGTGTGGCTGAGCGAGGTACACAGAGTGGCAGTAAACACAATGCTATATAGTGTGGCTGAGCGAGCGGTGTACTACTGTTCCCAGCAGACACAGAGTGGCAGTAAACACAATGCTATATAGTGTGGCTGAGCGAGGTACACAGAGTGGCAGTAAACACAATGCTATATAGTGTGGCTGAGCGAGCAGTGTACTACTGTTTCCAGCAGACACAGAGTGGCAGTAAACACAATGCTATATAGTGTGGCTGAGCGAGGTACACAGAGTGGCAGTAAACACAATGCTATATAGTGTGGCTGAGCGAGCAGTGTACTACTGTTCCCAGCAGACACAGAGTGGCAGTAAACACAATGCTATATAGTGTGGCTGAGCGAGGTACACAGAGTGGCAGTAAACACAATGATATATAGTGTGGCTGAGCGAGCGGTGTACTACTGTTCCCAGCAGCGACACACAATGACTGGGGGGACCCTGGCTAGCGTGGCTGGAGCGCGAACTACCCTGCCTGCCTACCCAAAGCTAAACCCACAGACAAATGGCGGAGATATGACGTGGTTCGGGTATTTATTTACCCGAACCACGTGACAGTTCGGCCAATCAGAGCGCGTTCGGGTCCGAACCACGTGACCCGTTCGGCCAATCACAGCGCTAGCCGAACGTTCGGGGAACGTTCAGCCATGCGCTCTTAGTTCGGCCATGTGGCCGAACGGTTTGGCCGAACACCATCAGGTGTTCGGCCGAACTCGAACATCACCCGAACAGGGTGATGTTCTGCAGAACCCGAACAGTGGCGAACACTGTTCGCCCAACACTAAGTACTATACCCCATTCTACATACATACCATGAATTCTGTATTATAGGCCTAGCTAATACAGCAATATACCCCATTCTATATACATACTTTGAAATCTGTATTACATATGAAAATACAGTAATTGAAAGTATATTAACCTTAGGGGAGCCATGGAACCCAGTTTTTAAGCACAGCAGAGCCCAAAAAACAGCGTAAGAGGTTGGCCTTCATCACTGTGAGTATTTCCGTCAATTTGTGTTGGTTGGTTGAGAATGCTGGTTAGTTGAGTTCTGGACTGTACTGTATTCATGAGTGTACAAACATTCATGCCCAACCCTGGCAGCCCATAAAGGTGTTCACATGCATGTGCAAATTCAAACATAAGCGTGGCAATGTAAGCTGCAAAGTACCAATATGCCCCTATAAAAGTCTGTTCTACACAGACCCATGTGCTGATTGATGAACTTGGTGTGCAAATTCTGCAAAACAGCCAACTCCTTGACGATTATAACCTTGTCTACTTGTCTCCTGCCAGTCCTGGTTTTGGCTTTTTACTTTCTATTTGCCTGTCTTCTGCCTGCCCTGACATTAGTCTGTATACCCAATTATGCCTATCAGCTGCATAATCCAACCTTGGCTTGTTTTCCCAACATCTGTCTCCTGCCAGTCCTGATTCATCCTTTGTTTTGTTTACACTACTGTCTTCCAGTCCACATCTCAGCTCATCTTCCATCTTGCCCTGCTGACTCTCCATTCTGCAACATCACATGTTCTCTCTTGTCACTGATGGGGCCTGGTGACTTCTTTCAGCAAAATAGTCCATCGCTTACTAGGGGTGGCAGTTTCAGACTGGGAATTGGGAAAGCTGAGGAAATCCACCTGCTGGCCAAGCAGCAGAAACCCCGTGTTACCCGCCCCAATAGAAACCTGTAGCAAGTCTTCACTGTGAGCAGCAACACATGATTACTGCTGCTTGGCCAGCAAGTGGATTTCCTTTTTTTTTTCCATTTCACAGTCCGACACTAAGGGGTGGTTGCTCAAGGACCCTTGACATATACTCTGTTAAAAACCAGTAGTAACTTAGATTCTGAGCCCTAACAGGGTCCACACCAACCACTAGTCAACAACACCTGCAAAGATTAAAGTGGAACTAAACTCAGATCCTCTTCTCTGCTCCAAAAAGTTAGCCACAGCATAATATACTTTATGTAAAAAAATAAATCATTAATAGTTATGGAGATCCTAAAAAGAATTGAAGGTTTACTAGGTTTCACTGTTGCAGGGAGCATTGAAAGGGATAAGCCTCAGCGTTGACTTTATGCCAGAGCTGCCTAGGCATAGCTCTCCTGCAGTCTATTCACAGCTGCTGATAAGCACTAATTAGACACTTTCAATATAATCTTAAAATCACAGAACACAGACAAGTAAAATCTTCAGCAACAATATGGAATGTGGAATGTGGAATAAAAACCTTTCATTGTGTGCTGTGCAATAGTTCAGGTCCATTTTAACAATTACTTGCTGTATAGATGTCTTTACTTCCTTTCTTCCAGACTAGGCAAGAGCTATGTTGCTAATACTGAAATCTCTGTTTTTAGAGTAGAGTATTTTAGATCTCTCTGATGCATTAATATTTACTCTGGAGAAGGACTATTTGTTTAACATAGTGCTATGTCAAAGGGTATAGCAGACACCCTTGTGTCAATTTGAGTAGCAACAGTGACACTCAACAAATGCTGGTACAGTTGTTTGTATCACCGTATTGTGAAAGTCACCAGCAGGAGGTGCTGACACAGACTTCTAAGGTCATGAATTGTTGTTCCAAAACTAAGGGAGCTACAAAAAAAATGGGGTGTAATGAGCAGCTACTGAAAGTGGTTAAAATAATTGGTGGGAGGTGGAGGAAAGCCCCCTTTACAATGCTGCCCAAGGGTAAAATGCCATTCAAACATATAATTTGCAGCTAATTCAATTTCTACAGACTTTCCTCCGACTTCTCACTCTCCTGCTTTTTCTTTTGGAAGAAATGTGCATTAAGGAGATCCAAAGACATACATATTCTAGTGCATTTGATTTTTATGATAAAAGGGGTTTAAAAATGTAAATCAATATTATAAAAAGTATTTCTTTAGTCCTCGGTTAGAACTCAGCGAACACCATTATTTTCATTCACTATTTGCTTGAATAATTTAGGCACAAAAGCTAAATTATACATAAAGTGTACAGTTAGAGGAAAAAGTTCATGCACAGCCTGAGGCTATCGACATCCCCTAATGATGTCTGTAGTCAGTGGAAAAGAACTCGTTAGACTGAGAGTAATTTCTCAAGGCTTACATGTTTTCTTAACACAGTTATGTGCATATAAAAATTCTACATATCCTGTTCCAGTTTCACAAAAAATAATGTATACATATCTGTTGCATGCACTTCATATTGTATTTTACATAGTATGAGAACACCGAACACAAGTTTTATGTTTATTAAGTATAGGACAGCTACTCATTTCTGCATATTTTTTTCTTTGTAGAGTGTGGAGCCCTCTTTATTATGAAAAAGCAAAATAAACACGCACTTTGAAAAGACATATCTGAAAGTACTTATGAAAAATACAAATAACCGTATAGCCAGGGCTTCTCACAAAGCTTCCCCCAGTTCTGGAATAACCTTCCATATTCCATTTGTTATTTTCCAATCCTTGAATCCTTCAAGCATTCCTTTAAAACATACTTCTCCGAGCAATAACATATGCTTGCTGATCTAGTTATATTCTTAAGACAGTGATCCCTTACTGTTTTTTACTCCTCACACTGTCACCTCAGATGCTGTTTGCCAACTGCCTTATCAAGTCTTCAGCATTGTGAACCCATAGCATAGTACTCCCCTACCACCACTGTTTCTTGTTACTCTGTTAATGTTCTTTATGGTCTTCAGGGGCGTAGCAATAGGGGTTGCAGAGGTGCAACCATATCGGGCCCTTGGGCCAGAGGGGCTCCAAGGGGCCCTCCCTCAACTGCAGAATTACCTCTCTATTGGTCCTGTGCTCATACTAATCACTTCTACAGATACTTTGAATAGTGGTAATCATTAACAAGCTGTTCCCCATTCCCTTCTTGCACCTATAAATTATTATGTATAGAGTGCTTGGAGGGCCCCATTGTAAAACTTGCATCGGGGCCCAGAGCTCCTTAGCTAAGCCACTGATGGTCTTACTATGCAACCGTACAAGTAGAAAGCCTCCGCTAAACCCTACCCAACTCTGCTGGAAGTGCTGGAAATCAAACTGCCAGGAAATGTAGTAATAGGAAGACCACCCAATCCAGTTAGTAGAGAATTCCAAAAAGTTGTTGCTGTACCTTAGCTAAAGAGACATTTAAGAGGTGCCCAGAATATTTTTTGACTTTAAATCATATAGTATAGAAGTAATTATATTATATCTTACCTCTCTCAATAAACAAACTAAAGGTAGAATGAATTTTAATGATGCACAACAAAAACAATGCATTTCACAAGTACCGGCCCGCTTCCTCAAGTCAATAAAAAGTGCCTAGGTCAGCAGCAGTTACGAGTGTGGGCGCCTCTTTTAAAGTGAAGAAATATTCTGGGCGCCTCCTACACATCTTTTTTAGCTATAGTCCATCCCTTTGGGGTAGTATCTTGTACACTACCTGTCCAAAGACCTAAGGAGAGTGACCGAATAGCACCTGCCTGGTGGATCTGGGATACCAAACTGGAACAATGAATCTCCCGTAGGCTCTGTTAGTGGTTGCAGGAGTTTTGTAGTGTAGTTTTGGCTCACATGTCTACTAGCACATCTATCGTGTCTTCTCTTCATTGCTACTGGGAACACTTGTATCACATGACCACCATCACGTACTGACTGGGAGGTGGTTACGCATACCACATGGGGAGACCTAGGGGCAGGCACTGATTTGAGCATGAAATCTATTGGAAAAACTGTTTTCAGATTTTTGGCAGCAATAGATCCCTCTCTGGTTACATTTGATTAGAAAGGGACCTATCTCTTGATTGAAACTGCTGCCCCGTCTGCCAATGTATGGGCATCTTTAACTTATCTGCACTTATTTGAGTGCAATTTTTCTGGATCATAATTAGTGTTGGGCGAACAGTGTTCGCCACTGTTCGGGTTCTGCAGAACATCACCCTGTTCGGGTGATGTTCGAGTTCGGCCGAACACCTGACGGTGCTCGGCCAAACCGTTCGGCCACATGGCCGAACTAAGAGCGCATGGCCGAACGTTCCCCGAACGTTCGGCTAGCGCTGTGATTGGCCGAACGGGTCACGTGGTTCGGACCCGAACGCGCTCTGATTGGCCGAACGGTCACGTGGTTCGGGTAAATAAATACCCGAACCACGTCATATCTCCGCCATTTGTCTGTGGGTTTAGCTTTGGGTAGGCAGGCAGGGTAGTTCGCGCTCCAGCCACGCTAGCCAGGGTCCCCCCCAGTCATTGTGTGTCACTGCTGGGAACAGTAGTACACCGCTCGTTCAGCCACACTATATAGCATTCTGTGTACTGTTCTGTGTCTGCTGGGAATAGTGGTACACCGCTCGTTCAGCCACACTATATAGCATTCTGTGTACTGTTCTGTGTCTGCTGGGAACAGTAGTACACCGCTCGTTCAGCCACACTATATAGCATTCTGTGTACTGTTCTGTGTCTGCTGGGAACAGTAGTACACCGCTCGTTCAGCCACACTATATAGCATTCTGTGTACTGTTCTGTGTCTGCTGGGAACAGTAGTACACCGCTCGTTCAGCCACACTATATAGCATTCTGTGTACTGTTCTGTGTCTGCTGGGGATAGTGGTACACCGCTCGTTCAGCCACACTATATAGCATTCTGTGTACTGTTCTGTGTCTGCTGGGAACAGTAGTACACCGCTCTTTCAGCCACACTATATAGCATTCTGTGTACTGTTCTGTGTCTGCTGGGAACAGTAGTACACCGCTCGTTCAGCCACACTATATAGCATTCTGTGTACTGTTCTGTGTCTGCTGGGAACAGTAGTACACCGCTCGTTCAGCCACACTATATAGCATTCTGTGTACTGTTCTGTGTCTGCTGGGAACAGTAGTACACCGCTCGTTCAGCCACACTATATAGCATTCTGTGTACTGTTCTGTGTCTGCTGGGAATAGTGGTACACCGCTCGTTCAGCCACACTATATAGCATTCTGTGTACTGTTCTGTGTCTGCTGGGAATAGTGGTACAACGCTCGTTCAGCCACACTATATAGCATTCTGTGTACTGTTCTGTGTCTGCTGGGAATAGTGGTACACCGCTCGCTCAGCCACACTATATAGCATTCTGTGTACTGTTCTGTGTCTGCTGGGAACAGTAGTACACCGCTCGTTCAGCCACACTATATAGCATTCTGTGTACTGTTCTGTGTCTGCTGGGAACAGTAGTACACCGCTCGTTCAGCCACACTATATAGCATTCTGTGTACTGTTCTGTGTCTGCTGGGAATAGTGGTACACCGCTCGTTCAGCCACACTATATAGCATTCTGTGTACTGTTCTGTGTCTGCTGGGAATAGTGGTACACCGCTCACCCGCCACTGTATAGCATTGTGCTCTGTGTCGCTGCTGGGAATAGTGGTACACCGCTCACCCGTCACTGTATAGCATTGTGCTCTGTGTCGCTGCTGGGAATAGTGGTACTGTATAGCATTTCTGTACTGCCACTGTACTGCTGCCAGTCAGCGTGTACTGTAAGGATAAGTGAAATGAGGAAGAAATCCGGTGAAAGAGGGAGGGGCAAGGGAAGAGGTGTTTCCCCTGACGGTTCACGTACAGGCCACAGGGGAGCACCCAAGAAAACCCACTCAATACCGCCCATGTTGTCCAGGACAACAACCCTCACAAATCCAAAAGAACAGGACCAGATAATTACTTGGATGACCTCTCAAGCGTCCAGCAGTGGGTTAAGCAGCACCAGCACATCACGCACGAGGTCCGAGTCCTCAGCCAGTTACAAGGAGCCAGTGGGCACAAAGCTGACACAACCGGCAGCGACACCACGCACACAACTGCCAGATAACCAGTCCGATGAATTACCTCAGGACACAATGGGGTATTCGCAGGAGCTATTCCCAGCCCAACAAACTTCCACCTTTCAAAGGTCAATGGAGGAACAGCCAGAAATGTTGTGCCTGGATTCACAACCGTTAACTGTGGGAAATGCACCGCGCACTGAAATACAAGGCGAGTCCGAAGAGGACTCGGAAACCCAAATCCCAGAGCAATTTGGGCAGGAGGGGTTGCAATTGCAGGAGGTCGGCCGACAAGATCTGGAAGACGACGTTGGAGTGTGCTGCGCAGAGGTTGTTGTGGGGAGCTCTACTCCACGGCGGCGGCCCACAATGACATATGACGAGTTTGAGGAGATGGAAGAGGAGGGTATGGACAATGTGGACAGAGACCCAGATTTTGTTTGTGAACGAGAACATCGCCGTCGTAGCAGCAGCACAGATGAGTCTGTTGAAGAACCCACTGCTGCACGAGCTCGCCTTGTGCCACAAGGTAGGCGGCGCGCAATTTCAGGCACCACAAGCGTGGAAGTTCAAGTGAGAGGCAAAAGAGGAGCAAACAGAAATCGCCAGCAAGGAGGCAGGTGCTCCAAAGTCTGGGCTTTCTTTGAAGACTGCACTGAGGATGTTACCATGGCGATTTGCAAGGTGTGCAAGACCCGCCTGAGCAGGGGGAAAAGTATTAACAACCTCTCCACCACCAGCATGAGCCGTCACATGCTATCCAAACATCCCACTCTTTGGGCAAACGCGTCAGGACAGGGTACCAGAAACAACACTGCCTCCCTTGGGTTCACCAGACCCGCCTCAGCAGCAGCAGTAGCCCAGCCATTGCGTGGTTCACAACATTCACAAACATCAGACGACGCTGACACTGTCACTTTCCGGAGTAGTGCTCTTGAGGTCTCCCAGTGTTCTTCAAACACAACAACCAACAGCCCTTCCGTGTGCAGCGCTACGGTTCAGTTGTCTGTGTCGGAGATGTTTGAGCGCAAGAGGAAATTGCCAGCAAATGACCCCCGGGCCGTGGCAGTAACAGCCAGCATAGCCAAGCTTCTGGCCTGCGAAATGCTGCCATATCGATTGGTGGAGACAAACAGCTTCAAGGGCATGATGTCAGTGGCCATCCCACGTTACGTGGTTCCCAGCCGCTACCACTTTGCACGCTCTGCAGTGCCTGAGTTGCATGAGCACGTGGTCAGCAAAATAACCCGAAGCTTGAAGAATGCCATTGCCTGCAAGGTTCACCTCACCACTGACACCTGGACGAGTGCGTTCGGCCAGGGTCGATACATCTCCCTTACCGCGCACTGGGTGAACCTTGTGGAGCCTGGCAGCGATTCCTCACCTGCTACGGCACGGGTGTTGCCCACGCCACAAACAGCTGCACCGCCGTCCCTCCCACTGGATAACAGCAGCACCTACCTCTCTGACTCCTTCTCCTCCAACGCATCTCAAAGCTGTACCTCATCCGGAAACGCTAACCCAGCAGCAGTAGGATCGTGGAAGCAGTGCAGCACAGCTGTTGGCATGCGTCAGCAAGCGTTGCTGAAGCTAATCTGCCTTGGGGATAAGCAGCACACAGGGGAGGAAATTTGGAAGGGAATAAAGGAACAGACGGATTTGTGGCTGGCACCGCTGGACCTGAAACCGGGCATGGTTGTGTGTGATAATGGGAGTAATCTCATTCGCGCTTTAAGGTTGGCTAAGCTGACACACATCCCTTGCCTGGCGCACGTGATGAACCTAGTAGTTCAGCGGTTCCTGAGGACATACCCAGGCGTGGCCGATCTTCTGTTGAAGGTGCGTCGAGTGGCCAAACATTGTAGAACTTCCAGTACTGCTTCGGGGGCACTCGCCAAGATGCAGGAGCGCTTCAATCTCCCCCACCATCGCTTGCTGTGTGATGTCCCTACGCGCTGGAATTCTACGCTGCACATGCTAGCCCGCTTTTGCGAGCAGAAGAGTGCAGTGGTCCAGTACATGACGGCGCAGTACCGAGGCGCATCCGGCCAGCTGCCAAGCTTCTGTGGATCCGATTGGGCCAACATGTTGGACCTCTGCCAAGTCCTCCAAAATTTTGAGCAATCCACGTTGCTTGTGAGCAGTGACAACTCTTCAGTCAGCATTACCATACCACTGCTGTGTTTACTGAAGAGGTCGATGTTAAAAATCAAGGAAACAGCTGTCATGATGCAACTGGGGGAATCTGAAGGAGAAAACGATCAGCGTGATGGTACCAACATCAGGCCATCCGCCTCAGGGAACGCTGGCCCCAGCAGCTATGACGAAGAAGAGGAGGAGGAACAGCTGGAGTTGGAGCAGGAATTTCATGCCACCACTGACGAGGGCCAGAGCGGTGCACGTTGGACTTCCACAATTCAACGCGAATGGTCAGCAGAAGCAGACCAGGAGGAAGGTGACGACTATGATGCATCACAACAACTATCACAACGCTCACAAGAGGATGATGAGGATTCTGGTAGGACTCTGGCACACATGGCTCAATTCATGCTAGACTGCATTGAACGTGACCCACGCATTGTGCGCATTCTGGACAACACCAATTACTGGGTTTATACCCTTCTGGATCCACGGTACAAACACAATGTTCCAAAACTGCTTGAAGAAAGAGTCAGACAGGTCAAAATGGAAGAATACCAGCAGGCCCTTGTGGAGACTTTAGAGAGGAGATTGACATCCTCCCCCTCCTCTAGCCAGTTGTACGCAGACAGACTGACTTCCGCAAACCCAGGACGACCAGGAGGGCAGCAAACAACGCAAGCCGCAGCTAGTACCCAAAAGGGAATGGTATCGGCAGTGTCCTTGGAGTGGGAAAATTTTCTGACACCCATGCAGCAGCAGCCCACAGAACAGCAAGCGTGCAGATCCACCTCCAACACCGATCGCCTGGAGAAGATGGTCAAGGACTACATGTCAGATGACGTAGCTGTGTCTAACAATCCATCTGCACCCTTCAACTATTGGGTATCGAAGCTAGACACCTGGCACGAACTGGCAATGTACGCAATAGAGGTGCTGGCTTGCCCGGCAGCCAGCGTTATGTCGGAACGCTGTTTCAGTGCTGCCGGAGGCATCGTCACAGATCGGCGTATCCGCCTCTCCACAGAAAATGCAGACCGTCTGACTCAAATTAAAATGAATCAATCCTGGATTGGAAACGACTACGCAACACTCCAGGACCCCAACCAAGTAACATGACCAATGAACATCTGGGATGGTTTAGCGTTTCCGGTCCCTGTTTATTGAACCTCTCATCTGTATTACACTTATGACTGCATGGCGGCAAAAAGCATTGCTATATCCGCACGCTTTTTGTCCTCATGCAAGGCCTGTGTTGTTGTGTCTCAAAAAGCTTGGCCTTCTCCTCCTGCGCCTGCTCCTAGTCCTGTTCCATCACGTCTGCTGCTGCTGGGTTAGCATTTCCAGTCCCTGTTTATTGAACCTCTCATCTGTATTACATTTATGACTGCATGGCGGCAAAAAGCATTGCTATATCCGCACGCTTTTTGTCCTCATGCAAGGCCTGGGTTGCGTCTCAAAAAGCGTGGCCTTCTCCTCCTGCGCCTGCTCCTGTTCCATCACGTCTGCTGCTGCTGCTGGGTTAGCGTTGCCGCTCCCTGTTTATGGAACCTCTTATCTTTATTACATTTATGACTGCATGGCGGTACAAAGCATGCTATCCGCACGCTTCTTGCCCTCATGCAAGGCCTGGGTTGTTGTGTCTCACAAAGCGTGGCCTTCTCCTCCTGCACCTGCTCCTGTTCCATCACGTCTGCTGCTGCTGCTGCTGCTGCTGGGTTAGCGTTGCCGGTCCCTGTTTATGGAACCTCTTATCTTTATTACATTTATGACTGCATGGCGGTACAAAGCATGCTATCCGCACGCTTCTTGCCCTCATGCAAGGCCGGGGTTGTTGTGTCTCACAAAGCGTGGCCTTCTCCTCCTGCGCCTCCTCCTGTTCCATCACGTGTGCTGCTGCTGGGTTAGCGTTACCGGTCCCTTTTCCTGGAACCTCTTATATGTATTACATTTATGACTGCATGCCGACAAAAAACATGTTACCTGTGCAAAGAAAACAGACATTTCCCGCATTTAAAAGACAGTTTTCCCTTTGAAACTTTAAAATCGATTTTCTCAAAAACTATAAGCTCTTTTTGCAAATTTTTTTTTTCCTCTTGTACCCACTCCCAAGGTGCACATACCCTGTAAATTTGGGGTATGTAGCATGTAAGGAGGCTTTACAAACCACAAAAGTTCGGGTCCCCATTGACTTCCATTATGTTCGGAGTTCGGGTCGAACACCCGAACATCGCGGCCATGTTCGGCCTGTTCGGCCCGAACCCGAACATCTAGATGTTCGCCCAACACTAATCATAATCCCAGCATAATTACATGTGTCTTTGTTGTCAATTCATCAAGGCTGTTCATTAAATAAAAAACAAGTCGGGAAAATACCGGCTGCTAATTCAACAATGTTTTCACAGATGCGGTAGAAGTTTGGCAATTTCCCGAAGCCCAGTTGTCAGCAGCAGCAGAAGAGTGTAAGTTCACCATAACCAAACGGGGGTCAACCAGCGAACCAGCTGCCGCTTGGGCAATCCAGTCGAGACTGAGCACCGGCAAAGTGTACAGGTCATACATACCTGGTGTACTGCTTCCAAGGCATCCCTTCCACTAACTACACAAGAACAGTGTAAGTTGTCTGTGTTGTTACATCTGTTCTCCGACCGAGCAGAGACAGCATTACGATAGTAAGAGGCATCCTGACATCTCTTTAGATGCTCATGTTTTGTCATACTGCCTCTGCTCGCCCTGAATCTCTTTATTAGTCCCCATTAGTCTTTCTTAAAGTGAACCAAGCACCTTTTTAGCACTCAGGACATTTCTATAGCACATGAAAAATGCTTGTCAACATTCTGTTTCATTATTAAAATAAACTTTTATTTTACCTTGTATTTTACAATCAAAGTCGTTTTAATAGCCTGTTTCAGCAGCCTGGCCGTCCACAGAAATCTCAGGAAGCTAATTTTTTTATTGAGCTAATTACCCAGAAGAAAACAATCTCTTTTCAACAACAAAGGGGGTGGGTAATTAGGACTGTTAGACACACACAATGTTTTGAAGAAACAGTCCTAATCACCCACCCCCTTTGTTGTTGAAAAGAGATTGTTTTCTTCTGGGTAATTAGCTCAATAAAACAATTAGCTTTCTGAGATTTCTGCTGATGGTCAGGCTGCTGAAACAGGCTATTAAAACAACTTTGATTGTAAAATACAAGGTAAAATAAAAGTTTATTTTAATAATGAAACAGATTGTTGGCATGCGTTTTTCATGTACTATAGAAATGTCCTGAGTGCTAAAAAGTTGCTCGGTTCACTTTGAAAAAATTTTTCTTTGCCACAACTTAGATTACCTCCCAAGGAACTTTAAACATGCCCTGCTTATGGGATTTCCCCTCTAGCTAATCTGCATCTTAAAACAGGAACAGAAGAGGTTAAACTGCCGAAGGGAGGCAGGGGAAGCCTCTTTTGTTCTATCTCTCTCTGCTCGCTGCTTTGGGGTAGAAAAGCAGGACACACCGGAGAAGGCTTTGGGTCCAATCAAAATCACTTGCAAGAGGCTGGGGCTGTTCCTATTGGCTTCTGCTCCTGTCAGTCATAGGTAATCGTCTCTGCTTCTGTGAGTTAAACATACATATATCCAGGCACATCGCCTCTAGTTAGGACATTAAATAAATTATTAGGGAAAGGGAGGTGCTGAAGGGGGTGTGGCTAGAAAACAGCAAAAATCTATCAACCCTTCGCACACTCACATGCAAATGTTCAAACAATTGCATTCACAGATTCACTCATCCAGGCACAACTGTTATCCCTACAGCTAAATTAAAAGCCAGGGTTTTAGTTCACAGAAGAATGCATTCTTATGCTTAATCACCTATACTGCGCAGAAGTACCCAGGTAAACATAGGTGTCCTAACTCTGGCCCTGTAACATGCATAGTGCAGACATGCAAACACATTCATTGCATCAAACTTATCAATGGATTAGGAGCACACATCCTAACTTCCTCTCCTGGGAAAGACAGTGCATCTTACCAATCGCACAAGGGAGCTAATGTTATGTGTCCATGTGCACCATGCGCATACACCAGCATAAGCTGTCTGCATGCTGACAAACATACAGGGGAAGGGGGGAGTGCACCGAATTGGACCCTAGCCACAGGGGTCAATGATAAGAATAAACATACATATATCCAGGCACATCGCCTCTAGTTAGGACATTAAATAAATTATTAGGGAAAGGGAGGTGCTGAAGGGGGTGTGGCTAGAAAACAGCAAAAATCTATCAACCCTTCGCACACTAACATGCAAATGTTCAAACAATTGCATTCACAGATTCACTCATCCAGGCACAACTGTTATCCCTACAGCTAAATTAAAAGCCAGGGTTTTAGTTCACAGAAGAATGCATTCTTATGCTTAATCACCTATACTGCGCAGAAGTACCCAGGTAAACATAGGTGTCCTAACTCTGGCCCTGTAACATGCATAGTGCAGACATGCAAACACATTCATTGCATCAAACCTATCAATGGATTAGGAGCACACATCCTAACTTCCTCTCCTGGGAAAGACAGTGCATCTTACCAATCGCACAAGGGAGCTAATGTTATGTGTCCATGTGCACCATGCGCATACACCAGCATAAGCTGTCTGCATGCTGACAAACATACAGGGGAAGGGGGGAGTGCACCGAATTGGACCCTAGCCACAGGGGTCAATGATAAGAATAAACATACATATATCCAGGCACATCGCCTCTAGTTAGGACATTAAATAAATTATTAGGGAAAGGGAGGTGCTGAAGGGGGTGTGGCTAGAAAACAGCAAAAATCTATCAACCCTTCGCACACTCACATGCAAATGTTCAAACAATTGCATTCACAGATTCACTCATCCAGGCACAACTGTTATCCCTACAGCTAAATTAAAAGCCATGTCCTAACTAGAGGCGATGTGCCTGGATATATGTATGTTTATTCTTATCATTGACCCCTGTGGCTAGGGTCCAATTCGGTGCACTCCCCCCTTCCCCTGTATGTTTGTCAGCATGCAGACAGCTTATGCTGGTGTATGCGCATGGTGCACATGGACACATAACATTAGCTCCCTTGTGCGATTGGTAAGATGTACTGTCTTTCCCAGGAGAGGAAGTTATGATGTGTGCTCCTAATCCATTGATAGGTTTGATGCAATGAATGTGTTTGCATGTCTGCACTATGCATGTTACAGGGCCAGAGTTAGGACACCTATGTTTACCTGGGTACTTCTGCGCAGTATAGGTGATTAAGCATAAGAATGCATTCTTCTGTGAACTAAAACCCTGGCTTTTAATTTAGCTGTAGGGATAACAGTTGTGCCTGGATGAGTGAATCTGTGAATGCAATTGTTTGAACATTTGCATGTGAGTGTGCGAAGGGTTGATAGATTTTTGCTTCTGTGAGTTCTGTGAGTCCCGCACTGATTAGTCCCACAGTGGCTGGTCAAAACTAAAAGTGGCCTTGCCACTGTGGCCAATACCTGTAATTAATCAATTCCTGGCAGCTCTGTTCTTCTGTTAAGGCTCTGGCTCCTCCCCCTGCCCACCTCCTATTGACTTCTGTCAGCGGGGGGGGGGGGGGGGGGGGCAGGGGACAGGCTATGCGCCAGAGTTGTTTGTCACGGCAGGTAAGCAGAGCGGGAACACTGCAGACATTGCTTCTGCCAGCAACTGCTCTGTAGGAACAAACGGCACAAACCCCTGCTTCCTTGCAATGAACAACTCTGGCTGCCTAGCGTGTCTCCCCCGGCTGACTGACAAAAGTCAATAGGAGGTGGGCAAAGGGAGGAGCCAGAGCCTTAACAGAAGAACAGAGCTGCCAGGAATTGATTCATCCTGGGTATTGGCCGCAGTGGCAGGGCCACTTCTAGTTTTGACCGGCCAGAACCTGAAGTAGCCACACATAGCCACAGTATACACACACACACACACACACACACACACACACACACACACACACACACACAATAAACACAGCCAGCACAGGGTGCACCACAGATCCCAGATTGACAAACCTAGCTAGCTCTAACAAATATATACAAAGGCAACTGTACAAGCACAGATTTACATGGCTGCTATATGTACAAAAGTGTAATCACACATCTGGCAGGCAAGAATGGTCAGACAAGCAGAGGATCAAAACCAGTAAGTCAAACAATACAGACAGCAGGCAAAGAGTAGTCAGAACAGGGAGAGGGTCAATACCATTGAATCAGATAACAAGGAGCAGTATGCAGGAATGGATGACCAAACACACACAGATTTCAGGAGAAATGATTTGGCAGTTAACTGATGCCAGAGGTATGTCCTAAATAGGCTGTCAGATGGTCATTTCACCATTCACAATGTTCAAAGTGTTCTATCTGCAGGTGGGCTGAATAACTGTATAGTTCTCAACTTGAAAAGGGGCACCTGCTGGTGGACAGTGGAAGTCCATACCAAAGTCTTTAAGTGCTGCCACCAGTAGGAAAACTGAAGGTACAGTTTATGCCAGCAAAGAAGAGAATTCCACTCAATGAGGAATTGATTATGATTGAAGAAAAATTGAAGCTCACTGAAGAAATAAACAGGACAGTTTTATGTGTATTTGAAGTTAGAGAAACAGATAACAAATGAGGCAATAAGTGATTTGAAAATAAAGCACAAATGAGGCAGTAAGTGATTTCAAAATAAAGTACATTAGTGAAAACTATATTCTTAAACGTGTTGGAATCCAACAAAGGAATAGGTAGCGGGAGGCAGGGGATGAGAAGTAGTGAAGAGGCTGAATAAGTCTTTTAGTAGATGTAAGTGTCTTGTGAGGGGAAGGCTAGAGATGAGGACATTGCATCAGTCAAGGCAAGAAATAATTAATAAGAATAAGAACTTAAAAGTTATTGAATTAATATGAGGTGTATTTTGGATATGTGTTGCAGAGAGACGTAACACAACATGCAGCCATACTAGACATGAAGAACAAAGGAAACATCTGAGGTAAGAATCCCTCCATGGCATCAAACTTGGGAATTAGATAGACTGATGGTGCTATTTACAGATAGTGTTCCAATGTGGATAGGAGGTATAAGGGCAAAAAATAAACTCAGTTTAATCCTGGCTACATTTTAGGTATAGCTCATGAAACATGGGCCCATATGCCTTTTCTCCTTTTCTCCAAAGTTTTTTCTTCATTGATAATTTTTCATTTTCTCTTTAAAATAACTTTTCAGCATTCGTAATTGAAAAAAAGTACCAACAATAGTAGAGAAAGTACTATGAATATTATTTTGTGTATTTTCTTGCTTACTGGGCACTTAAAAGGCATTTACTGTCAAGGTGTGGAAATATCAACTTGGAGAAAACCAAGGAGAAAAAGTTAATTACATTTTGGCCATGGAGTTTTGGCGCATTGGCACCTGTCATATTTTGGATCCCCCATAGACTGCATTGCTAATTTGCAGCTAAGGAGGTGCCCAGCATTAGCATGGGTGCTTGGCTATGACATAGTTAAGTGGAGATGGCAAAACCGATCAGTAATTAATTCAGTTGTGCAAGTAGTCAAACTCTTGTAGCAGCAGAATAGGAAAACACATCAGTTATGAGTTTGGCTACGCTGTAGCTAAATCCATTAGTTGTAGTAACTGTTAGGCTTGAAGAGGAGAGCTGTTAGCGTTGGGGAAGGTTAAAGTTAGGAATGGAGAGGCTAGGTTAGTGTTCGAAGTGGATGGGGGGAAGGTTAGTGTTAGAATAGGAGACAGGTGCTTGCACAGATTTATTTTATTTATTTAAGTATTTATATAGCGCCAACATATTACGCAGCACTGTACAGAGTATATTGTCTTGTCACTCACTGTCCCTCAGAGGGGCTCACAATCTAGTCCCTACCATAGTCATATGTCTATGTATGTACTGTGTAGTGCATGTATCATAGTCTAGGGCCAGTTTGGGGGGAAGCCAATTAACTTAGCTGTACATTTTTGGAATGTGGGAGGAAACCAGAGTGCCCAGAGCATACCCACACAGACACGGGGAGAACATACAAACTCCTTGCAGATGTTGACCTGGCTGGGATTTGAACCATGGACCCAGTGCTGCAAGGCTACACCCCCGTGCTGCCCAGATACTGCTGTTATACTAACCATCAGCTATGTCCAGGGCCAAACTTCTGAATGTCTATACTAAATGTATCTATTTTTCTGTCATCTGGAGTGAGATGACTGAAAGGCAATTTAAATTGAAATGTAAGGTTAACATAGGACAGAGGGAGATACACAAGGAGCTAGATATTGGTGTTGTCAAACTGCATGTGGTAATGGTGGCTGAACGAGGAACTAAGTTTGCTAAGGGGGATAGTATAGAAAGAGAAGAGGACGAACCTTCGTTCAAAACTTTGGAAGACACCAACAAACAGTAATGGTGGGGAGAGGGTGAGAATAGAGACAGAGACCATTATTCTATTCACTTTTTCTCCTAAGTTTTGTCCCAAGTGCTACTTCCACACCTTATCAATAAAATAACTTTAAGTCACCAGAAAGCAAGAAAATACTCAGATTAATTTTGACTCTGTTTTTTCATTTACTTTTAAGTATTTTTTTCCATTGCAAAGTATTGAAAAGTTATTTTAAACAGAAGATGAAAAATTATCTCCCAGGAGAAAAGTTAGGAGAAAGAGTGAATTGATTAAGGACCGTCGAGAGACGATGAAAGATAGAAGATAAGGGCAGTGGTTAGCTAAAATACTTGCAATGTATATCATTGACTTGGACGGTATTTTTTCCATCCTCAGACTCCCTTTACAATCACTTTACAAATGTATGTAATTTTTCTGTAATGTTTAGCCATACTTCAGATACAGATAAATTTCTCCTGAACTCAAAAATAGTGAAAAACATATGCGATGTAGGAAACCTGGACAGGATTATATTTAAAAAACTGACTGATGTTGAGCAGCAAAAGTTAGCATCTTTTCCCTGAATCTTATCGAAACACAGGGAGGGTTGGTGAATTGGTAGTTGTACAAATTCACTAAAGTGTATGCACCCACAGCTTCATTTTTTAAAAAGAAAAATCAGTTTTTATTCTCAACGTAACGCATGTTTTATTTTTTATACAGCTATTCCAGGTTTACTTTTATTACTTTTGCTCTCCAGTGTTTATCTCTGGGGAACCTTAATTAATCAACCATTTATTTACAATTGCTATTATAATAAAATATATAAATGTCATGAAAACAAAATACAATTATACTCTAAACTATTTTTTATAAGAAATTATGTAATCATTATTTCCATAACCATGATGTCATAATTGGTTTTGAATTAGCAGTAACGATAGCACAGTTGACAAAATATATAAAATTATTACTAAGCTCATTTATGTCATATAACTTTCTCTGAAATAGATTTAGGAGGAAAATCACAAATGTCATTACAGGTAAAATACATCACACTATTACAAAAGAATTAGCAGGTGTTTAAAGTGGAACTTTTTGTTATTAGAACTTTTTTACCCCCTAAAAAAAGTTAATTTGGGAGTTGGGCTGCATAACAGATGGGCATTGTGCTTTTTATGATCTTGTATAACATCTAATAATTTGGACATTAGCTCTATAAAATTTGGAAATTAACTTCCTAGAACATATTCACTCCAATTTCACTACACATTTAGGATTATTTTTAAAGTTTAGAATTTGCTAAGTATTCATTTGTTTTAATGTTGAAATCTCATTTTTTTTTTAAGTTCAATGGCGTTCACCTTTTATGATCTTTTAAATTGACAAAAATGAATTATAAAGACGTAAATTGAGGTAAAGTACAGAAATAGGACAGAGCTGCTCTGAATTTAGCTAGAGTGACACTAAATTACTTATTGTTTTTACCTAAAATTATTTCCATTAGATGGTACAGTTCCTTTCAACAGCTGTCACGAACTGACGTATAAGTGATCTGAGCACTGCTCTTTGACCCTCACTGATACATGAATAGCTATCAATAGAGTAAGAGAGAGGAACACACTTGTTGCTTTAGTTAATGTCTTCTGTTAGTATTTTTATGTAGTCCTTCTGGGAAGAAAGCAAAACCTTGCCTGAATTTTATTCACTTCTGGCCCTCGCAGTAACATTCACATAAATGTATTGATACTACTGTACTCAAATATGTGTGAGTGGAGTGGTAACACTCCCTATCAGCAATTTACAACAATCCTTTAGACACTGGGAAAAAGGCTCTATGACTTCTATTTTGAGGTAAAGAAGGCATCTGGGCTGTTCACAAGTAAGAATGAGGGCGTGGTAGCAAACTTCAGTTTTGCCCAAGGCAAAACTAAAACAGAGCATTGTTGTAAGTGGGCTGCAAGAAAAATGGTTAGTTCACCCTGGTTACCACTTCTGGCCACATCCTCACGATACTTCCTCCTTCCAACTGTGAGGGAGGAAGTGTCAGGAGGACAGAGCCCAGCCAGCTGAATTTCACTACCACCTGCTCCTCCCTGCTCACAAGTTTTGATTACTTGGCTATTGTGGTAGAAGAGAAGAACTGCAAATATTTTCAAAAACCTCTCTATGCATTTATAGGATGAAGAAAAAAATAAAAGGGTCTTTGCTTTACTTCTGCAGTTTTTGGAGCCTTAGCCATTAGAAGAAGAAGTTATTTTTTTTTTAATATACTATTGCAGGAAACATGTAACCAAAGCAAATTTACATAAGCTGTCAACAATAGGAGCTACTCAGAAAATGAGCCATTTTTAAGTTAGCATATTTTATGTGAATTTTTCAAATGTTTTAGCATTATTTTACTGTAGCACATGCACTACATAAGCATAAATAATATATGTATGTCAAATACAATCATGCCAAGGGATTTTAGTAAAGACTACGATAAGGGAATGGTCAATAATTAGGATCAAGATGGCACTGTATCAGGATGCACAGGTCTCCAGGTCTTCTTCTTTTATTCTCATCCCCTCCCCATGGTCTCTCTAGATTACTCATTGAGATGGATTCCTCTCCTCCTGGGGACTCGGGTAGGCTGACCCTCGGTCTCCAGAGTGGCAACACTACTTCTCATTAGGAAAGCTACAGCCGCCACCCACATGGCTGGCCGGGACACCATAAATGCTGCATCCTCCACTCTCCTAAGAGCGCAACATGAGCCACCTAGATAGAGTGTGCTCCACCACCGCAGCTAGAGAGGACCAGTAGCCACTGCTACTCCTCCTGGGCCACAGCCACTGCACATCGCCTCCTCTACTCTCCAGAGAGCACAACATGAGCCACCACTGCCCAGGCAACCAGGATGCCAAACACAGGATGGAGTGCACTCCACCACCACAACTAGGGAGGACCAGAATCTGATCTTGCAGACAATGAGCCCGATCCAACTTACTTTTCATCCTAAGTTTTTTTCCTAGGTGATATTGTCGCATTATAATATTAAATAAAATGCCTTTTGAGCCACCAGCAAAAGGGCTGAAAAGTTATTTTAAACAGAAGATGAAAAATTATCTCCCAGGAGAAAACTTAGGAGAAAAGGTGAATTGGATGAGGCTCAGTGTGTTCCATGGACTATACCAACCTGATCTGGATATAAAAAAAAAAAAGTCTCTCACTTCTCCAGTAGATGCATGTGCACTTGTTGCTGTCACATTGGCATCTGCCACTAGAACCACAAAGCTCCCCACCAGTCATCCGACATCTGCCTCGGGATGCTATACTCTCCCAGTATCTCCCCCCTTCACTTTCCGCAGCTCTGCGCCAGCCCGCTGGATATGCTGCGACTGTTGCTGCCTCTCTCTGCTGCTTTAGAGAATACTGGAGGCATGGCAAAAGTTTCAGCATAGCTCTTGTTGGGCACCCCATTGGTCCACTATGTGAACCAATGAGATTCATCCTTATTCTCATATTTATCTATCAAAATTTAAAGGAGGAGAAAGAAAGAAAAGAAAGAAATGACAGATGAAAAAACAGAAGTTGTTTTTTTATTTAATAATAAAATGCACGGTTCTATTCTTAACACTGAATAGATATAGGGTAAAAAAGTGACCTGCTATACCTATTTACATGGAAGTGGATAAATATCTTGTGGTCCCTTTATTAAAGGGACTCCTAGGTTGCACTATAAGCCTCCCAGGACCTCCCCACCCTCAATTCCTCCTTGAGAATGGAGGCGGGGAAAAGTCCTTTGTACATAATATGGAAAAGGGCTCTGCATGAAAAATGGAGGCTTAATCACCACTCTAAAATGTAACTCCCCCTTCAAAGCTTTACTGAACCCCATATCATGGACTTTCCCTACCTCCCCTGCCCAGGAGGAGGTGGGGTGGATAAGTCCTGGGGGCTTATGTTGGAATCTCAGAGCCCCCTTTAATAAGGTGGCCCACAGATGTACGGCCCCTTTTAGGTAAATCGGTATACAGGCTCACTTTGTGAATAAAGTACACAAACTCTATTAAAGGGGAAAACCTTTAAAATCCTTATTTATGTCATCTATGCTTCTTTTTTTCTCTATTCTCCATTAAACCCTGATTAACTGAATGCTCCCTGGCAGACAACTGCTGCTGATTGTTGCTACCCGTTGCCCCCACAATGCTGCTCCTCCTGGCAGCTCAGCTGAGCTGAGCACCCTCTTGCCCATCCCTACTCACCCCCCTAGTGCTGCAGAACATACATCCCTCCTCTCTGCCACTCCTTTGCTTTATCATACTGTGAGCTCTGCATATGTGCATGTTTGAAGCTTGTTCCATGGTCTGGACCAATGAGAATCCCTCCTGAGAAGGATTTTCATTGTTTAATTTAATAGATCATTGGTTCAGACCATGGACCAATGAGGAGCCTCAGCAGGAGCTTCAAATATACTTTGCTGGCACTCACAGTATTACAGAGTAACAACAAGTAGTGATAAACATTCTTAATGGTGCTAGGACTGATGAGACAGGTAGCAGCAGGGCCAGGGGTGCATGGCTGAGTTGCTGGTGTGTTGGGCAGTGCAGGGATGTTTATCATTGGGGCCATTGGATTTGGCAAAGGACCAGTGGGCAATGACAAAGGAGGCACCAAGATACTTGGTTACTGTGGTGGAAGACATGTGTTACTGACTCTGGACCTGCGCCTGGCAGGTCTAACTAACTCATGAAACAGGGAATCGGATACCATGTAAAGAACTCACCGGGTGATAAAACCTCCCAAATTCATTTTTTAACACACGGTTGAATGCTAATGGCAATTTGAATAGGTGACGTTATCACCGCCTGATTTTCGGACTCACCAGCGCTTAACAGTGGCAAGTTGAGAAACAGATTGAGGACTTATATCTCTTCAGTAAAGGTACAGTAAATCCATAGTTTACCATATAGCTTCATAATCATTCACCAGGTCAGGAGACTTGGCATCTTGGAGACTTCCTTACTGTAACAGAATAGTAGTATATTTTCTTTTACTAGTCAGATTTAGTAGATAGAGCTAGCAAAAAGGAAACATTCTTCTGTTATATATTATATGTTCTTATTAAAAAATATTGATTATTTTAGTATAAGCTTAAAAAATAAATAAAATAAAACATATATAAAATGCATTATAAATACCCTTTAGTTTCATTATTTTTCACAAAGAGTATGTTTTGATGTTTTTACCTCTACTTATCAATGAATTTTTGTCTGTATGTTCATTTTGTCTTAGCATTTTATATTACACTCCCTTTGTTATCCACTTACAGTACATGTAAAAAGAACCTCTTACTTCCTCCTTTGCTCCTTTATCATCACAGCACACATGCAGAACATATTCTATTGTACTGAACCAGCCGTAAAACAGATCAGGAGAAGCCGTGGTACAAGAAATCAAAAACATAATAACGTCTTTGGGTTTTGCATTTTAAATACCGCATTCATTGTTGCATTGAGGTTTCAGATCCCTTCCCAGACATTATGCAGATTATCTTTGGTAATGTGTGTTTCATTGTACTTTGATATAAAATAATGTACACCATGATTCATCCTAGTGACTGCCATTAAAGACAAAAGCACCTACTTATGATATGTAACAATTTGCTTTTCTAGTTTGAAGAGGATCTTGCTATTTTAATTGCATAATTTGCGCAATGTTCCTGGGCGGAATAGCAATTCAGTGTGATTCTCATTGCTCAGTTGTAGCCTCGAAATTGATAACATCTATATTCCTTAAATGGCTGTTTTGTTTTACACTTTATTTTCTTAAGATTTCCAAATAATTGTCTGCATAAAATCTAATTATGCTAAAATGACTGTACCCTTTTATGCAACTTTTTACACCAAAATACCACCTTTCGGCAATTATTTTAGTGAGTAAAAATAAGACAAACATAAAAATTGGAAGGAGGATTTCACTGTTAGGTTTAACTAGGTCATTAGAGAAATTGGCAGAAATTGAGAGAAAAGAGATAGTAACAATTATTGGAGAGCTTCAAATGTTCAAGATTGTTTCCATTTAAAAGAGAATGTGGATTTTGTGCCTTCTCGTGTCTGTACAATTTAAAATTATTGAAGCTCTTCACGGTAAGGGTGATCAGGCTCTGCAACTGATCCTTGTAGGAAGATTTAAAATTATGAGTGCTCCTTAAATTGTTTAAACCATTGATTTTCTTATGAAATTGATTTTCCAACCCTTTATTTCTTTACTGACGAGGTAATTACAGTGAAGACAATTTTTCTTCTTTTTAAAGTATTGTGTGCTTTCTCTTTGTCTTCATTCTCCCGTTTAATGCTTTGCCTCCAATTTAATTTTTACAGTTTCTTAAATAATTACAATGGAAATGTCCAAGTTTCTTTCATCCCCTTTTTCCAGAATAGATGGGAGGTCTTCCAGTCTTATAAAATGAATCAAAAATTCAAAAAAAAAAATTGTAATAGGTGTTATGATTTCCAGTAGTTATATAATGTCAATGTATTATGTAGTGCTTTAGAGAATGTTATTCTCCACCATTCAAAGTTGCTAACAACCTAAGCTTTGATATTTTAGGACAGGTTAGTAAGGAATTTACTTACTAAGTGATCAAATCATTTTATGAATGCACTGAGCTGTTTCAAATAGGACAAAGCATTTGCAGTAGTGTTTCATAGTTGTCTAGGTTAAAAATAGACATGCATCCATCATGTTTAACCTTTTGAGCTTCACTGAACCTTAATGTAGAGAAAGGAAAGAGCCACAAGGGCATCCCTGATCAAACTATTAGCATGGTAAACCAAGCAATTATGGCAGCGGGTGACATTCATTGTAAGAAAAGTATCCAGTGCTGTGTAACATGTTGGTACTTCATAAATACAATCTATATATATATAATAGGCTAAGTGCCTCAACCTTCAAGCAAGAAGAAGAAGTAGCGCCCTGCCCCCAGGGCCGGTCTAAGCAAGAAGAAGGGGCCGGTCCAAGCAAGAAGAAAAAGTAGTGCCCTTCCCTCAGGGGCGGTCCTACACTTGTCGCCGAGCTGGAGGGGGTAGCGGGCAGGAAGGGGGTATTGGGCACAGCGGTGGGGAGAGGGGTTGGACCCCCCTTACTCACCTGGGTCCCTCATCTGCACTCTTCCTCTAGCTTAAGTTCAGCAGCAGCCGCCGCTATTAGTGGGTGGGGATGACTCGCCTGTTCCGCGTTCCAGCGTGCGCTCCACTGTCGTCATTTCCTGCAATACCGTCCACTTACTATACAGTGGGCGGCATTGCAGGAAGTGATGACAGTGGAACGCACACTGGAATGCGGAAGGGGTGAGTCATCCCCGCCTACTGCCTCTTACTTATAGTGGTGGTGGCTGCTTCTGAGTTTAAGCTGGAGGGGGATTGCTGATGGTGGACCCAGGTGAGGGAGGGGGGGGGGTCCAACCCCCCCCCCCCCTCCTCGCTGCTGTGCCAAAGAGGTGAGTCATCCCCTCCCGCTGCCTCTTACTAATAGCGGCGGTGGCTGCTGCTGCTTAGCTTCAGCTGGAGGGGGAGCACAGATGGGGGACTCAGGTGAGGGAGGGGGGTCCGACCCCCCTCCCCACCACTGTGCCTAATACCCCCTTCCTTCCCGCTACCCTTTTATGCGGCATATGCTACACCGCACATCCACTAGTAAATATTAATAATCCAAGCCCCTTTTAAATGAAAAAAATAATTTGCCATAGCTGCTTTCTATGGTAAGACATACCCCAACTTGATCAATTTTACTATATAAAGCAGCCAGTTAGGAGGTGATAAACTCTCCTTTCCTGCATACGTAGTTCATGCCCTTTTCCTTTGTAGGGTTCATGATCTCATTTACCAATATTTCCCATTGATATTTCATGCATTTAAATATGTTAGCTTCCACATCCCCTTATCAACTGTTTTAAATATCTATTTTTAAATGTTATATTTTACATTTAAATATTATAAACCCTAAGGTATTATAAAATGCATTCCTTTATACAGAACATAAAATAATGCCTTGAAAAATAGATATACTCAGAAAAGAGGTAGAGTGGATCTATTTTTAACAAAGTGAATTTTGTAGCTGATGTACCGTAGTTGTAAAAAGTCATGTACGCAACAAATTTTACCAATCTATAAACCAAAACAGAATCCTTTAGCTTTAGAAACCACAGTTGATTTAATGTAAAGTGCAAAAAACTTCAAAAGCCCCAGCCATATAAACCTGAAGTGAAAATGATGTGATTAGATGAACAACAGTATCTACAGACCAATCCTAATTTCCTGACGTGTCATGTTTTTATTTTGGTATTTAAGCTTAAAGAAAACCTAAACTGAAAATTAAAAGTGAAAATAAGCATACACAAGTCATACTTATCTTCCATGTAGTCTACTCCTCGGTGTCTTTCTCCTGTCCCGCGTCCTGTTTGTTCACTGTGATCAAGGGAATTTTCCGTCCTCCATTTTGAAAATGGCCATTACCCACAACAGCTTTCTGGTCAGCACACAGTTAAACTGTAATGCCCACTTGAGCCATAGGGAAACATGGACATTACCAGGTGCATCAGTTCTCCTCTCAGCTATAACTGACAGCAACTGATATTTTACTGACAGCAACTGATATATTTCAGTTCTGACAAAATATTGTCAGAACTGGAAGGGATTATTGTCAGAAGAAAATGGTGAGCTTCTGAGAGGAACTGATGGCAAGGTAACTATGTAATGTTCATTTGAAGTTACCTCATGTGTTTATTTTAAATATTTTTACTCAGTACAGGTTCTCTTTAACCTAACCACTCTAGCCTTCAGTGTTTTTTCACCTTATGCATCCAAGCAACTTTCACCTCCCATTCATTTGCCAATAACTTTATCATTACATATCACAATAAAATTATGTATATATTGTTTTTTACAGCACCTATTAGGCTTTCTTTGGGTGGTACATTTTGCTAAGAATTTTTTTTCTAAATGCATTTTAATGGGAATATTATGAAAAAAATTGAAAAATATAATTATTTCTCAGATTTCGGCCATTATAGTTTTAAAATATTACATGCTACCATAATTAAAACCCATATATTTTATTTGCCCACTTATCCCGCTTATTACACCATTAAAATGATGTCCCTATCACAATGTATAGAACCAATATTTTATTTGGAAATAAAGGTGCATTTTTTCTATTTTGTGTCCATCACTATTTACAAGCTCATAATTTATAAAATAATAGTAACATACCCTCTTGACATGCATATTGAAAAAGCTCAGACCCTATGGTAACCATTTATGTTTTTTTAATTGTAATGTTTTATTTTTTTTTATTAAAAGTTTTATTGGGGTATTTTTAGGAGAGTGTGGGAAGTAGTTAGTGATAACATTTAAACAAAAAATGTATGTAGGTGTAATTTTACTATTTGGCCACAAGATGGCCTTAGTCATTTTTTTCGGCATCCTGTAAGCGTATAGTATGCTTACAAGAAGTGAAGAGGGGATGTCTTACTTAGAAAGATTGCGGCTTCACATAGAAGCCATCGGTCTTTCTAACAGGGACTTAGATCAATGAATGGGAACTGTGTTCCCATTCATTTATCTCTTGGCTATCTGGCGGCCATGGGAGCGCGCTTGGGAGTGCATCCGATCGCCTGCTGCAGCGAGCAGCAGGGGCAGCCTTTTGAATGTAGCAGCTATGTCCAAAAGGCTTAAGTAGTTAAGAAATATAGGATAAAATATGTACCATAACTGTCTCACTGCTATCTGCTGCTACTATTTTTGTTTATTCAGTTCCCATACAGAGGTGTCAGAAGTGTTTTTGTTAGCCACACATAACCTGGTGGTTCAAGTTTGAGTGTGGCCGCAGTCAGATAGTCTGACACCTTAGGTATTCTCTTGTATGTTTTCCCTCCAGTGAGTTTACACTTTTGTCTCTTATGCCAGATTGGCAACAGGATTTTTAATTATATCTAAATCTCCAACTTACAAATTACGTTAATTATGTAACTCCTTATCTTAAAGAATTGAATATATGACATCAATATAAGATTGTTTCCCCCTTTAAAGTCGGCCTTTTGTATGTAATTTGTAAAATTATACCACTTTCAATACAAGCCCTTTAAAGTTTCTGCGCATTTTATTTATAATAAGATGCACACATTATAAAAGAAAGAAAAGCTGGGGTTATGTTAAAATGAAATTCAGCAATCTGTCACACCAGAAAGCTGGACTGCCCCTTTAAGGCATTTTGGAGATTATTTTAAGCATAAATATGAACATATTCTTAGATATTTTGTCAGCTTGGACTAACACCTGCCACTTGCAGGATCTTTTGCATTTCATGCACATCATAACTTTCAACTAAATTTAAAGGAACAAGTAAAGAAAAACAGAAATACAACACAGATGTTATGCTATCTGTGACATTGTAAATTTAAAATACACCAGCTTTTCATCCAGATTTTAATACACCAAAACAATATGAAAATTCCAAGCCACAATGGATTATTTAAATGTCTGATCATTTTTTTATGAATTCTACAACAGATGTACAGAAGCGGGCTATAAAGCTGTGATAACAAGGAACATTTCTGCATCATCTCCCAGATCTGTTAATCTGTAATGAGAACTAGAGCTATGTATGCCTTCATTCTCTTTACTACAAAGCATAAACATTACTCAGTAATAGGAGGCCAAGCTTTGTTATGCAGACAATCCATTTCAAGGGGCAGATATTATTTATTAGCACTGTTTGTTTTGGAAGCAAGGCTTGGAACTTTCAAATGTCATACCAAAAGTAAAGAAAGTCCAATTTGAAGTATGAACTCTTTGAAGGACTTTTACTAACGTCGGTCTATTTTCTGCCATACTGACATATTTGTGTAGTCAGTATAATGAAATGGGTTGTGTGAACCTACGGTCCACAAGTCTCTTAAGCAATGCATAAAAATACTGCTTGTAATAATTTGGGCACCAGAAACAAGTACCTCCTTAGCCCTATCTCCTATCTCTAGCCATTAAGACAAACCTCCTCATACCCTTAAAGTGAACCCGGGGTTAAAATAAACTGGTGAAATTAACAATTGTATTTATCCATCTATTCCTAAAAATGAGTTTTTTAGATATCTCATGGTTTTATTTTATATTTAAACATTTACAAAGTAGGTTCAATGCTTTACTGTCAATAAACAGTGGCAGCCTATTGATTGTCCCAGAGTTAGAAAAAGGTCAATAGTTCACGCATTTTATCTCTCCCTGCCCTCAGATCAGAAGTTGTATTCTGCTTTTATTGTTGTTATTTTCTTATTAGTAATGCTTACTATATTCCTGACAAGGTACAGAAACTGTCACTTCCATGCCTAGAAATTAACCTTTTCAGGCAGCAAAGTAAAACAGGTAAAACAGCCTGGTGTTGTACTGTACATATACATGTTTATCTCATCATGTCACATGTCGCCTTGGGAACCCTTTAAACCTAGCTCTTCTAAAATAGTGCCCAGCCATAAAGTATATTCCTGAGAGATACTTGTGTCATCTCTACACCTCAAGCTAAAACCAAGAGCCAGGAGCTGATATCTACTGATTAGGAACTCTGGCTGTGCATTATCTGAGTGCCAGAACAGTAATCAAAGTAGCCAAAAAGCTGGAACTCAAGAAACCAACTCAGAACACACTCTAAACATGTTGCCAAAATCTGGTGCTGATGATGGCCTGCTCCCAAATCAAACACTGTAACTGAAGAATCAGGGGCTTGGTTAAACGATATTGTAGCAACATGTAGAGATAGACCGAATATAACATTTTGGGTTCGCAAATTTTGAATCTGAATCTCTGCAAAAGTTTGTGAATCGGGCAAATCTGTGACTCTCCACAGATTTCAATGGAAGGGAGAATTTTAAAACCTACAAAGAGTGTTTTTTTGCCACAAAAGTGATAGAAAAGTTGTTTCAAGGGGCCTAACACCTGCACTGTGGCATGCCTGAGGGGGATCCATGGCAGAGTGGCTAGATAGAGGTGGTTAAATGGATTAAGGGCTCTGCCTCTAACACAGATGACCTGGGTTCGAATCTTGGCTCTCAGTAAGCCAACACCCATTCAGTAGGAGACCTTGGGCAAGTCTTCCTAACACTGCTACTGCCTGTAGAGTGTGTCCCACTGGCTGCAGCTCTGGCGCTTTGAGTCGGCCAGGAGAAAAGTGCAATATAAATGTTTTGTGTTTGTTTGTTTGAAAAGTCCCACCAAAAATGACAGAGTTGATGCAGAGTGGTGTTTTCATTGTTAAAGGGCAGAAATCACATTACATTCCTAAATTTGTGCAATAAAGTGCTTTAAAACATCCTGCGTGTGTACAGGTCGATCAGGTAGTGTAAGGGTTACAACCATTTCACAATGACAGATGAAAAACCACGTTTACCGCACCACAGTCCGCAAACAACCACAAAGAACTTTAGTGATTATGTCAGGTGAGCATATCTTTGTTTTTACCAGTTGACACCTCCAGGACATAAGTGTTAGTCCTCTCGGCAGCATTCTTTGTGTAGTTTCCACCATGCTTGCACGCAAAATCGTGGGAGTGCAGGCGATCGTGGTTTTCTAGCCTCTATGGTCAGGCTGAGGTAGTGCAACGACAGTTAAGTGACCAAAAAAACACTGATTCTGCACTGAGGTCTTGTACAGAGGGCAGTAGTGGATATTAGATGCCAGTAGTGGTAGTGAAGGATTATTGGGTTAGGGTCAGTGCACTACTAGGACCAGCAGAGAAGACCTGTCTCCAAAAGCACTGAGATCTAATAGAAGGGCCAGTAGGGGATACTAGATGCCAGTAATTGTGGAAAGGATTACTGGGTTATGGTCGTGCACTAGGACCAGCAGACCTGTCTCCTACAGCACTGAGGTTTACACAGGGTCCAGTGGATACTAGATGCCAGTAGTGGTGTGAACATGGGTTATTGTCGGTTCACTACTAGGACCAGCAGACCAGTCTCCAACAGCACTGAAGACTAATACGAGTCCCAATAGTGAATACTAGATACCAGTAGTGGTATGAAGGATTATTGGATTATGTTCAGTGCACTACTAGGAACAGCAGACCTGTCTCCAACAGCTAACTTGTGCAGTGGCCACTGAAGAGCAATACAATAGCAAGAAAAACAATGTATCAGCACTAAGAAGGGCTTAGCTGTTCAGGACAATGTGGTAGCAGCAAGTATCTGCACTGAAGACACAGAACACAGGCCTACCTAACTCTCTCCCTGTCACAACATCCTGTCCCTCATCTGCCTAGCACAGAAGCCAAACAAAGACTGCAAAATGGCTTCTGTGCTGGCTTTCTGATAGGTGGAGGTTTTAGCTCAATGAGGATGTATAGGGGGCGGGTTGAACATGCCATGTATTCGCCTGAATGGGCGAACGCAAACACCCCTTGTTCTCTGCAAAATATTCGCTGGGCGAATAGTTCAGTGCATCTCTAGTAACATAGTTCATGCTTAGGAGACCAACTATGGTGACAGGCTGCTAGGAAGCAGAATAGCGAAGGAAAATTTAGAAGATTTGACAGAAAATGACAATGCATCAAATTTGGTGGACCAGCAACTTTAATTATTAAATAAATATGCGTGTGCCATTTATGTGGTGACAGAAGTGGTTGACTTGGATTTAAATAAATGATAGCAACCTCATGCTTTGCCTCATGGTAAAAGAATGCTAAAGCGGACTGTAAAAAGGGCTTTTTAAAACCTCTACTGACCCACAACCTTCCTCCGTACCCATCCGCTTCACCACACACTGCATACTTATTATTTAGTATTTATATAGCAATGACATCTTCCACATCACTGGAAAAAATGGGTTTTACACTCAGAAAAATGATAGTGTAAAAACCATTTTTCCTTTTCATTTCTATGGATTCTCTCAAAAACTACAAGAGCTTTTAAAGCAATTTTGGTGACAATAGCATGTATGGGGGTTATGCTATTAACCGGTAAAGTCGGCACAAAATTACAGGAAAATTACGTGAGAAATTATAAATGGATTACACTAAATCAAATGAATGTACAAATCGTAATTGCGTATGGTCCTAATTGTAAAAATGTCAAAAATCATAATTAGCTGATTATGATTATTATCACTAGTAAGAAGAATTATGAGAATTGAGAAACAAAAATACAACAGCAAGTAACCTCTGAATGATAAGCCTTGTCAATCAACACTAAATATATTGACAACAGCCAATAGAAGCAAGCTCCATGAGACTTTAAAGTGATCCAGAGATGAAGAAAACTGGTGTTTTTTATTTACTCATGGCTTCCTTCAACCCCATAAACATGGCTGTATCCCTCGCCGTCCTCCTACGATGTCCCGTTCATCCGGTACGCGGCTCAATGATGTCAGCGGTGGACCTTCTGCGCATGCATGAACCTTCTGCGCAAGCGCAGAAGACCTCGACTGAGCCACTTGCCGGGAGTTGACTGCGGCTGAACAGAGGATTTCGGGAGGACTCCGGGAGGATGGTAAGGGATGCATCTATACGTATGGAGCTGGAGGAAGCCCCGGGTAAGTAAAAAAACTGCTGTTTTCTTCATCTCTGGGTCACTTTAAGCAGAAAAGATAATCAGTGCCCAGCCATTGGCCAACTTATTGTGACATGTGAAGCTTGCACAAATCAAATACTTTTAATATAAATATACAGTTCTGACTGGAGATGTATTTTTTCTATGAAGCCTTTATTTTTAGGGGGCACATCTATGCATCTTACAATTCATCTCTATTGATCAGCTAAACAGCCTAGCAATTACGTTTCAAAAAAGTGGTTTCCAAATTTGAGGAACCTGAGCCCCTCAGTTAACACATTTTTTTGTGTGCAAGCAATATATTTGTTGTTTTTATGCAAGGGAAACAACAAAAAATAATAATATTTTTTTAACTATTTTGCCTTCTTTTCAACAATATATATTTGATTTAAAAACTCACACAGATAGACTAGTTTTCAGAAAGAAAATTCAATGTTGTTTTTAGTAGTTAAGTAGTAGGAAATGGTAGTCTAGTCACAAGAATGTTTGGAAAATAAAACGTCTTGCATGTATTAAAAGAGAAACAACGTTTCACTTAAATCCGCTGCATGTTGTTGGTTGATGAAAAACATTTTGGCACTGGTAATCTTCATTTGTTTAACAAAATGTCCCAATCTGTTGTTAAAACATTATTTCTTGACTTCAGGAAGTCAGTGAATAATATGTTAGAAATCGGATATAAACTGGCTACAAAAATCACTCAATCTACTGCGATCATAGGAGGCAAGGCAATTAAAATATACTGTTCCTTATTTATTCTAGCCTCTAATCTCAAAGTGAGATCACAATTCACTATTTCTTATCGTAAATTCATTTTTATATCTTATGGAAATTATTTGGGAAGAGAAGAATTTTTAAATGATTAAATCCAAATTTGTTCTCTCAGTGGCTCTTTAGAAAGTTAATTGCAGTATTTGTTGTGAAATAACATATGAGTCTTAATGGACACATAAATGTGTTTCTTTGGACTATTATATGATTTACTAGAGAGAATGTGAAACTAATGCTGGTTCAGGGATTCTGTATTTTTTTTCCATTACACAATCTGTTTATGTTGCATAGCATCAGAATTATATCCTAAAGCTGCAACCCCCCAGCGCCTCCCATTTGTATGTCCGATTAGGGAAGATAAGACGCAGAACATTTATAATGCACTTTTCTCCTGGAGGACTCAAAGCACCAGAGATGCAGCCACTTAAGGCACACTCTATGGGCACCAGGATCAGGGGCGAGCTTTTATGCTGAAATATTTTAAAAACCTATGTGTAGTGTGTGGCACGCACAGATCCCTCTATGATTAGATTCTGATTTAAGACGGATATATCTTTTGGCCAAATCAGGTAGCCATCTAAAAGTTTATGGACATCTTAAACTGTATTGGTTTGTCATGAATTAGTGCACCGCCAAGCCACCTGTTTAAATACATTTTGCAACACGTGGCCATTAGAGATGGCCCGAACCTCCAATTTTCGGTTTCGCAAACCAGGTTCACGAACTTCCGCAAAAGTTCGGTTCGCGCAAACTTTCGCGAATCGCAATAGACTTCAATGGGGAGGCGAACTTTGAAAACTAGAAACATTTATGCTGGCCAGAAAAGTGATGAAAAATATGTTTCAAGGGGTCTAACACCTGGAGGGGGGCATGGCAGAGTGGAATAGATGCCAAAAGTCCCAGAGAAAAATCTGGATTTGACGCAAAGCAGTGTTTTAAGGGCAGAAATCACATTGAATGCTAAATTGCAGGCCTAAAGTGCTTTAAAACATCTTGCATATGTATACATCAATCAGGGAGTGTAATTAGAGTACTGCTTCACACTGACACACCAAACTCACTGTGTAACGCACCGCAAACAGCTGTTTGTGTAGTGATGGCCATGCTGGACTGGTGCGCACCATGGTGAGAGTGCAGGCTGTGGCAGTTTCAATCCCAGTGCTTTAAAACATCTTGCATGTGTATACATCAATCAGGGAGTGTAATTAGAGTACTGAGATGGGCACAGCTGCTAAAATACCCTTTATTGTGGCTGGGTTGACACAAAAAGCTTACAGCAGTGGGGGAAAGGACAAGTCTGACAGCTGTTTCGCAGGGACTAGCCCTGTTTCATCAGATGAAGCAGGGCTAGTCCCTGCGAAACAGCTGACAGACCCCTCTTCCCCACTGCTGTAAGCTTTTTGTGTCAACCCAACCACAATAAAGGGTATTTTAGCAGCTGTGCCCATCTCCTTCCTCTCTTCTACCATTGGAGCACGCTGCAGGTAAGCCCAGTGTGGCAGTATCCACCCCTGCTGCATTTCGTGCAAGGGCTTTTTCCTCTTCATGTTTGTAGTAATTTGCAGTAATTAGAGTACTGCTTCACAATGACACACCAAACTCACTGTGTAATGCATTGCAAACAACTGTTTGTGTAGTGACGGCCGTGCTGGACTGGTGCGCACCATGGCCAGAGTGCAGGCCGTGGCAGTTTTCAAGCCCATATGGTCGCCGGGCTGTGGTAGCTCAATGATAGAACAACAGTGACTGTCAGGTATGTATATGCAGTGATGGGTATTTTAATGTGCACCTGTTACACACAGACAAGTACCGAACAGGCACAGTGACACTGCGTGCGCTCACGTAGGTAGCTGAATGTGCTGGGCCTGGCAGTGGCACACACAGTAGGAATTACCAAGGCTGTCTATGCAACACAAGTGTCAATGGGACACGCACAAAAAAAAAAATAGATCACAAGAACAAGATTAGCTCTCAAAAGAGCTGTTGAGGGGTGCTTTTTTAGCAATAACAATCAGCCTGGAGCAAGCTAACAAGCCTACAAGAGCCTAACTAAGCTTTCCCTATGAGAGTCTGCAGCAGCAATCCCTTCTCTAATTACTGCAGGCACACGAGTGAGTCCAGTGCCTGACGCTGCCTGCCTTTTATAAGGGGGGGGGGTGGGACTCCAGGAGGGAGTGTAGCCTAATTGGCTACAATGTGCCTGCTGACTGTGATGTAGAGGGTCAAAGTTGACCCTCATGATGCATTATGGGGGCGAATCGAACTTGCGGAAAAGTTCACGTTCGCGAGCAAACGCGAACCACCGAAGTTCGCCGGGAACTGTTCGCTGGCGAACCGTTCAGGACATCTCTAGTGGCCATAAATGATTCGCTGTGATATTTATGACCTTCGAAAAAAGGTATTAATAATGACACTGTGTGTTCGTTATGTGAACACAAATTGCATTGCATCAGTGTGCATTCTACAGTATAATTATGCAGCAAAAACCCATGAAAACATGGTAGCTAAACTATGGCTTAAAGTCTTTGACACCACTAAATACCAAGAAACAATAAACAGTTTGGCCAAGTTACAAGAGCACAGCTAAACTTTGGCCTCAGAGATAATAAATTTGTGTTCCTCTTTGATGGCCTTTCCATGAGCTGAACAAAAAGACTGAGACAAAAAATGCATCTGGAGGAGTTTCTGATTTGCCAGATGTTTGGTTGCTATCTCACTGATGAAGCGATATGGCAAAATACATTGATCTGAATTTGCAAGAGAATCATGCATGTGCCGTGGGCGGCCCTTTTTGGCTCTTTCCATTGTCTTAATTATTCCCTGCCGCTCACCTCTCTCAGTTACTCTCTTATCTTCTGCTCATTTTTTTTTATGCGACTTCTTTTCTTCTATCTGTCTTCATTATCGTGATTATTAAGTAGAATAGGATAAAAATACAATAGAAAAAAATCATTATGTGCAAACATCCACTGATCCAGGGAAAAAAACGAATCAAGCCAATCATAATGACCATGGGTAGCATGGTGGCATAGTGGACAGCACTCTTGCCTTACAGTGCTGTGTCCCCGGTCTGAATCTCAGCCAGGGCACTATCTGCACGCTGTTTGTATGTTCTTGCCTATCTGGGTTTACTCTAGGTGCTCCAATTTCCTCTTACATCCCAAAAATATACAGATAAGTTAATTGTCTTCCCCTAAAATTGTCTCTAGACTAGACTATGATGTATACATGACTATGGTAGGTATTAGATTGTGAGCCCCTCTAAAGGAACAAATCAGGTGCTCTGTACTCTGTACAGCACTGTGGAAGATGTTGACACTATATAAATACTAAATATTAATCTCTAGTTTATTAACCAATGGCCAGCTAATCGACCAGCAGCTAGCTTTGATTCGTTGTAATTTGTTGTAATTTACTTATCTAGGTCAGTGAAGATTACAGTGCAAAGATCATTTTTTGTTTTTGATTACTATTTTATTATCAAATGTTAGCATATCATGTTATGCTATACAAAATAAAATTGGTGTGCCAACTTGAACATTTACATAGATAGCAAGTGAACCTGTGACAACGGAGAAGTGGACCTAGACCAATCTATTTTACAATCAGAGAGGAAGAAAATACTACCGTAAGTATAAGGCTTTGTTCACATCTAAAACCGCAACCGCTGAGGCCAGCGTTTTGCGATTTTGTGAGTAATTTTTTTTAGCGCCTCCTGGTACTTATCTGCGTGCTATGATTTTTTGTAAAGCGCTTTTCTAAGTGCTTTTGCAGAGTGATTTGTTTGTTCATTTCCTGACGCAAGTCAGGAAGTGAACTCTTTGACCTGGAAAATAATAAATACAATGTATTTATTCTTAAAAGCGCTGGGGATATTGCTATACAAAGCGCTTTTTCAAACGTTTTGCGATTTCCCTATACCTTCCATTGAGGCAAATTACCCCAAAAATGGCACAGGCAGCGCTTTGGTGAGCGGATCGGAATCGAACCGCTCAGATGGGAGTCATTGCAACAGCGCTTTTAGGGTGACTTTGAAATTCGCTGGTGCTTAAAAAAAGGCGAAAGCGCCCTAGGTGTGAACAAACCCTAACAGTTTTCTCTCCCTCCCCCGGGCCATTGGAAGGCATTTGGGATTTAGAGGGCCAGTTACTCTGTTCTGTTTTACCCTAGTGTTTTACCCTAGTGTGACAATGTTTTGTTACATAGTTAAATGGCAAAAAAGACATTTGTTCATTAAGCTCACCCAAAAATAAGTGCATAATGTATATAAAATATGAATATATTTAAAAATATATAATATATTTATAAATACAATATAAATAAATACATAAACACATTACAATCCTACACCCTCCCAAAAAATATCTTAGTTAATCCAGACAAATGGAAAAAAAAACAAATCATCTTTAAATTGAACTGAAAATCCTTTTTGGCTCCAGTATCAGTCAGATAAACTCTGGGTCAAGTTTCTGCAGTTTATCATTAACCACACAGGACTTCCAGTCGCGGCATGTCCACACAGGCCGGCTCCTAACGCGCTGTTGTCTGCAAATCAAATTGGAGACTTCCACTGCATGCGCCAGGTATGACATGCTCCATAGACTTATATTGGTTTTACCATTACCCTGCAGAAAAACAGGGTAATGCACCGCACCGGTGTGAAAGGGGCCTGAAGTGTTGCAGCAACTATTGTGACAGCTTCTCACGACATCTGCATAATCTGAAGTCGAAAGTTGGCTCCTAGTCTGTTGTCAGGAGGTAGGTTGTCAGATGATATTCAGATGGTACTATTTCCCATGATGCCCCATATCAACTTACTGGAGCTCACTAAAGTTAGAAAATGTCATGTCAGAAATAAGAGTCTCTTGACAGGGTTTTATTACCGCAACCAGTCCCAACTGCTGTAAGACAATACAACAACCTGAGGGCATCTGGATTGTGTTTGTATAGATTTATAAAGATTTATAACAGCTCAGGACACAAAAATTAATGTTGTGTAGAAAAGTGACTGTGCTGCTCCGAACACTGCTGGCGCAGTAAGTAAAAATTGCTACTCTGCATGCTCAGAATTATTATTATTTTATTATTTTTAGTATTTACCGTATATAGTGCCAACATCTTCCACAGCGCTGTACAGAGTATATTGTCTTATCACTAACTGTCCCTCAGAGGAGCTCACAATCTAATCCCTACCATAGTCTTATGTCCATGTGTGTATCATGTAGTGCATGTATCATAGTCTAGGGTCAATTTAGGGGGGAGTCAATTAACATATCTGTATGTTTTTGGAATGTGGCAGGAGACCGCAGTGCCCGGAGGAAACACATGCAGACACGGGGAGGACATATAAACTCCTTGTAGATGTTGACCTGCAACGCGAGAGCGCTAACCACTAGGCCACCATGCTGCCCAGCTATGGGAGTGATCAAGGATGAGCGCAGAAGGGCCTGTGCATAAATTCTGGCCAACAACTGGCCAAGTTGGCCAGCTTACTGAGGGGGACAGCAGCTGAATTGAGCAGTGAGTTATGACAGTGAGGGACCAGGGGAACTTCAGGGGAGCTGAAAGAAGCCCCAAGTAAGTTCAACAGCCAGATTTTTCCACTTAAGGTACCCTTTAAGAAGTTTTCAAAATCACATAAAAATTAACTTAAAGATTAAAAGGAGAATGATGTCCTCAATTCAAGCCAATGATAATTGAAACAGGCAAAATAAAGGTCTGCATATTGCCCATTGCAGTGACCACTGACTTGATTTGGAGAAAAGCATCCTGCCTTTAACACTTCAACAATAGTGCAAATGTTGGAGCATATTAACTTATATTCATCTCTTTTCAAACATCATTTTAAAGTAGCTTTGATGCTGCTGTTCCAGGCTGTTTGATTGGCTTGAACTGTGCAGTGATCACCAAAGAGAGGAATTAAGGAACAATTTTCTGGGTCATTTCTCTGCTTTATAGCTTTTGAACCAGCAGCAAACCTACAGCTGTTTGGGGAGAAAAGAACCCTTATTATTCAATTTCTACAAATACTTGGTAAAAACTTTTAAATGATTTACAGGTGGTGATTTCAATCCTGACAAAAGAACATCTCTATATCTGATTTAAAGAAAACCTGAAGTGAAAATAAACTTATGGGATAAGAAATTGTATGTGCAGTGCTTATGCAGTTGGATAAGCGCACATCAATAATACATAAAACCACAGTAAAACAATCAGGTGTTATCTTCCAATAAGGCAATTCACTATCACTTCTGGGATATTCACCCACCACCAGGGCACCCTTCGCGAAACAAACTCACCAAATATGGTGTAATGCCTGCTAGATGGGTTACAGTGCGCTTTATCCCTAGACTCCTCCAAGCATCAGGGTCCAGGTATCCTAGCCAGTCCTCAGCAAAACAGGCAGCAGTACAAGTGTACCTCAGGTTAGAGTGAAAAACACCCTCATATTGTTATACCGTTAAAAAAGTTAAAAGCTTTATTATAAAATTGCACTCACATGCTCAAAGTATAAACACACTTAGAGTTTTTTTGTACAGGCTCTCTCCCATTTCCCCGTTGCCTCCACGTCTCTCTCGCTTCTCTAACCCGCTAGTCTCGGTTGTTGATCACGTGCACGTATGGGTTTGCTTTCTAACCCTTCTAAGCTCCGTCCAACATGTTTCATCATTGACTTGTGACTCATCAGGGACACCAGCAGGTGAGAGACGCTATGAGGGTGTTTTTCACTCTAACCTGAGGTACACTTGTACTGCTGCCTGTATTGCTGAGAACTGGCTGGGATACCTGGACCCTGATGCACCGAGGAGTCTAGGGATAAAGCGCACTATAACCCATCTAGCAGAAGTTACACCATATTTGGTGAGTTTGTTCCATGCCGGTTCCCCCGGTGGTGGGTGAATATCCCAGAAGTGGTATTGAATTGCCTTATTGGAAGATAACATCTGATTGTTTTAATGTGGTTTTATGTATTATTGATGCGCACTTATCCAACTGCATAAGATTGATTTTTACAGACGGCCAAACCAAGGAGAAAGTGCACTCACCTCTCTGTTGTGCCTGATACAGAACTGATCTTTTGTTTACGGAACCACTGCAGCGCTTTCATATTGTGTATAGTAATGTATGTGTAGTACGGCTAAGAAATAGAACATAAGTAGCAAAGAAAAGGGTCTCATATTGTTTTCCAGTACAGAAAAGGTTCAAAAACTTCAGTTGCATGCAAAAGAGCTTCTTCGAGTTATTCAAACTAACTTGGGTCAAATATATACTCCTGTTTTCTTAAAGGGGTTCTTTCGCAAATGAGGAAAAAAAAAAGTGGTTTATGCATAAACTATTAAACATCCTTCTAAAATAGTGTAATTTTTTTTTTAAAAAAAATGAATGGTTTCATCAATACAACACGTAATATAAACAGTGACGGATGACGGACTGGCAGGCTAATCCATTTGTTAGGGGTGTTTTTTTTTACTTTCATTTCACAACCATAACTCCTATCTACCTAGTTTTCAGTGGTATAATCCACTGCTAGCAGGAATCGCTGCCGTTATAACTGTAACAGCTGAGCTCTGCTGAGCTCCTCAATATATGTTTACATTGTTGCTAGGCAACCAGACGGCCTGTGCAGGGAGTCGTTTGTGCAAAGAGTCATAAGCTGCTGGGAGAATCAGCCAGAATCAGTCCCATCTACACCATATGATTCTTTGTCAGATTCGATTCGATTCATTGATTCGATTTGATTCAATCTGACATGTCTGATTCATGATTCGATTCAATTCAATTCAAATTTAATCGAATCATGAATCGGACATGTCAGATTGAATCAAATCGAATCAATTAATCAAATCAAATTGAATCGAATCTGACAAAGAATCATATGGTGTAGATGGGACTGATTCTGTCTGATTCTCCCAGCAGCTTATGACTCTTTGCACAAACGACTCCCTGCACAGACCATCTGGTTGCCTAGCAACAATGTAAACACATATTAAGGAGCTCAGCAGAGCTCAGCTGTTACAGTTATAACAGTGATTCCTGCTGACAGTGGATTACACCACTGAAAACCAGGTAGGCAGGATTTATGGTTGTGAAATGAAAGTAAAAAAAAACACCCCTAACAAATGGATTAGCCTCCCAGTCCGTCATCCGTCACTGTTTATATTACATGTTGTATTGATGAAACCATTCTTTTAAAAAAAAAAAACTTTTTACACTATTTTAGAACAATGTTTAATAGTTTATGCATAAATCACTTTTTATTTTTTTTCCTCATTCGCGAAAGAACCCCTTTAAGACTTTGAACAGCCAAGAAACAGTGAGAGACAGCTTGGTATAAGGTTATACTAAAGGAAAGTGCAAAGGGTCCTTAGCTCTGCTCTGTTTTATAGCTTAAAGGACCACTGTCATGAAAATCATAAAATGTTAATGAACGAGATAGGGACTGTTGGTTCGTTCTTAACCTGAATCCGTCCTTAAGTTGGGACTCTGTGCCAGCCACCTTTACCCCCATTCTATAAGCAGAGTAGGTACAGCGGAAGGCAGATAGGGGACATCTCACCTGTTCCACGGTGGTAGAAGGTCCCAGCGTGCTGCACAGAAGCTGCGTGGCCCATCCTCTCTCTTCGTTCACTGTCCCCACGGCGGTTTCACATGCGTGGCATAATGACGCATCAGGAGGCACCGCCACTAGGGGGCTTTTCCTGATTGCGTCATTATGCAACGTATGTGAAGCCGCCGGGGGACAGTGAACGAAGAGAGAGGACGGGCCGCGCTGCTTCTGGGCAGCACGCTGGGACCTTCTACCACTGTGGAACAGGTGAGATGTCCCCTATCTGCCTTCCGCTGTGCCTACTTGGCTTTAAAAACAGCAGCAGAAGAGGTAGTCTCCGGTTGCGTGACATCATCGCGGCGGGTCGGCGGCCGTTCGTATCGGCGGGTCATTCGTAAGTCGGGCGTTCGTATACCGGGGACTACCTGTATATATAAACATTTACATATAAGAAATATGTTTTTTTCCAGAGTAAAATGAGCCATAAATTACTTTTCTCCCATGTTGCTGTCACATACTGTAAGTAGTTGAAATCTGACAAAACTGACAGCTTTTGGACTAGCCAATTTTCTCATGGGGGATTCTCAGGGTTTTCTTTATTTTCAAATGCACTTAGTGAATGGCAGTAGATCTGTCCAACTGCCAAAAAAGTGTTTGGTGAACATGGAGGCCTGCCAGCAACTTGTATAAATCTTTTTTCAGGTAGTGTTTTTATAAAGAATAAAGGCCATGCTAAGAAATCCCGATGGAGAGATGGACTAGCCCAAAACCTTTTGGTAATGTCAGATTTCTACTACCTACTGTAAGTAACAGCAACATAGGAGAGACGTGATCTATGGCTCATTTTACTCAGGAAGAAAAGCACTTCTCATTTATATGTGTTTACATATATTTTAAATTTTACGATTTTTACAACAGTGGTTCTTTTGTAAACTGCAAATATGACAAAATGGTGCAATAAAACTGAAAATAAAAAAAGATGAGACTCTTTTCTTTGCTACTAATGTTCTATTTGTTATCCATATTACAAATACTATTCATTATATCATAAGTTTTTGTTTTGTTTTTTTTCGCTTTAGATTTGCTTTAAATTGTGTTGGTGAAGAAGTTAGCTTGTGTACCCTCTTCACATTACAAAGAACATTTTGCCCATGTTGGAGAATTGTCTGGTAGCTTGGAGCTGCAACTTACAAATACGCTTCCACAGTAGAGATGCTTAGAACTGGGTCTCTTGGGAGACTGCCATCTGCTTTTGTTACTCAATAATACCATACAGGTATGTTTTGTTTAATTAATCCTCTGTTTGATTTCGGCAAGGGATGTCAGCAAATTTTCAAATGCAAAGCAGTAAATGCATCTGAGATCGTAATCAAAGCTGAACTGTGGCTTCCTTCACAAATCCTGCCTTCCACAATCTAATTAGATGGCCACAAATCCCAAGTCATACCTCAAAAGGAAGAATGTCACAGAAATGTCTTTGCCTGACTAGGAGAATTCTGGAGTTTATAAACACAAATATTCAGCGCATGATTTGCCCTCTAAATTAAAAAATGGTATAGAAATAAATATGAGAATGCTCACATAAATCAGTGCATCTGGTCTATGTGTGCATATCAATAACTCTACATTTGTCTGTAGAGATCTATCTATCTATCTATCTATCTATCTATCTATCGATCTATCTATCTTATCATCTATTTTATATATTTTTGCATCTGTGAGAAGGGCTGGTTAAACCCCCATTTGAGCCCCGGGGCAAAGGTAACCTGGGGAGCGTACATACTGAAGAGGCGCCGGTAAAAAGGGGTGCAGGGTGATGCCGACAATGGCATCTTGCTACTTAGGTTATTTAACGCTTTATAAATGTCCTAAAACATTAAATAACCTAAGCAATAAAATGTAATTACCAGCATCTGTGATACATTACCTGGTCCCGGCGATCCCATCTCCGATCTACTTCCTGTTTAGTTTCAAAGAGTCCTGCAGCCAACCAATCACCATGCGGGAATGAAGCTGCATGATGATTGGCTGGCTGCCGGGCTCATTCAAACTAACAAGTGGAGAGGAAAAGCGATCGTCCAGGAGCAGGTAATGTATCATTTAACCCCTGCCACCTCTAATAACTGCAACCTGTAATAACCTCTGCTCGCCACAATAGAAACTTTCTGGCACACCATTGAAAAGCACGGTAAACGTAATTTACCGTTTTAAAGTGCAACATTCTGGCACAGTGATAGATAATAATTGGCAGTGCGCCAGAATGTTGCACTTAGAAACGGTAAGTTACGTTTACCGTGCTTTTCAATCAGGGCCGGAGCTACCATAGGAAAAAATAGGCAATTGCCCCAGAGCCTGTACGGGCCCCCAAGGTGTCCCTCCCCATCTTAACTGTTGCTCCCCAGGGACTCTGCAGAGTTTGTTAAGTTGGGAGGTGATTGGGGGAGGGTCAGCAGCCAGCTCAGGGGCCCAGGAAGGAAATTTGGCTGCAACAAAGGGCCTCTAATGGCGCTTTTTGGTCAGGGGGTGTCTGTTGGGGGGCCCCCAGGCTAATTTTGCCCTAGGACCCAATTGTTACTTGAAGCGGCCCTGTTTTCAATGGTGCGCCAGAAAGTTTCTATTGCGGTATGCACCATTTTTTCCTGGGGACCCCATCCCTTTCCTCGCCCTCAGCAAATTCTGCGTTCACCTGGCTGCTTCCCCCACCTAACCCCCCCTTAATTGCACTGCCGGATTCCCCAACACTGCTGAACCCCCCAACCTCCCCCTTAATTGTTCCACGCTGATGCATGATATCTGCTATCGGGACCCCTGCATGATAGCAGCATTGTATGTCTCCTGTCCCAGCTGCTCTGTTCATGCTGCACATGTGTAACATGCACCGGGTCACAAGACACAGGCAGCAGAATGAAGACTGGGGTGCAGCAAAAAGTTAATTGCAAAAAGAAACAGTTAACTGCATATGGACAAAAGATGCTTAAATAAAATGACTAAATACTTGTTTTCTGTTGCTGGAATTCATGTTTAAAGACACCAGAACTGAAATGGATATGGAGGCTGCCATGTTTATTTTATTTTAAACAATGCAAATTGCTCGGCTATCCTGCTGATCCTCTGCCTCCAATACTTTCAACACCATAGACCCTGAACAAGCATGCTGATCAAGTGTTTGACTGAAGTCTGACTGGATTGGCCACTTGCGAAAGGTGAGGGGAAATCTTGCGCTATGAAAGCAGTGGGTGACGGTTGTCAATGTGTTCACTACTTCTGCTGCTCCTCAAAACCCATCTGTCATCACCTAAGAAAGGTGTGGACACCCTGAAACGCATAGAGACATCACTGGCAAATGGAACTCCGCTGTGGGAGCCCGAGTCTTGTAACAACTTGGACCGATACTGCTGCTGGCCACAGCCATTGCAAAGGCCACACGTACGGACCTAATGGGCAACTGCCTATGAGAAATGCATATTCCTTTTAATCTAGCAAGTGCAATATATTTTGTTTTGCATACTTAATTATAATGGAGCACTCCTCCTCTCCTTTGAACTCCTAGATTAGCCACATGCATGTTTCAGGTGTGTGATTCAGATAACACTACAGCCAAAGAGATCAGTAGGAATGCCAGGAAATAAATAAGGCAGTCACCATATCCCTCTCAGTTCAGGGGTACTTTAAAGAGACTCTGTAACAAAATTTTGAGCCTTATTTCTGCTATCCTATAAGTTCCTATAGCTGTTCTAATGTGCTCTGGCTTACTGCAGCCTTTCCTATTTTCACAGTGGCTGTGTTATCTCTGTTATATGATCTAATCTTCTCTCCTCTGTCGGGTCTGTCTGGCTCAGGCAGTCAGACTGGAATGTGCTGTGCTGCTTGTGATTGGATAGAAGCTATACACACCCTCTCCAGGCCCCCTGCACACTCTGTATGACTCACACACTGAGCTACTCTCAGCCTATCACTTGCTATGTCTTTTGTTTGTAAACACTGCATAAAAATGGCAATTACAAGCCAGGATTGCAGCAGGGAGAGGCAGAAACAACACAGAGGGGCCCAGGAGAACATAATGAATAGAATAGTATGCTTTTTATTGTAAGAATTTTACAGTACAGATTCTCTTTAAAGTTCCATTTCTAAAGGACAGTTTTTACATGCATTTAATGAAACACAGTTTAAAACTTTTGAAAAATGAAACAAAAAACAACCTGCCTTTTGAATTCCTTAGTAACTGACATAAGAGGTGAGGTGCTATTATTTAAAATTGTGCTTAAAAAGTTTTGTAAAAAAATAGCTTTTAAAAAAAAGAAAAAAAATGGCCCCTCGAATTCCTTACTGATTGACATCAGAGATTGGGGTTGTATTGCTTTGCTGGCTGAAGCCACGCCACACTACTGACTGACAGCCTATGTATTATTTACAGAAAGCTATGCTCTGTTAAATACATGCAAGTAAAAAGAACTCCACCTTGCTTGGATTTTGAAATCGCTCTTTCGCCATCGCTTCTGATCCACATTGAAAGATTATTTTAAAAAAATGTTTTCTTTGCTGAAAATGGTTTTGTGTTTTGGCCTGAGGGTAAATGCACTTTCAAGAGCATATCTGCACCCCCTGTAGTGTCAGCAAAGCTAAGCAGGTTTTTATTCTATTGTTCCTCAAGGTGACATTATAATTTTGTTTATTTCCAAGCCATGTGTTAGATAAATTTTCAGTCCTCCTCAGTAAAAATCTGGCTGGCCAGAGAGTGTAAAAAGGGTGCTTCTACGTTACCATTAATTGCCATCTGGCTGCACTTATGAAATGTTAATGAGTTTATCAATGTATTTAGACATCCAAACTATGGATTTTAGATGTGCAGAATAGCTCAGATCTGAGCTTATAATGCACTCTGTGATTTGCAAAAACAAAACCTCTAACCCCTGCTAAGAAATTTGACACCTTAACCCAAGACCACCAGGTGTGCATAAAGGAGCAGTTCATATCATAAGCTCTAAAATGTGTCTGGGTCCATGAACTCTTGCTATTATCACCATAAAAACAAAACTTACAGGGATAATATCTGAAATAGTAACACATCTGAAGTAAGGAACATATGTTGAACCACTTTGACAAAAAGCATCATCTTCGGTCAGTTGAGCTGCATTTTCATATTGTCATGGTGCTGGTCTCATTTTGAACAAACTGCAAGTCCTCTTTGGGTGATGTGCTGTATGCCGGTGATACATCAAGAATTCAATAAATGGAAATTCTGAGTTCACAGTCATAACTTAGAGAAGAGTAGAATGTGAGAAAAGCAAGTATTCTTGTGGTATAAGTCATTTAGTCTTCCTTATCCCGATAGATTGCTTGAAATGAGGTGAGGATTGGATAAATGTGTGAGTTAAGGTGGCCACACACCATACAATTTTTTAAATATCTGTTCAATTTAAGAATTGCAATACATTTTTCTGACTGATTGTAACATTTCAAAAATATGACCAATGTACCACACAAGTATGTTCAATTTTCCCCCAATTATGATAAAAATGATTGGAAACTCTGACAAAATTGCTAGGTTGTGTATATTAATAAATTCACAATCTAACACACACGATATAATCTTTAGAAAGATTGAAAAAAATATCTGGCATTCTGGATCGATAAAAATCGAAGAAAACTGGAAATCCGATCGGATTTTTCAGTCGAATGAAAAAAAAGCTTTCGATTTTTTCCGGAGATCCGATCGTTTTTATATCGAATTACTGTAAAATCGGATCATTTTATTGTATCGTGTTTGGCCACCTTTAGTCCTTTAGTGTTTGAATTGTGTTTATTTAATGTCTTGCAAAGAAAAGTATGTATCCGGCGCTAGCTTCAGCTAGGTATGGCCCTTTAAATGGATGTAATGCCCACGGTGCTGCTCCTTTTACTGGGTGGTGCCAGGGATCTAGTATGTGAAAAAGAGAACAGAGGTGCGCTCCTATGGTGCATTAACTTTATTAATATGAATCACGCTTAAAACAGTTGCACTTACAGTGAATGTGCAAGATTTGCACATGTAGGGGGCCGCCAGCGAGTCGCTCCCACTTCCTGAGCCTGGCCAGAGCTTTCAGGGTCCGTACACGATGTCGGGCTGGTGGACTGGGGACTCCCGCCGGCTCCTACTCCTTTCGGCAAGCCGTCTTGTCGTCACAACGCGTTTCGGCGCTTAGCCACGCCTTCTTCCGGAAGAAGGCGTGGCTAAGCGCCGAAACGCGTTGTAACGACAAGACGGCTTGCCGAAAGGAGTAGGAGCCGGCGGGAGCCCCCAGTCCACCAGCCCGACATCGTGTACGGACCCTGAAAGCCCTGGCCAGGCTCAGGAAGTGGGAGCGACTCGCTGGCGGCCCCCTACATATGCAAATCTTGCACATTCAGAGTAAGTGCAACTGTTTTAAGCGTGATTCATATTAATAAAGTTAATGCACCATAGGAGCGCACCTCTGTTCTCTTTTTTATTTAATGTTTTGCCCGAAGCTACATGTACATGTACATGTCCACATTAGTCAGTAGGGATGTCATTGGTGCAAATACATTTGAGACTATTGAGAAAGGGATGTCATTGGTGCAAATACATTTGAGACTATTGAGACTATTAAGAATCATGCTAATTATTATGATACAGAATTATGCTAATTAATATGAAAAATCTATTGTAAAATTGAGTAATCAAATCTGGCAGAGAAAGCATTTGGACAGTTTTCAAGCTGCATAGATTTTCAGTAACGTTTGCATAATTCTGCATCATCCTAGAAGAATTTGCATATTTTAAGAAAAGTAGAATGTTGGCACTGATTCAAAACTTTGTACTAAATGCCTTGAGCGTTTTACCGGTGATTTCGGCAAAACGCTCAAGCGCTAGCGCTTTTGAAAGCGCTAGTGCAGTAGAAACCTATGGGCCGGTTCTCACCTGGGCGATTTGCATTAATCGCCTGCGATTATCGCAAATCGCTCAAAAAATGTTTGTATCCAGCACCATTTTCAGGCAATTTTCTGGCGATCACGATTAGTGCTACATAAACGCTAATCGCGATCACGGAAAATCGCCCCAAGTGTGAATGGCGATTTTTGCCGATTAATGCCAAAAATCGCCATTCACACTTGGAGCGATTTTCAGAGCAAAACTCTAGCAAAATCGATAGCGTTTTGCATTTTGCAAGTGTGAATGGGGCCTTAGAGATCCATGGAAAAGAAATACTGGGAAACAAAAACACCTATACAGTAGATGTCTGCCGTAGGTGGAAGTAGTTTTGTACTAAAAGGCCTTTACATGTATGGATATGAAAAGACAGAACACATATAGAACACCTATAGATGTCTGTGGCAGTCTAAAGGTTAAAAGTGTTCCTGGACAGCAACTCCTTTCTCTGTCTTCCGCAGATTATCAGCTGTTGTTAGATTACCTGTGTTAGAGCATGCCCTGTGTTCCCAACTCATTTTGCCACCTGTTGTGACCTGTTGTGCAATTACCCGATTACGCCTGTTAGCCACCAACTCAGACCTCATGTGATTTGCTTTTGTTAGCCTTCCACCATTCCTCCAGTCCTGGCCCCTTGTCTGTCCTCAACTATGCCTGATTCTTTGTCTCAAACCTCTTGTTTGAAAAATCACTTACATTTCTGGGACAACCAGTTATCTTTGTTACTGGTGAATCTCTTTCAGGGGCCATGCCCTGGAAGTCACAGGCAGGAAAGTATCCAGTGGTGTAGCAATAGGTGGTGCAGAGGCTGCACCCACACCGGGGCCCTTGGGCCAGAGGGGCCCTCCCTCAACCATAGTATTAGCTCTTTATCGGTCCTGTGCTGGTAATAATCACTTCTATAGATGCTTTGAATAGTAGTAATCATTAACACACTATTTCCCATCCCCTTCTTGCACTTCTGACACTTTGGTTGTCCTCAGCAGGTTTTAGTGCACCATATGAATGGTTATGTATAGAATGCTTAGGGGGGGGGTCCAAAATAAAACTTGCATTGGGGTCCATAGCTCCTTAGCTATACCAGAAAGTATCCTGTGGCTTATCATACCTTCAGGTGTGCTTTGGTGAAAGGAGGAAAGGATTAAGATGCAATGAGGCCATAGGCAGTATATCATAGCAGTTTTTGTGCACCGCTGATGATCACCTGGTTTTTTTTATAGTAAGATTTGGGGGATGCAAGCATCCACAAGGCCCATAGACTCTCTCCAGGACCTAGGCAACTGCCTAAGTTTGCCTTGTTGATGATCTGGCTCTGGGTGAAGGCTACTTAGAATCAGCAACTTGGGAAAGCCCATGCCTAACACTGAATCGTGTACCCAAATCATAACACCTTGGCACTATTCAATTTCTATCCCATCACCATTCACATTAGGTAGTCAGGTTAGGGCTGGGAGGTGGCACTCCCAGTCTTTCCATATAAACACAGATAAGCTTAACCCACAACCTGCAAATCAGTGGGTACATTAACAGCAAAACAAAAAACAGTGTGTTGTTGCACATATCCAAAAAATTAGGGTGAGCCGTAAAGCTGTGGCGAAGCAATCATTCTGGGATCCCTGTGCTAGCGGTGTATACCAATGCATCCTCTTTAAAGTGCACTGAGCATCTCTTAGGTCTTAAAACAAACCTTCCCCTAACACAGGTTTGTAAATGATGTGTGTTTTGTGGGGGCAGTGTTGATTCACTTACCTTTGTGGAACTGTTCCATAGCCCCCATGTCTATGCCACAGACACGGAGGTTTCAAGTGGATGCAATGTTGAGTGTGTCCAGATGGAAAATGTAAACACCTATATAACTACATCTCCTGGCATGCATTTGAAAGGCCAAGAACACTTCATCTCCTTGGCTGGCATGCACTAGTGGTTGGGGACGCACTTGACATTGTGGCCACCTCAACCCTCCCGGTCTGGGGCATTGCGCCATTCACAGCAACAAGATTTATGCCCTATAGATGGGGCTACAGAACAGCACAGCATAGGTAAGTAAGCCAGTTTTGCTCCCCACAAAGCACATATCGTTTATGCTTAAAATATTTTAACATAGAGGTACTTAGTTCCCTTTAAGAAATGAGTGCATTCACTATGCAACACTTTTTAGACTGAAAAAAAAAGATAGAGTTTCAACCTAGATAGCCAATAGCCTTTTGAGCCAGAGGTATTTATCCTTGTGGATATATATATATATATATATATATATATATATATATATACTTGTGGATCCTTCCATCTAACAGCAGGAAGGAGTACAATTCCTTCCATTTAACAAGAGCGCAATGAGACCACAAGCCCCCCCACCCACACCAATTGAAATTGCCACTCCCTAATACTTAACAAATCTTCCTGCTTTTTCTAAATAGAAATGTGGTCCTCAGACATGTGATGAGCTTCTAATATAAAGAAAACACCAGTATTGTTTCCCCTTTGACTTCATTAGGAGTTAGTTTTGATGCCTACTGGATCCCCAACATTTTGATATGCCTGCTAAATTGAAGCAAGGCTTATTTAAAGTGAACCTAAACTGAAAGGCAAAATAACTTACTTGGGGCTTCTACTAGCCCCATGGGCCATCCTGTGCCCGTGCCGGCTCTTGAAAATCCTTCGGTCCTCCGCTGCGGCTTAGGTTTGTTTGCTGCTGAATGAGAGTCGGCGGGCTGCGCTCATCCTTGTTCACGTTCTCCTCAGCAAAAGCATCCTGTGCAGATGTAGTACGAGGTTTTTTCTTACTGCACCTGCGCACCTGCTCTTGCTGATGGGAACGCGAACAAGGACGCGGGCGGCCAGGGCTGAGCAGGCGCAGTGGCCCGCTAACTCTCAGTCAGCAGAAAACAAAACTAAGCCGCGGCGTAGGACCTGAGGATCGTCGAGGACCAGCACAGGACGGCTGCAGGGGGCTGGAAAAAGCCCCAGGTAAGTGAAACTCTTTTTTTGCCTTTTTTAGTTTAGGTTTACTTTAAATTACACTCAAGGCGAAAATAAACTAATTAAATAAACAATTGTATCTAGATTCCTTCTACTAAAAATTACTTTTTAAGATATTCCAGTTTTATTTTTTGTTTAAATTTACTTTTCAAGTTTTAACTGTTTTATTGTTTTTGCTCAATGGCACATTCATTGAAGTATGCCAGAGCTAAAATCTATGAACTATTCACCCTTCTTATCTCTTTCCTGCTCTCAGAAGCCATTTTCTGCTAGTAAAGTGGTTTATAGTTGCATTTTCTTATCAGTGAGGGTCGCACTGTAGTCACTTCCTGTCTGAGTCCGAACTGAGTTAGCCACTTACATACCTAATATTTAACTCTTTCAGAGAAAGAAAAAAAGGAACACAGCATAGTTATTTGTGTGTTAGGCACTGTATGTACAGCACATACCCATGTTTGTCTCATCATGTCACATGTCACCTCAGGGATCCTATAAGCAACACTTCTGCCAGCACAACTTGTCAAACTCCGCAGCACATTCACTTTTCATGAGTAAAGGTTTGTACACACCTTAGATTACACTTGGACATGGCAGCTGCTAAAGACAACCTAAAGACCATCTCGTGTGTGTACTGTGGCCATGATACATCGGCAAGAGATTCGGCATCTGGAATATCTTGCCCAAACACAGCCTGACTCCATTGTTCTCACCTGTGCTTTGACCTCTCCATTGTTTGCCCGAGGGATCATGTTCCAAAGCTCAAAAGAAAGAAAGTCACAATGGCTCATTTGAAGATATTGTAATAATCTTTTAGTTTGCTTTTTAAGATGTATATTTCATTAGCCCATCAGGCTACAGTTTTAGTCAACCCGATTCTAACCTTCAATCTGCTATCTGGAACATATGGGCTTATAGGCACTAGTACATATGGGCTTACCATGTGTTGCTGCCTATAAGTTCATGGAGCAGCAGGAAATAGATGTACAGATCGAGCACATTGAACACCTTTGAGACACACGAAGTGGTGTGATTGGTTCAGGGCACTTTGCACCTCTTACGTTGTATCCATGCTATATAAAAATGTGTAAAATCAATAAACAAATAAAATACACATAAGGATTTTTGATTGCCTTTTTTAACATGGAAAATGAAATGATGGAAAGCAAGCAAAATATATCTATGTCTCTAATGTGAATAGTTTAGTCTTAAAATCTCACGTACGTAGAAAGCCTGAACAGAATGGCATAAATTAGGAAGTTTTTCCTGGTATACACCCAAATGGAACTTCCTGTGTGACAGTTAGAAAGTCTGGGTGAGGATTATGAATATACAAATGTGTATTCCGCTGTATCTTTTATTACCAACGTTAGATGTCTATCCTGTAAATCAACATATTTATGAGGAAGATTCATGCTTCCAAATGCTAATTATTAAAACTAATCAGTTTAATGATAGTTGTTTTGCTGCCAAACATGATTAGAATCTGTATTTTAAATCTTACAGAAGTTCTTTTGCATCTCCAATTTTCACAATCTTTAACTCCTGCTGTGCTGGATGTCTGAGATCATTTTTTTACAGTTACATGTTCATAATGTAGGTCTTGCCTGTAGGTCTTGGGCAGCATGGTGGCGTACGGGCTAGAGCTCTCATCTTGCTGCGCAGTTTGAATCCCAACCAGGACACTATCTGCATGGAGTTTGTATGCTCTCCCTGCGTGTGGGGGGGTTCTTTCTGAACACTCCGATTTCCTCCCACATCCCTAAAACATACAGATAAGTGTTAATTGGCTTCTACAGAAAATTGGCTCTAGACTATGATACACTACATGATCATACATAGACATAAGACTATGGTAGGGATTAGATTGTGAGCCCCTCTGAGGGACAGTTAGTGACAAGACCATATATTCTGTACAGCGCTGCGGAAGATGTAGGCGCAATATAAATGCTAAATAATAATAATAATAATCTTTCTATTAATTAATTAATTAATTAATTAATTAATGCCCAGACCAGAGGCAAAGCTACGTAAGGTATGCACAGAAGTATGTCCATACTGGATCCATCAATGCCTCATCTGTGGCTGGATAGTGTAATGGTTAAGGGCTCTGCCTCTGACACAGGAGACCAGGGTTTACATCTCGGCACTGCCTGTTCAGTAAGCCAGCACCTATTCAGTAAGGAGATTCTTGGGCAAGTCTCCTTAACACTGCTACTGCCTACTGAGTGTGCTCTAGTGGCTGCCTCGCAAGAGCTTTGAGTCAGACAGGAGAAAGGCGCTATACAAATACTGCAATTATAATTATCTCCATTACGGGGAGTGAATGGGGTGGGACAGAGGAGAGAATTGGAGGTGGATTAAAAGGAACATCACAGCAAGCCTGCCTCTTCCTTTCTGAAAATGTGAAAAATGTAAAAAATTATCTATGAAGCACAAACTTATTACACAGTGTTATACAATAAATGATAAGGGGTGTAGTTAATAAAGACAACAGCAACACAAATGTACACAGGGTGGGGGAGAGAACCTGCATCATCAGGTTTACAATGTAAAAGGCGAAGACACACAGGTTGTATCATGTAAGAGCGATAACCGTGTCTAGAGTTATTATTATTATTTAGTATTAATATGGCGCTGACATCTTCCACAGCGCTGTACATAGTATATACTCTTGCCATTAACTGTCCCTCAGAGGAGCTCACAATCTAATCCCTACCATAGTCCTTTGTTTATGTATGTATTGTGTAGTGTATGTATTGTAGTCTAGGGTCAATTTTATGTGGAAGCCAATTAACTTATCTGTATGTTTTTGGGAGGAAACCGGGGGGACCTGAGGAACCCTACACAGACACGGGGAGAACATACAAACTCCTTGCAGATAGCTGGGATTCGAACCGGGGACCTATGAAGGCGATAGCACTAACCACTATGCCACCATGCAGATAATTAGTGGTTTGTTAGTGAATAATAAGGATAAAGAAGAGGATGGCAGTGTTGTTGAAGAACTCATTTTTTGAGGGAACTTGTAAACATGTCTTACAGGATGAGGAAGATGATGTCACTGAATGAGGGCAGCCCAAGAGAAATCCTATAGCCAAGGATGGGGAGTGATTTATGGTGGCCATACATGGTACAATAAAAACATTCAATTATCCTGTTTTTTCGATCTAAATGATCGAATCGAATGAAAGTTGAAAATATTTTTTTTTTCGATCAAGAAATTAAAACGATTATCCCGTTTTTTCGAGAAAAATCAGATCGGACATGCTGGAAAAATCTTTATATTCGATCTAACGAAATAATCAAACTAAATTATCTAATCGAAAAAAAAGTGAAAAATTGTACCATGTATGGCCACCCTAAGCATGAGAAAAATACCAGATCACTGGAAGAGTGCATAGGTAGGTTTGGCATATATTTGTGTATGAGATCAGAAATATAGTGTTAGAGTACTGTCTTATCAGGTGGCCTGAAAGTCAGTAAAAGTATTGATAGAGAATAATAGCAATCAGAATGGTGGAAGAAATGGTAGATAAGTCCATAAAAATTATAGCTCACATTCTAAATATTGATTGCTATTCACCTAAAGCCAGAGTTACTTTACCTAACATAAAAAAAAACACGAAAAACATTATAAAAAACAACTGGTTTTCTGTCACGCTGTTTTTTTTAGTTAATTATGTATTTTGTTTTAGTTTACAAGCTGCTGTTGTATTGCTTCTTAATATTTTACATTTAAACTTTTTTTGTACAAGTGGCTGATTAATGAGAGGCTGCAGTGATGTAAAAAAATGAGGTCACCATAGGTTCTAAATAACAACATGCAGCAGAAGTGGAAACCGTCCTCTTAAAAGGACTCCGAGGAGTGCACAAAATTAAAAGAATACACTTACCTGGGGCTTCTTCGAGCTCAGGATAGGCGGCGAGGTCCCGCGGCGTCCTCCTGGCTCGTCTCCTTCAGCCTCCGCCGGGCCCGGTTTTCAGCGTCACCTGGCAACACCCAGGCCTGGTGTCGGCCGGCTCTTCCTGATTAATGACGCAATGCCCGAACCTCCGATTTTAGGTTCGCTAACCTCCGCAAACGTTCAAGAACTTGCGAACATTCACGAACCACCATAGACTTCAATGGGGTGGCGAACTTTGAAAACTGGAAAAAATTATGCTGGCCACAAAAGTGATGGAAAAGATGTTTCAAGGGGTCTAACCTGAAGGGGGGCATGGATGAGTGGGATAGACGCCCAAAGTCCCGGGGAAAAATCTGGATTTGACGCAAAGCAGCATTTTAAGGGCAGAAATCACATTCAATGCTAAATTGCAGGACTAAACTACTGCATGTGTATACATCAATCAGGGAATGTAATTCTTCCACCCTTCTCCCTTCCTCCCTCTCTCTCTCTCTGATTTTGTCTTCCAGGGATTTGTAGGCTGTCAAAAGAAAGCTCACATACATTGGCCTGGAATCGAACCCAGGTCAACTGCTTGGAAGGCAGCTTTGCTCACCACTATACCACCATTGGCCGGGAATTGAACCCAAGGTCAACTAACATTACAGCCATTTCACTCATCTCTTCAGCTACAAGAAAGGCCCAGAAGTAGTCTTAGCTACCGTAATATCTATGTTATGGCAGGGCCCTTATTACACTTTCTCTTACAGGGCTATGGAAACCGTTTTGCCCATGCGATAAAGCGAGGTGCAACAATGAAACCATGTCTAGCAGAGGATGGTTTCAATACATCAACCTCTAGGTTATGGGCCCAGCACACTTCCGCTGCGCCACTCTGCAGTTTGCTTACATTTGTATACAATCTTCAAGTTTAAGAATGGTACATTAGTTCCCTTCACAAAACACAAAGCCATCCCTGGGTGGGCTTGAACCACCAACCTTTCGGTTAACAGCCAAATGTGCTAACCAATTGTGCCACAGAGACTGTGTATGTAGTTGCTGCTAAATAGCTATCTGGGGTTCTCTTCGGACAAATGTTGAACACAAAAGGCAAGGCCATCCCTGGGTGGGATTGAACCACCAACCTTTCAGTTAACAGCCAAATGTGCTAACTGATTGTGCCACAGAGACTGTGTATGCAGTTGCTGCTAAAAAGTGTCATTAGGGCCTTGCTGTAACATAGATTGTAGTGTAACTATTTCAACTAATGTACCCTTCTTAAACTTGAAGATTGTATACAAATGTAAGCAGACTTAAGAATGGCGCAGTGGAAGTGTGCTGGGCAAAATGGTTTCCATAGCTCTGTAAGAGAAAGTGTAATAAGGGCCCTGCTGTAACATAGATATTACGGTAGCTAAGACTACTCCTGGGCCTTTCTTGTAGTTGAAGAGATGAGTGAAATGGCTGGCTTCAGTCTGTAATGTTAGTTGACCAGGGTTCAATTCCTGGCCAATGGTGGTATAGTGGTGAGCATAGCTGACTTCCAAGCAGTTGACCTGGGTTCGATTCCAGGCCAATGTATGTGAGCTTGCTTTTGACAGCCTACAAATCCCTGGAAGACAAAATCAGAGAGAGAGAGGGAGAGAGAGAGGAAGAAGGGGAGGAGGGTAAAAAAAAAGCAAAAAACACAAGGACAAGATTAGCTCTCAAAAGAGCTGTGGTGGGGTGCTATTTTAGGAATAACAATCAGCCAGGAGCAAGCTAACAAGCTTACAAGACCCTAGCTAATCTTTCCCTATGAGAGTCTACCAGCAGCTTTCCCTTCACTAATTACTACAGGGACACTAACGACTATAATGGCCGGCGCTGCCTGCCTTATATAAGGGGTGGGGTGACTCCAGGAGATAGTGTAGCCTGATTGGCTACAACGGGCCTGCTGACTGTGATGTAGAGGGTCAAAGTTGACCCTAATGGTGCACTATGGGGGCGAACAGAACTTCTGGGAAAGTTTTTACCCAAATTTCGCCCTGGAACCGTACGCCGGCGAACTGTTCGCGCCCTCTTTAGTCTGCGCATGCAAACAACTAATTATCTGCATGGTGGCATAGTGGATAGCGATATCGCCTTGAAAACCCGCTCATGCGCAGACCTGTCACGCCGGCCGCCGTGGTGATGCGAAGCAGCCGGCATGATGACGCATTGCGTCTTTAATCAGGAAGAGCCGGCTGACACCAGGCCCAGGTGTCGCCGGGTGACACTGAAAACCGGGGGCCGGCGGAGGCTGAAGGAGACAAGCCAGGAGGACGCCGTGGGACCTCCCCGCCTACCCTGAGAAGGAAGAAGCCCCAGGTAAGTGTATTCTTTAAATTTGGGCACTCCTCTGAGCCCCTTTAATGACAGATTTAATGGAAATTCATTCATTTAAAAAAAAACTGAATCATACGTAAGTCAGGTATTGTGATCTCACAAAAAGTCAAAAATTATCACCACAAGACTATTTGTCAGTGGTGTTAGATTCTGTTCACAGTTAAGCCTCGTATACATGTACAAGCTCTGTTGTCTGGTAGAAACAGATGAGCCAAATCTGTTCAGACACGTTGCTAGACTGCAGGCTAGTGAACCATTCTATTATTATGGAGGTGGAGGGGGGGTAAAGTGTGCTGCACGACATAGCTTCATAGAGCGGGACGGCTAAGGAGAAAGATTAATAGAAGGTACTTTGAAGCAGAGAAAAGGAGATAACAAATTAACTCCACAGCAGTCTATGTTAACATGAAGGAAATCTTCCAAAGAAAAGTCAATTAGGATTTAATGCCAGTTCTTGCGTACGCCTTACCATTTACAATGTGGATCCCCTTTAAAACTAAAGTGGATCGAAACTTAAGTTAGACCTTCCTCTCCACTCTAATAGATTAGCCACAACATGATAAACTTTATGGGAAAAAAAATCAATACAATTTATTGGACTCCTAAAAAAAACAACCCTGATACAGGGAACACACTTGTCTTTCAGTTTTCTGCATGCGTTTTTCTGCGTACGTTTTCTGCTCACCAAGTGTGTTTCTATGAAAAAAAGCAAGTGTTTTTTTTAACAGCAGCTAATGTAATTGATAGAGAAAACTGACAAAATGTGCAGAATGATTATGCAGAATGTCAGGTTTTTTTCTGCACACGAAAAACACATTAAAGGGGTTCTTTCGCGAAAAAAGTAGGCAGTTAAAAAATGTGACAGATGACAGGTTTTGGGCCAGTCCATCTTTTTAAGGGGGGTTCTTTTCTTTGTTTTCAACAACATTTCCTGAACAACAGTTTAACTGCCAAAATAGCAAGATACCAGCCGGCCTCCCTAATCACTTGCACACTATTATGTCAGTTAAATTTTGCAACTGTTGTTCAGGAAATGCTGTTGAAAACAAAGAAAGCCCTGAGAATCCCCCTTAAAAAGATGGACTGGCCCAAAACCTGTCATCTGTCACATTTTTTAACTGCCTACTTTTTCGCGAAAGAACTCCTTTAAGTGTGAACTAGCCCATTGATTAGCATGAGTTCTCAGTTTTTCTGTGCAGAAAATGCATATGAAAACAGTCAAGTGTGTTACCTGCCTCAAGTTGTAACCTGGATTAACTTTTCTGGGAGCACAAAAAGGGATAAGGTGCAGTGTTTACTTGACAACAGAGAGCCAGGGCTTTTTAGGTAGAGCTTCTCTGCAGTATCTTACAGCTACTGATAAGAAGCACACAAAATTGGATTTTTTTTCAGCAACTCTATGAGAAATAAGACTTTTCACAGTGTCCTATGCTAGACTTCACTTTACTTTTCATAGTGTGCTGTGCAAGACTTCAGTTTAAAATTGTAATATACTAAATTAAATGTTATGATCTGGACTGAACTAAACGGTATTTGATTTTGTGCTGGAAAAACCTGTTGTTTATTTCTGTTGTTTTGTTTAGAACAGAAGCTAGGCTTGCACTCTGTAAAGTGGATTCTCAATTTGAAGTTACAGCTAGTTGCCCATCTTTTGGCAAGTTGCAACCGCTTGCTATAAGGGCAAGAGCAACCGCTACCTACTTCCCTACAACAGATAAGAACAAGCCTTGCAATGGAATGCCTACTCAAATCTAGGTAAACGTGAAGTGAGACTTTATTAATACTAGGTCAGGTGTTGAAGAGTACTTATGTACTACAATGATCTTTGGCACAAGAGAAACCTAGTGAATCAGCTCCAATGCCCCTAACCACTTAACAACCTCTGCCACGCTTATCTATGCCCCTTTAAACTTCACCTGAGTCACAGGGGCGTAGATAGGCATCTCCTGTTTATTTTACTGCTGTGCGCGTTCGCTTGCGTGTTCGCGTTCACGTCCGTGTGCACGCGGATTTGCATACACGTCGGGCACCCACTGGTCCATGATTGACTGATGTGAACATGTGTTCACAAAGCCAATGACGGTGCTCATTCATGCAGAATGTGTGTAAACATTGCATCAGTCTCTATGCTGTTACAGTTACTGAGATCACTAGTGAGAGGATCTCAGATAACTAACACAGCATTAGTGACTGATCAGCATCAGTGAGTTTTTTTTTAAATAAATGATACCCCCATTAAGCCCATTAACCCTTGCCTCCCTTAAATGTGACAATTGCTGTGGTTTTTAGGTGAAAAACCCTGTGGTAGAGAAGTGGTTAAAGAGAATCTGAACTGAAAATAAAAAGTAAAAATAACCATACACAGGTCATACTTACCTCCCGTGTAGTCTACTCCTTGATCGATTTCTCCTCTCCTGTGTCCCTTTTGTACACTGTTGTACACAGTGATCAATGGAATTCTCCATCCCCCATTTTAAAAATGGCCATTACCCCATAATAACAGCTTCCTGGTCAGCACACTGTTAAACTGTAATATCACCCACTTGAGCCATAGGGAAACATGGACATTACCTTGCACATTCAGGTGTAACTGACAGCTGCTGATATATAACTGACAGCAACTGGTATATTTCAGTTCTGACAAAATATTGTCAATACTGGAGGGGATCACTGTAAAAAGAAAACGGTGAGCTTCTGAGAGGAACTGAAGGTGAGGTTAGTATGTAATATTCATTTGCAGCTACGTCATGTGTTTATTTTAAATAATTTTTCTCGCTTCAGGTTCCCTTTAAAACAGAAAGAAATACAGCATTTCTCCTTTGCTCTAATAGATTATTTACAGCATATTATATACAACCAGCATTTTTTTTTTACTAGAACTGCATTCTAAGGGTTAACACAGGCTTTAGAAAGCTTCCCTCCCTGCAGAGCTGGCCGCTTCCGAATTTTACATAATGTTATCTTGTGTTTAATTGTATCAAGTGAGAAATGTAAACAAAGCCTTCTTTCACACTGCCGGGTCCCCTGAAAAAAAATCAGACAAGCATAAATGCTTTCTCATGCTTTCTGATTAAGTTAGAGGATGAATAAAGCAGTTATAAATAAAATGCAAAGTCAGCTCTCAGAGTAAAATAAGTGTACTTTAGGAACGTATAATTTCTAAATGAATAATAATACTTATGCACAAAAGCAAATATGCGAACCGTATGGCATATAAAAAGTAGGAAACCGTGTTTTTATTGAATATTATGTCAGGGTTTTATACCACTTTAAGTTTAGTACTATTACAAGTGAACTGGGATGGCTCGAATGGTTCATGCACTTTCACCAGTAAGGGAACTCTAGGACACAAACAGAAAAGATGCATAAGAGTGGAACTCATTTTCCTTATGTCGCCTAATCTTTATATACTAGTGTTTAAGATGTATTTCTCTGTTTTTCATCTACATACTCTCTGGATGGGAATCTGTTGTATGAACCTCCATCTGGTAACCCAAAGTACCATATGCTTAATCTGACTTCTGCAAATGTCATCCTCCATAAGAACATTTTTTTTCACTTGTGTTCTGCATATAGATGAATGATTTGCCTTATTTTTCTGAAATGTACTGATGACTGGAGGTCTGCGTTCAAACAAGCAGCCTTCCAAACAATAACGTTATGACCTATTTAATGTTTATTTCTACCTATCCAAACCCATTTACGTTAAAACCCCACTGGAAACCGTTCTTTGTGATCAACAAGCGCTCTTTTTTTTTCTCAACTCGACTACAGAAGAATAAATCCCATTTAAATATTATTTGATTAAAGCAGATGCTGGCTACTGCTTATGTAATTGATATTTGATTTATTCAAGATTTATGCATGCTGTGCCTTAGATTTATTAATGATAATCTCCGGTTCTTGTGTTTAATATAGTGGAACCAAAACATAATTTGCTGGGATCAGTCAAAAATGCATCAAAGTGATTAACTCTGCATGTAAGCCATTATCCGGTGACATCCCTACTGTGCATAGGGGAAAAGGAGGTAATAACAGTGTAATTTGCTGCTCTTAGGCATGTTGGGTATTTGCTAAAATTGCTGGTAAATTCCTGATCTTTCTCAGCACCGCGGAAATATCTGTGCACACATCTGTGGACTGCATAATGTAATTAGAGATTCATTTTAAACAATCCACCAGATCGAATTTTTAACACTTTTAAAGCAATAATTTCATTGAATACCAATGTGTCTACCTGTCTGTACATATACTGTATATATATCTGTATACTGGAATGCTAATAAAGCTTTGACTTTCACTACTTTATTTTATTCCTTACAGAGGAACTGTAGTGAGAATAACATAATGAATAAAATTTCTTATTTCTTTACACTATCCTATATAATAATAGGCAACTGTCCCTGCATAGAACAGGTATTAGTACACTGATAAAAAGAGTGGCACTCGTAGCTGGGGAGATGGGTGCCCAAGCCTCAATGGATCCTCGCATCTAAGAATCCTAAGTTGAAACAGCTTGAGAAAGGGCTGACACCTGAAACAGCGGGCTGTCGCTGTGTTGCCACTGCGTTTAATGTCTTTGTAATAAGGAGTTTTTCTACTTTGGATGTGCCAGCCTCCATCATCGTTTGACTCCTGCGTACAACAGGGACAGTTGTCTCTGTGTAGCTGGGTCTGTGCTTTTTGCTACTGCGCATGTGCGCAGCACGGACCCAGCCTCACAGAGACAGGAGGACAGGGATGGGGCCAGGGAGCCAGGCGGGCGTATGAGCGGGCGGCCAGGTATGCGGCGTGTGTGCACGTGGCGGGTGTGTGCTCGCGTGTCGGGTGCACAGGCGCGCAGCGGGCGTGCGCAGCAGGCGGGTGCGCGCAGATGCGCGGAGACAGACCTAGCCCGTTTTTAAGTTTTTAGTTACTTTATAAATTATTTAGTAAGTGTTTGTCCATTGTAAAATGTTTCCACTCCCTGATTTGAACTCTGAAATGTATCACAGGCAGCAACGTCATAAGTACTGGCAGGTAATCTCTGTGGAGTGTTTGTTTCTGAGAATTTCGAAGCTAGTCCAGTACAAAATATACCTGTACTCCCAGGCATCTGCCTAGGCAGATAAGCTCATTTGAAAGCACAGGATGTTACCAATATGTCTGCATTCATGAAAGCAGGAAATAGAAACAGTGCTATTGCTTATCTTTTAGAGGAGAGAGGGGGTTCAGTCCGCTTTAAGGTGCATCTTCTAAAAAGATGGATTTTAACTACTATACGACCGGGTGACACCAATTGGCGTTAAATCCTGGGGGCGTGTTTTGCAGGAGATCACGCGCCGATGCGTGTGCATCTCTGCTCCGTCATCAGTCTCGATCACCAGTGACGATCGCCAATAGGAGACTGTTAGACGTTGAAACTGCCATCTATTTACATTGTACAGCACTGCGACCTGTAGCAGCGCTGTACTGGGGACAGCCGTGTCACTCGGCTGTCCCTCTAGGAGGCTCAGGAGCATCAGCCTATGACAGCCGATCGCTGTCATTAGATGGCAGGGGGAGGGAAAAAATAATTAAAAAATTAGGTAAATGTATTTTAAAAAAATAAACAAATGCACAAATAAATAAATAAACATTGGGCCAGCGATCAGAGCCCATCAACAGAAAGCTCTGTTGGGGGGCAGAAAAGGGAGGGGGGATTCATTCGTGTGCTGCGTGGTATGGCTCTGCAGAAAGCTTTTAAAGCTGCAGAACCCAAAATTAAAAAAAATATATCCTGGTCACTAGGGGGTGTAAGTCTATGGTCCTGAAGTGGTTAATGTATTACAAATTTCATTTGTGCTGGTTCGCTGGTTAACTAAAGTAAATAAGGAACTATAAAAAAATAATTCATATGTATAGCTTATGTGTAAATGCACACACATAGAAGCCCCATGTGTCTATACAACCATGTATGTAAACGTAAGTCTGCAACCAGTTTTTTGATTGCAACACCTCTTTTAGTCTGTGTGAATACAGACACTTTGAAAATCTCCTCTCACTGTTAATTTTCGCACACATGCACTATAAGTGGACCCATCAGTATTGATCCTGTGGATGGCACTGCAGAGAATGAGCAATGTACACACACTGCTGCACGATTTATTATACATCACAAAAACCTTTTGCCCATAATGATATTATATATTATTTTATTGTTCTTGGTAAACTATGTTGAGGAGTCTCATATACAGCAGCAGTATTTAGGATAGCTCATTGTGTTGTCTCTTTGTATATTTATATAAATGTAGACAAGACATATAATTTTATATTGTGATTTGCTCCTGGCAAACTCAAATTGCTTCAGACCTGCAGACACTTAAAGGAACCTAAACTGAGGGATATGGATGTTTCTTTTTTTTAAAAAAATACCAGTTTCCTGGCAGTCCTGCTAATCTCTGTCAGTAGTGGCTGAATCACACACCTGTAACAAGCATGCAGCTAATCCAGTCTGACTTCAGTCAGAGCACCTGATCTGCATGCTCGTTGAGGGGCTTTGGGTAAAGTATTAGTGACACAGGATCAGCAGGAGAGTCTGGCAACTGGTATTATTTTAAAAGGAAAAATCCATATCCTTCTCAGTTTAAGTTCCCTTTAAGGCAAAGTTCCCCAACCCTGTCCTCAAGGCCCACCAACAGATTTTGCAGGAAACCACAACCATGCACAGGTGGGGTAATTAGTGTCTCAGCAGAGCTGATTATCTACCTCTTTGGATTTCCACAAAACATGCACCGTTGGTGGGCCCTGAGGATAGGATTGGGGAACACTGACTTAAGGCATTCTTCACGGGCAAACAGGAGCATTAGAAAGCCTTGCCCAAATGCACCTTACTATTTTATGTACTGGATGGAATTAGGATTCAAACCCTGGTCAAAGGCTCAAAACATGGAAATGTACAGAAACATTGCTCAGGTATAGTTAAGTGATGTGTACCATCTACATGGAGATGGGAGGAGGGCCCTGTGTGGGCCCTGAGACTCTAAGGCCTGAAACCCACTAGCAGTGCTTTTCTAAGCCTTTTTTAAGCACTTGTGATTTAAAAAGCTCTTACTATTGTAATGCTATGGGTGTGATTCCACTTGAGGGGTGGGAGTTTTTAAAAATCCCCAATAGCATTGCAATAGCAAGAGCTTTTCAAATCACTAGCTTTAAGAAAAGAGCTGCTAGTGGGTCCCATCTTGCATGCAAATGTATTGCAAATTATAAACAGCTTGAAACTCGGACAATCAAAACAACAGGAAGTGCATTTTACTGGCCCAGATCAAAGCTACATATAATTTGCATAACATTTGCATGCCAAACAGAATGATTAGAAACTCATTGACCATCTGTAATCCACATTTAAACTTTTCAGTTTCTTGCCCCTCGGCTGATCAGACTCTCTACATTCCCATGAAAGACATTTGTGGAATTCAGAATTGCTAGTAGCCCATTTCCTTTTTTCTCCCCAGTAAGCTCTGGGGGGGGGGGGGGGGGGGGAAATCCACCATTTGATTTATTTTTTCCAGAATTATGACAATAGAGCATAATAGCATAGCATTGGAATTAGACTTAGTGAAAGTTAAGAGGGAAAAAAAATCACATTATGAAATCAAATAGTTTGCATGAAAAGAGGTGAACTCAAAGCATAAAACTTGACCTCTTCTGCTTTCAGTCATTTGATGAATGTGCGATCTGGTTCCAAGGAGAGGAAAATATCAGGGCTGCTGCACTGCAGAGATTGCATAATACGCTGGAAAAGACTAATTCCCCTCACTTGTTGTCAGCAGACCAGTGGAAAATGTCACGTAGGTAACGTGAAATGCGAGCATTTAATTAAGACCCGAATGAAGAAAAGCAGTGGATGTCACATACTGTCTGCAAATCTTTGGCAACCAGCCGACATTGTGAACGGAGCTAGATTACTATGTTTGGTGCTCATTTTTGTTTTTACTGCATTCAGACCGTGAACCGTCTGACATAAGGAGATGAAATGGATTTGAAGTTATAGAGTGCCAATGCCATTGTGATGTATTAAATACGCTGTAAATGTACATGCCTGCACCATAGCTTTTACATACAGTTATGTTTTTACAAGCTGTTATAATGCATATAGTTGGATTTTAATTGTGTTTTCATATTGTTTATTGCAGATGTGATTTATCAGTGAACAAAAACAAGGAAACCATATCAGTTGGTTTGGCATTAATCATAGGTTTTTATGATACTGTACTTCTTCATCCACAGCAGCTGTCTGCCACCAGTGGGTGCTGTTTGGAAAAATACAGGTAAATGGCATCAACGAGGAGCTCCTATTGGAGCTCAGAGCCCATATCTGCAATTCATTTTTTTTCTCCTGAGATTTCTCCTAGGAGATATTTTTTCATCTTGTATATAAAATAACGTTTCAACATTATTGCAATTGAAGAAGTATCAAAAAGTAGCTGAAAAACTACTATCGAAATTGTTTTGAGAATATTCTTGCTTGCTGGTGATTTAAAATGCATTTTATTTACAAGTTGTGGAAATATTATCTAGGAGAAAGTGAATTACTTACGGGCCATGTTCAGCTGGTCAGGTAAGCATAACATTGGGGAGAATCAGGCACAGGACAGGTCTGGAGGGGCAAACTGGTTGAAATCGATTCAGTAAAAATGTATCAGATTCTACTGATAAATAATTTGATTCCTCAGACTTATTATTCAAGTATATGCATCAAGCCAATAGGAAAGTGATATCTGACAGCGATTATAAAGGTTGTGTTGTCTTGCAAATAGGCCAGATATCTAAGGCGTCTTCAGTGAACTATGCCTAACCCAGGCCCGGACTTACCTCACAGGAGCCTACAGGCACAGATGTCCTGGCAGTCTAGACCTTGTCCTCCATGAACCTGCCAGTGCTGCTCGGATACCCCTTTTCAAAAGCCGGATTGGATCCGGATCCGGATACCCAGATATCCGATCCGGGTCGGATATCCGAGTTCAAAATTTTCCAATCCGAATCAGATATCCGACCCTACTATCCGGGATATCCGGGCAAATTCGGATATCTGGATAGAAAAACCGGAAGTGGCCTTTAAATTGCTTTAAAAACATTTTTTAGGGTATATGAGGCATGTATCATCATTATTTTGTAAAGAGGAACACTAATTGATGATGTGGGGACTTTAAATCCCCCCCCAAAAAAAATAATAGCTGTCAATGAACATTAGGCCTAGGTTCCAGACAGCGGTTGTGCAGCCCACATTGTGTCCAAAGTCTAACCGCACAACTGGGACAAGACAGTTTTCAGCCAAGACACCTCCAAAAAATTACACAGCAATTGTGTTTTGGGTTAAATATAGGTGGTATCAGTGGCCTGTGGCACCCTGGCCTGGCAGTGGGAGCTGCACAGGCAGCAGGAGCAGGGCAATGCAGCAGCAGCAGGTGTAATGTGTGCCAGGAGTATGCCGGACGTAGCATGTTGCAATTGGCACTTAGCACGTGTCACTTGTCACGTGTCACTTGGCACATGTCACGTGTCACGTACTACTTGGCACGTGGCACTTGCCAGGTGTCACGTGGCGCTTGGCACGTGTCACGTGGCACTTGGCACGTGTCACTTGGTTTAATTACTGAACAGCTTTAGGTTTATAACTGTGTACAGCCCCCTTGCTAGACCACCAGCATTGGAGCATGTCTCTCAGTGAGCATTCAGCAAGCTAATACGATATGTCTCATCATGGCAGCCCTCCTTATTATACAGGGGGGCTGGCCAGTGTTCCTTTCTGTGATTGGGTGCCAGGGTTTAGGCTGGGAGCCCTCTGATTGGCTCAATGAGGTCAGGTGGGGATGGCCAGGGTTCCCCTCTGTGATTGGTTGCTAGGGCTTCTGCTGGGAGTCCTCTGATTGGCTCCAGGACGTCAGCTCCTTAGTTACAGTATTTCGGATCCGGAGATCCGCAATACCTGCGGATATCCGCGTTATGCGGCCAAATATCCGCAGATAGGAATCCAGAATCTGATTCAGATAGCGTAAAAATGGTCGGATATCCGGGTTACCCGGATATCCGGAATCCTGATGAGCAGCCCTGGAACCTACAAATCCCCACCAAACTGCACCGCAAGTGTGCTGGCTGTCTTCCCTTAACTCCCTTGCTGTCATAGGTAGCTACAGGTGCCCCTTAGTATTAGGTAGCAGAAGTATCCTCAATATTCAGTAGCTAGAGGTGCCCCAGAGTAGGTAGCCAGTATTAGGTAGGAAGAGGTGTCCCTGACTGAAGGGAGGTATCGTCAGTGGAATGCTGAGAGCTGGGTGAGTAACCTCTCATTTACACTCTCATCAGGACTCTGTATTAGTGTTGGGCGAACACCTGGATGTTCGGGTTCGGGCCGAACAGGCCGAACATGGGCCAGATGTTCGGCATGTTCGGCCCGAACGCCGAACTCAATGGAAGTCAATGGGACCCCCGAACATGCCCATTTTGGGGGCCCTATGGGGTCGCAGGCATAAGGGGGGAGCATGCCCCGATCGCAGGGGGGGTCGGAAATTCCCCCCACCCCCTCCGCTAGCGCTCCCCCCTCTGCCCGCTTCCCCATAAAAAAAGTTTAAGGCAAGTTAAATAGTACTTGGTGGCTGGCCTGGCACTGGCAGTGGAGTGAGGAGGAGGAGGAGTCCGAGTAGCAGAGTGACGCGTTGAGGCCGGGCAGCGGGTGGTTCAGCGGTAGTACCCTTGTGGTACTTCCGCCCTTTCTCTGACCTCACGTCCTCTACGTGATGACGCATACGAGGGTACGCGTGACGCGTACCCTCGTATGCAGAGGACGTGAGGTCAGAGAAAGGGCGGAAGTACCACAAGGGTACTACCGCTGAACCGCCCGCTGCCCGGCCTCAACGCGTCACTCTGCTACTCGGACTCCTCCTCCTCCTCACTCCACTGCCAGTGCCAGGCCAGCCACCAAGTACTATTTAACTTGCCTTAAACTTTTTTTATGGGGAAGCGGGCAGAGGGGGGAGCGCTAGCGGAGGGGGTGGGGGGAATTTCCGACCCCCCCGCGATCGGGGCATGCTCCCCCCTTATGCCTGCGACCCCATAGGGGGGCCGTATTGCGGCATGTTCGGGCGAACAGGGCCATTCAGTAGTTCGGGGCGAACCCGAACTTAAAAGGCCGAACACCATCAGGTGTTCGGCCGAACTCGAACATCACCCGAACAGGGTGATGTTCTGCAGAACCCGAACAGTGGCGAACACTGTTTGCCCAACACTACTCTGTATATGAAAGGAGAGAGGGAGGCGCTCGGGTTGGGGAGTGAGCCGCCTTTTCATCATTAAGCACCTGTAGGCATGTGCCTACAGTGCCTTATGGTAAATCTGGCCCTGCCTAACCTGTACTTTTACCCGAATAGTCAAAATCACTGCATATTACATGATATGAAGTGGATGTTTAGTTAATCAGGAGAAAGTAGTCACTGATTATAACTAAGGAATGGAAATGATGACAGATTTATGCCTGGAGACATTAATAAAATGGCCCATATGCAATTCCCTTTTTCTCCTTTGTTTTCACCTAGAAGAAACATTTTCAACTTCTTTTAAAAATAACTGTTTAGCCCTTTGCAATTGTAAAAGTACAAAAAAGTAGATGACAAAGTGCTATCAAAATTATGTTAAAGTGGATCCGAGATGAACTTTTTCACATTGCATAATTGTGTTCCTTTCTTATTGTTTATAGGGCATTCCTCAAGCCAAATACTTTTTTTGTTTTTGTTTTAATACTCTGATTCCCTATAAACTAAAAAAGCCACGCCCACGGGTTTTCAGAGAGCCAAGGCACTTTCAGACAGTAGCAAGGGCTCATGGGAGCTCAGCCTGGGCAGGAGGAGGGGGAGGTATTACTAGGCAGAGATTTCAAAGGCAGAGGGGAGGCGGGGGATTAGGATTCTTTGCTCAAGATACAGATAAGCCTGCCTCTGTGTAATGTTTACAAACAACATGGCTGCTGTCATTGTATCACAGGAAGAAATAATCATATTCTATTAACCTCCCCGGCGTTCTATTGAGATCGCCAGGGAGGCTGCGGGAGGGTTTTTTTTTAATAAAAAAAAAACTATTTCATGCAGCCAACTGAAAGTTGGCTGCATGAAAGCCCACTAGAGGGCGCTCCGGAGGCGTTCTTCCGATCGCCTCAGGCGCCCAGAATAAACAAGGAAGGCCGCAATGAGCGGCCTTCCTTGTTTTGCTTAGATCGTCGCCATAGCGACGAGCGGAGTGACGTCATGGACGTCAGCCGACGTCCTGACGTCAGCCGCCTCCGATCCAGCCCTTAGCGCTGGCCGGAACTTTTTGTTCCGGCTACGCTGGGCTCAGGCGGCTGGGGGGACCCTCTTTCGCCGCTGCTCGCGGCGGATCGCCGCAGAGCGGCGGCGATCAGGCAGCACACGCGGCTGGCAAAGTGCCGGCTGCGTGTGCTGCACTTTATTTGAAGAAAATCGGCCCAGCAGGGCCTGAGCGGCAGCCTCCGGCGGTGATGGACGAGCTGAGCTCGTCCATACCGCTCAGGAGGTTAAAGCTGTTGGCAGATAGATTTGCTGTGTAAACTATCTAAACTTTAGATAAGATATATAGACAAGTTACTTGTTATATTTACTGTAGTTTTTCATCTCGGATCCGCATGCTGGTGGCTTAAAATGCATTGTATTGACAAGTTTTGAAAATTCACCTTGGAGAAAACTTAGGAGAAAAAGTTAATTGCATATGGACCAATGTATGTTAAATTGAGGTAGGTAAGTCTCTCTGTTTCTGAAAGGATTTTTAAATGTCATAATTATGATTTTGCTATTTAAAAACAGACTAACCAGCAAGCTCACGGTGACCCAGAACTCATTGGAGTGTGTAAGGGACTACAATGGTCCTAAAAGCCCCCTTACTAATATGTTAAGAAACACAAAAGTTTGCTTTCTTAACCACTTGCCGACCGCACGCTTATACCGTGCGTCGGCAAAGTGGCAGCTGCAGGACCAGCGACGCAGTACTGCGTCGCCAGCTGCAGGCTAATTAATCAGGAAGCAGCCGCTCGTGCGAGCGGCTGCTTCCAGTCAATTCACGGCGGGGGGCTCCGTGAATAGCCTGCGGGCCGCCGATGGCGGCTCGCAGGCTAAATGTAAACACAAGCGGAAATAATCCGCTTTGTTTACATTTGTACGGCGCTGCTGCGCAGCAGCGCCGTAAGGCAGATCGGCGATCCCCGGCCAATCAGCGGCCGGGGATCGCCTCCATGTGACAGGGGACGTCCTGTCACTGGCTGCACAGGACGGATAGCGTCCTGTGCAGCCTCGATCGCCGGGGGGGCAGCAGGTAGGAGAGGGAGGGGGGAATTTCGCCGCGGAGGGGGGCTTTGAGGTGCCCCCCCCCCACAACACCCAGCAGGCAGAAGAGATCAGACCCCCCCAGCACATCATCCCCATAGGGGGGAAAAAAGGGGGGCAATCTGATCTCTCTGCCTGCTACCTGATCTGTGCTGGGGGCTGCAGAGCCCACCCAGCACAGATCAGTAAAAACAGCGCTGGTCCTTAAGGGGGGGGTAAAGGGTGGGTCATCAAGTGGTTAAAACAGAAAGAATTTGCAATAATTCAGGTTGGAGTGAGCTTGAGATGTCTCCCAGGGCATCACTGCTGAATATATGCAAATTAACCATTGTGCCCTTATAAGCTAAACACACCTCCAGAAGTGCTGGAATGCAATGATGTGTCAGCTTGTTAATTTGTACAGAGCCATCATAATCCAACACGCATACAGACTGTTTCGGATTGTTTGATCCTCATCAGTGCATGGAATGGATTAATTTGGCTCTATGCAGTAGGGCTTGTAACACTGAGAGATACAGACTAACCAGCAGGCTCATGGTGACCCAGAACTCATTGGAGTGTGTAAGGGACTACAATGGTCCTAAAAGCCTATTAACTTCAATTGGATTTGACACACATGCAAAAGAACCTTTAGTTAAAGAGACACTGAAGCAAAAAAAATAAAAATATGATATAATGATTTGTATGTGTAGTACAGCTAAGAAATAAAACATTAGGAGCAGATATATAAGTCTAATATTGTTTCCAGTACTGGAAGAGTTAAGAAACTCCAGTTGTTTTCTATGCAAAAGAGCCATTGAGCTCCACAACTTTCAAAGTTGCAGAGAGCTCTGTCTTCTGAAGCTTGTAATCTCAACTCTCAGTCACTGTATTTTCTTTTTCTATCTGCTCTGTAAAACCATTAAGAATGCTGAGTAGTGTGTAAACTGCAAATATTAGAGAATGATGCAATGTTATAAAAAAACATTATATAACTGAAAATAAAAATATGATAATATTTTCTTGGCTACTAATGTTCTAGTAATTATCCGTACTACACAACCAATGTATTGTATTATTATTATTTTTTGCTTCAGTGTCTCTTTAAATAACCATGTACATTAGTTAGATGCAGGGAATAGGATCTACACTAGTGTGACTGAGATGACTGAGGCCAGAAACCTACTAGGAGCGATTTTCTAAACCTTTTGCGATTTGAGAACTTTTGCTAATGTAATGCTATGGATGTGATCCCACTTGAGCGATGTGCTTTTATAAAAATCACCCATAGCATTACATTAGGAAGAGCTTTTTTCAAATCACTAGCAATTAGAAATCACTCCTAGTGGGTTTCTGTCCACAAGACCCTCCTGTTGGAAATCCCTCTCTTACATTTACAATCAGAATGGCGTTTTATAGTAAATAATGTCACTTAGTGATCCCTAGAATTCCCTGAGTTAGATCTTGTTTAACCTCCTTGGCGGTAATCCCGAGCTGAGCTCGGGGTATGCCGCCGGAGGTCGCCGCTCAGGCCCTGCTGGGCCGATATCGTTTCTGAAAAAAGCAGCACACGCAGCTGGCACTTTGCCAGCCGCGTGTGCTGCCCGATCGCCGCCGCTCCGCGGCGATCCACCGCGTGCAGCGGCGAAAGAGGGTCCCCCCAGCCGCCCGAGCCCAGCGCAGCCGGAACAAACAGTTCCGGCCGGCGCTAGGGGCTGGATCGGGCGGCTCTGACGTCAGGACGTCGACTGACGTCCATGACGTCACTCCGCTCGTCGCCATGGCGACGAGGAAAGCGAAACAAGATAGGCCGCTCATTGCGGCCTATCTTGTTACTTTCGATTGCCGGAGGCGATCGAAAGTACGCTTCCGGAGCGCCCTCTAGTGGGCTTTCATGCAGCCAACTTTCAGTTGGCTGCATGAAATATTTTTTTTTAAATTAAAAAAAAACCACATTGCAGCCTCCCTGGCAAAATAAATAAACCGCCAGGGAGGTTAACAATATACTGTAAGTGATAGGAACACATTTATTAAAAAGATAAAAAGGGAGAAGATTGTGTGGGGTTTCCCTACAGGCTTCATTCAGACACTTAGGGCTCATTTCCATTATACAATGCAGAGCAGTGCACTCAGCGCGGATCTGCGTTGCACTTGACAGGGGCATCAAGCTTGCGATACTATTTATTATATGAATGGGATCGCGGACGCAATCGCCCTGAAATGCAGGCAACCATGCTCTGCGTTTCAGCTGTCAATCGCAGCGCATGTATGGAAACATCAGAGGGTGCAGTCTATATACTGTCTGATGTCCCTGCAATCGTGTTTCCATAAAAAGCACGCATATGAAAATGAGCCCTTATCCTGACAAGAAGGCTGGCTAAGAGAAAAAGGACCATAAGTGTGTGTCATTCCCTTACTCATCCATAACAAAACTGGATGTGGGAGGGCTTTGAAGTAGGTAGTGAGGTCTTAGTACTGAGGGATAATTGTCTCTGTCCCCTGTAAAGGGAATGAGTGCAGGACTACTGGAATACCTTTCACCACATCCCACAAAGTCTTTAAAAAAGATACATATGATGTTCTAGTAGGTAATGAGCCTACACCTTATACATTTTATAGAGCCACACCAATCCAACATACATACAGGCATCCCAGACTTTTTGGTCCTCATCAGTGAATGGTATGGATTGATGTGGCTCTATGGGGCTAGGCTTCAATCAAACAAAAACCCTGAATCCATGCATGTAGGATGGGAGTGGCTCTGTAAAAGCTACAGTATAAGCTATAGGCTTACTATACACCTGTGGTCCTGGATATGTGCCTGGCGTTTAGGGGGCATAAAGAGATTACTTGCATATTCAGCAGGGGTGCATTATGGGAAATCCCACTCGCTCAACTGAAGCTGAATGAGAAAAAAATCCTGTCTGTTTTTAAATAGCAAAAGTTAGCTTTATTAAAACAGAAAGAATTTGCAATAATTCAGGTTGGAGTGAGCTTGAGATGTCTCCCAGGTAGTGTTGGGCGAACACCTAGATGTTCGGGTTCGCGAAAGTTCGCCGAACATCGCCGCGATGTTCGGGTGTTCGCACCGAACTCCGAACATAATGGAAGTCAATGGGGACCCGAACTTTCGTGCTTTGTAAAGCTTCCTTACATGCTACATACCCCAAATTTGCAGGGTATGTGCACCTTGGGAGTGGGTACAAGTGGGAAAAAAAATATTTGAAAAAGAGCTTATAGTTTTTGAGAAAATTGATTGTAAAGTTTCAAAGGAAAAACTGTCTTTTAAATGTGGAAAATGTCATGTTTCTTTGCACAGGTAACATGCTTTTTGTCGCCATGCAGTCATAAATGTAATACAGAGAAGAGGTTCCAGGAAAAGGGACCGGTAACGCTAACCCAGCACCAGCAGCAGCACACGTGATGGAACAGGAGGAGGCGCAGGAGGAGAAGGCCGCGCTTTTTGAGACGCAACCCAGGCCTTGCATGAGGACAAATAGCGTGCGGATATAGCAATGCTTTTTACCGCCATGCAGTCATAAATGTAATACAGAGAAGAGGTTCCAGGAAAAGGGACCGGTAACGCTAACCCAGCACCAGCAGCAGCACACGTGATGGAACAGGAGGAGGCGCAGGAGGAGAAGGCCACGCTTTTTGAGACGCAACCCAGGCCTTGCATGAGGACAAAAAGCGTGCGGATATAGCAATGCTTTTTGCCGCCATGCAGTCATAAATGTAATACAGGTGAGAGGTTCAATAAACAGGGACCGGAAACGCTAAACCAGGCCAGCAGCAGCAGCAGCACACGTGATGGAACAGGAGGAGGCGCAGGAGGAGAAGGCCACGCTTTTTGAGACACAACATCCCAGGCCTTGCATGAGGACAAATAGCGTGCGGATATAGCAATGCTTTTTGCCGCCATGCAGTCATAAATGTAATACAGATGAGAGGTTCAATAAACAGGGACCGGCAACGCTAACCCAGCAGCAGCAGCAGCACACGTGATGGAACAGGAGGAGGCGCAGGAGGAGAAGGCCACGCTTTTTGAGACGCAACCCAGGCCTTGCATGAGGACAAAAAGCGTGCGGATATAGCAATGCTTTTTGCCGCCATGCAGTCATAAATGTAATACAGATGAGAGGTTCAATAAACAGGGACCGGAAACGCTAACCCAGGCCAGCAGCAGCAGCAGCAGCACACGTGATGGAACAGGAGGAGGCGCAGGAGGAGAAGGCCACGCTTTTTGAGACACAACATCCCAGGCCTTGCATGAGGACAAATAGCGTGCGGATATAGCAATGCTTTTTGCCGCCATGCAGTCATAAATGTAATACAGATGAGAGGTTCAATAAACAGGGACCGGAAACGCTAACCCAGGCCAGCAGCAGCAGCAGCACACGTGATGGAACAGGAGGAGGCGCAGGAGGAGAAGGCCACGCTTTTTGAGACGCAATCCAGGCCTTGCATGAGGACAAAAAGCGTGCGGATATAGCAATGCTTTTTGCCGCCATGCAGTCATAAATGTAATAAAGATGAGAGGTTCAATAAACAGGGACCGGCAACGCTAACCCAGCAGCAGCAGCAGCACACGTGATGGAACAGGAGAAGGCGCAGGGACCGGCAACGCTAACCCATCACAGATGGTCATTGTTCATGTTACTTGGTTGGGGTCCAGGAGTGTTGCATAGTCGTTTCCAATCCAGGATTGATTCATTTTAATTTGAGTCAGACGGTCTGCATTTTCTGTGGAGAGGCGGATACGCCGATCTGTGACGATGCCTCCGGCAGCACTGAAACAGCGTTCCGACATAACGCTGGCTGCCGGGCAAGCCAGCACCTCTATTGCGTACATTGCCAGTTCGTGCCAGGTGTCTAGCTTCGATACCCAATAGTTGAAGGGTGCAGATGGATTGTTCAACACAGCTACGCCATCTGACATGTAGTCCTTGACCATCTTCTCCAGGCGATCGGTGTTGGAGGTGGATCTTCACGCTTGCTGTTCTGTGGGCTGCTGCTGCATGGGTGTCAGAAAATGTTCCCACTCCAAGGACACTGCCGATACCATTCCCTTTTGGGCACTAGCTGCGGCTTGTGTTGTTTGCTGCCCTCCTGGTCGTCCTGGGTTTGCGGAAGTCAGTCTGTCGGCGTACAACTGGCTAGAGGGGGGGAGGATGTCAATCTCCTCTCTAAAGTCTCCACAAGGGCCTGCTGGTATTCTTCCATTTTGACCTGTCTGACTCTTTCTTCAAGCAGTTTTGGAACATTGTGTTTGTACCGTGGATCCAGAAGGGTATAAACCCAGTAATTGGTGTTGTCCAGAATGTGCACAATGCGTGGGTCGCGTTCAATGCAGTCTAGCATGAATTGAGCCATGTGTGCCAGAGTCCTGCCAGAATCCTCATCATCCTCTTGTGAGCGTTGTGATAGTTGTTGTGATGCATCATAGTCGTCACTGGTCTGCTTCTGCTGACCATTCGCGCTGAATTGTGGAAGTCCAACGTGCACCGCTCTGGCCCTCGTCAGTGGTGGCAGGAAATTCCGGCTCCAACTCCAGCTGTTCCTCCTCCTCTTCTTCGTCATAGCTGCTGGGGCCAGCATTTCCTGAGGCGGATGGCCTGATGTTGGTACCATCACGCTGATCGTTTTTACCTTCAGATTCCCCCAGTTGCATCATGACAGCTGTTTCCTTGATTTTCAACATTGACCTCTTCAGTAAACACAGCAGTGGTATGGTAATGCTGACTGAAGAGTTGTCACTGCTCACAAGCAACGTGGATTGCTCAAAATTTTGGAGGACTTGGCAGAGGTCCAACATGTTGGCCCAATCGGATCCACAGAAGCTTGGCAGCTGTCCGGATGCGCCTCGGTACTGCGCCGTCATGTACTGGACCACTGCACTCTTCTGCTCGCAAAAGCGGGCTAGCATGTGCAGCGTAGAATTCCAGCGCGTAGGGACAACACACAGCAAGCGATGGTGGGGGAGATTGAAGCGCTCCTGCATCTTGGCGAGTGCCCCCGAAGCAGTACTGGAATTTGTACAATGTTTGGCCACTCGTCGCACCTTCAACAGAAGATCGGCCACGCCTGGGTATGTCCTCAGGAACCGCTGAACTACTAGGTTCATCACGTGCGCCAGGCAAGGGATGTGTGTCAGCTTAGCCAACCTTAAAGCGCGAATGAGATTACTCCCATTATCACACACAACCATGCCCGGTTTCAGGTCCAGCGGTGCCAGCCACAAATCCGTCTGTTCCTTTATTCCCCTCCAAATTTCCTCCCCTGTGTGCTGCTTATCCCCAAGGCAGATCAGCTTGAGCAACGCTTGCTGACGCATGCCAACAGCTGTGCTGCACTGCTTCCACGATCCTTCTGCTGCTGGGTTAGCGTTTCCGGATAAGGTACAGCTTTGAGATGCGTTGGAGGAGAAGGAGTCAGAGAGGTAGGTGCTGCTGTTGTTATCCAGTGGGAGGGACGGCGGTGCAGCTGTTTGCGGCGTGGGCAACACCCGCGCCGTAGCAGGTGAGGAATCGCTGCCAGGCTCCACAAGGTTCACCCAGTGCGCGGTAAGGGAGATGTATCGACCCTAGCCGAACGCACTCGTCCAGGTGTCAGTGGTGAGGTGAACCTTGCAGGCAACGGCATTCTTCAAGCTTCGGGTTATTTTGCTGACCACGTGCTCATGCAACTCAGGCACTGCAGAGCGCGCAAAGTGGTAGCGGCTGGGAACCACGTAACGTGGGATTGCCACTGACATCATGCCCTTGAAGCTGTTTGTCTCCACCACTCGATATGGCAGCATTTCGCAGGCCAGAAGCTTGGCTATGCTGGCTGTTACTGCCATGGCCCGGGGGTCATTTGCTGGCAATTTCCTCTTGCGCTCAAACATCTCCGAGATAGACAACTGAACCGTAGGGCTGCACACTGAAGGGCTGTTGGTTGTTGTGTTTGATGAACACTGGGAGACCTCAAGAGCACTACTCCGGAAAGTGACAGTGTCAGCGTCGTCTGATGTTTGTGAATGTTGTGAACCACGCAATGGCTGGGCTACTGCTGCTGCTGAGGCGGGTCTGGTGGTGAGTCTGGTGACCCCAAGGGAGGCAGTGTTGCTGGTACCCTGTCCTGCCGCGTTTGCCCACAGAGTGGGATGTTTGGATAGCATGTGGCGGCTCATGCTGGTGGTGGAGAGGTTGTTAATACTTTTCCCCCTGCTCAGGCGGGTCTTGCACACCTTGCAAATCGCCATAGTACCATCCTCAGTGCAGTCTTCAAAGAAAGCCCAGACTTTGGAGCACCTGCCTTGCTGGCTGTAACGATCGGTGGGCGCAGAGAGTATCTGATTACCGGTGATCTGCAGTATCACCGGAAATACAGATATATACCAGATTATAAGTGATCTGCAGTCTCACCGATAATCCGATATACAAACTAACCTCTGTTCACCTGAGTAGAGTGTAGTGTTTGGTGTAACTGTAACACTTAGAGGACAAAGCCTCAATGCAGCAAGGAGTACTGCACAGATTCCTTCCGCAGACCTGAGCTCTCCAAGACGGGAGGAGTCAGACTGACAGTAGGAAGGTATATCTGAAAGTGACCCTCAGGAGGAAGGATCGCTAACAGAGCGAGGAACCGCCTCTAACGGTAAGGTCGGTTCTCGAGGTCGGACAAGCCAGGTCGTAAACACACAGACAGATAAAGTACAAGATCAGCAGACAAAGGCAGAGTCAAAGTACAGGCAGGGTTCGGCAACGGGGTATCAGATATATCGGGGTACAAAATCAGGAGGCAGAAACAGAGTCTAGGAGCGAGCCGGGGTTCGGCAACAGAGTATCAGAAATAACGAGGTACAAGATCAGAGTTCAGAAGGGTAGTCAAGGCAGGCAAAAGTCATAACAGATAATCACAATCAAACTAGTACTTTAGCTATCAACAGAATCTAGCTAAGTGTAGGATTACAGCTCCAGCGGGTCCCGGCACACTTGCGGATCTGACTACGGATCTGGGTGCTCCCACGTGTGTGATCGCACGCCAGACAAAGAGCAAGTGAACAACCAGCAGTATATATACTCTAGGACCTTTCCAGGACCTCCCTAATTGCTGGTCCAATGGGAGCAGTGGAATTTGTCAGCTGACCCAGCTGGTCAGCCGATTCCCTTCTAACAGCTATTTAAACTCTGCCTCTGTGCTCGCGCGCGTGTAAGTCTAAATCTTGGTGGACTATCAGTCCCAGCCACACCAGTACTGTCTTGCAATGTATCCAGTGAACTGAGTGCGGGAGCCGCCTCCAATGCGGATTCCGCCGCTCTGCCTAAGCGGCATGCGGCATTTTTTCCGCGTTGTGACGCCATGCTGGACGCGGAAACAGCCGCCTCGCCTTGAGAGACAGCGGCTTTTCCGCGTTTCATCACAGTACCCCCCCCCCCCCCCGAGGAGTGGACTCCGGACAACTCCTACCAAGCTTCTTGGGGTGTAAGGCATGAAACTCTTTCCTCAACTCATCCGCATGCATGCGAGTCCCCGGTACCCACTGTCTCTCCTCAATGCCATATCCCTTCCAGTGTACCAGATACTGTACCGAGTTCTGGACAATGCGAGAGTCCAAAATTTTCTCTACTTCGAACTCAGGATGACTATCCACCAGGACAGGAGGAGGAGGAGGAGTAGGGCCCACATGGACTGCTGGTTTGAGCAGGGATACGTGAAATGATCTCACCCCACGCATGCTGGCGGGGAGATCAACGGTATAAGTGACGTTGTTGATCTTTTTGGTCACAGAAAACGGACCCACAAACCTGGGGCCCAGTTTGGCAGAAGGCTGCTTCAGGGTCAAGTGACGTGTGGACACCCAGACTAAATCCCCTGGCTGAAACTTCCATTCCATGGAACGTCTCTTGTCCGCTTGACCCTTTTGACTTTGGAACGCTTTCTGCAAATTATCTCTAACAATTCCCCAATTGTCCCTGAGTGACCTCTGCCAATCGTCCAGCGCTGGGAATGGAGAAGAGGCAACTGGCAAAGGGGAGAACTTGGGCGACCTCCCTGTCACAATCTGGAACGGGGAAAAACCAGAAGAAGAACTCTTTAAATTATTCTGCGCAAATTCTGCAAAAGCCAGAAACTTCACCCAGTCACTCTGTGCCTCCGCAACGTAACATCTTAAAAACTGTTCTAAAGACTGATTAATTCGTTCAGTCTGCCCATTCGTCTGTGGGTGGTAGCCTGACAAGAAAGACAGCTTCATGCCCATTTGGTGGCAGAATGCCCTCCAGAATTTAGAGATAAATTGGACTCCCCGATCGGACACAATGTTCTCCGGAATGCCGTGCAGCCGGAAAATGTGGACGATGAATAGGTCAGCCAATTCTTGGGCCGAGGGGAGTCCTTTCAAAGGCACGAAATGGGCCATTTTGCTGAAGCGGTCGACTACCACCCAAATGACCGACATGCCTTCAGACCTGGGGAGCTCACCCACAAAATCCATGGACAAGTGGGTCCATGGTTCACTCGGGGCGGGCAAAGGCTGTAAGGTACCGACAGGTGCCTGCCGGGAGGGTTTACTTTTGGCACATACCGCACATTCCCTGACATATTCCTTGCAGTCTGTTGCCATAGAAGGCCACCAAGCACACCTGGCAATCAGATCCTGCGTTCTGGCAGCACCAGGGTGACCAGCACTCTTATGGGCGTGAAACATTTGTAAGACCTGTAGACGAAAAAACAGTGGGATAAACAAGACCCCCTCCGGTTTCCCCTCAGGGACATCCTGCTGAAAGGGACCCAAAACCTTTGTCCAATCCTCCCAGGTCTCTGTGGCTGCTAACACCAGCCTCTGCGGGATGATGGACTCAGGAGCGGGGGGCTGTGCTGTCTCTAATTCGAAACATCTGGACAGGGCATCTGCCTTGATGTTTTTGCTGCCTGGAGTGTATGTGATAATAAATCTGAACCTCGTAAAAAATAACGACCAACGGGCCTGTCGGGGACTTAGTCTCTTAGCCCCCTCGATGTATTCCAGATTCTTGTGATCAGTATACACCGTGATCGTGTGTTCTGCCCCTTCTAACCAGTGGCGCCATTCTTCAAATGCCAATTTAATGGCCAGAAGTTCCCGGTTGCCTATGTCGTAGTTTTTCTCTGCCGGTGAAAACCTCCGAGAGAAATAGGCACACGGGTGCAACCTCCCCTGCAGCCCAGAGCGTTGAGACAGCACAGCCCCTACTCCAACTTCTGAGGCATCAACCTCCACAATGAATGGGTAAGAGGTGTCTACGTGTCTCAATATGGGTGCAGAGCAAAACAATTTTTTCAAGTGAGAAAAAGCTGCCACAGCCTCAGGAGACCAGTGGTTGGTATCTGCCCCCTTTTTTGTGAGACTGGTAAGAGGGGCAATTATCGTGGAGTATCCCTTTATGAACCTCCTATAGTAATTCGCAAAACCTAAAAATCTTTGCAGGGGCTTCAACCCCACTGGCTGTGGCCATTCCAGGACAGCTGTGACCTTGGCAGGATCCATTGACAGGCCTGAGGTGGAGATCACATACCCTAAAAATGTGACAGTGGTCACCTCGAAAATACATTTCTCCACCTTGGCATACAGCATATTTTGCCTCAATTTGTCCAACACAAATTTAACGTGGACCCTGTGCTCGGGGAGGTTGTTGGAATAGATTAGTATATCGTCAAGGTATACTAGTACAAATCTACCCAACACCTCCCTGAATACCTCGTTGATTAATTCTTGAAAGACGGCTGGCGCATTGCACAACCCGAAGGGCATCACTAAGTACTCGTAATGCCCGTCGGGAGTGTTGAAGGCCGTCTTCCATTCATCACCCTTTCTAATGCGGACCAGGTTGTATGCACCCCTCAGATCTAATTTTGAAAAGATCTTAGTGTTCGTGACTTGCGTAAATAAATCGTCTATCAATGGTAACGGATAACGATTCTTCACCGTGATTTTATTCAGGCCACGGTAGTCGATGCATGGTCGCAGCCCTCCGTCTTTTTTCTTAACAAAAAAGAAACCGGCCCCTGCAGGCGACCGGGAGGGGCGAATGAACCCTTTGGCTAAATTGTCACGAATGTACTCCTGCATCGCTATTTTCTCTGGTCCAGACAAATTATACAAGTGACCCCTAGGGGGCATACAACCGGCACGGAGATCGATGGGGCAATCGAAAGGGCGATGAGGAGGTAACTTGTCAGCAGCCTTGGGACAGAATACATCCGAGAACTCGGAGTATTGCTCGGGAACCCCCTCCACATGCAACTTGGTCTGACCTAAAGTCACCTTCCCTAGACACTGTTGGGAACAGAAGTCTGACCAACTAGTTAATTGTCCTGTGGCCCAATTAATCTGTGGCCGGAAAAGCTTTCAGGTACAGGCATACGTATGTCAGAGCTAGGAGAGGATCGCACATGATCCACTGATGTCTGGAGGATTTGTACAGACCCTGATAGGGCATCAATAAGAGTCATGTGGGTGCCCAGTACTTGATTGATGTTGTCCACCGAAGTGGCAAGTACACCCAGACAATCAGTGTTTGCGTCCATTTTGTATTTGGTCTGGCGTTCTGTAACGATCAGTGGGCGCAGAGAGTATCTGATTACCGGTGATCTGCAGTATCACCGGAAATACAGATATATACCAGATTATAAGTGATCTGCAGTCTCACCGATAATCCGATATACAAACTAACCTCTGTTCACCTGAGTAGAGTGTAGTGTTTGGTGTAACTGTAACACTTAGAGGACAAGGCCTCAATGCAGCAAGGAGTACTGCACAGATTCCTTCCGCAGACCTGAGCTCTCCAAGACGGGAGGAGTCAGACTGACAGTAGGAAGGTATATCTGAAAGTGACCCTCAGGAGGAAGGATCGCTAACAGAGCGAGGAACCGCCTCTAACGGTAAGGTCGGTTCTCGAGGTCGGACAAGCCAGGTCGTAAACACACAGACAGATAAAGTACAAGATCAGCAGACAAAGGCAGAGTCAAAGTACAGGCAGGGTTCGGCAACGGGGTATCAGATATATCGGGGTACAAAATCAGGAGGCAGAAACAGAGTCTAGGAGCGAGCCGGGGTTCGGCAACAGAGTATCAGAAATAACGAGGTACAAGATCAGAGTTCAGAAGGGTAGTCAAGGCAGGCAAAAGTCATAACAGATAATCACAATCAAACTAGTACTTTAGCTATCAACAGAATCTAGCTAAGTGTAGGATTACAGCTCCAGCTGGTCCCGGCACACTTGCGGATCTGACTACGGATCTGGGTGCTCCCACGTGTGTGATCGCACGCCAGACAAAGAGCAAGTGAACAACCAGCAGTATATATACTCTAGGACCTTTCCAGGACCTCCCTAATTGCTGGTCTAATGGGAGCAGTGGAATTTGTCAGCTGACCCAGCTGGTCAGCCGATTCCCTTCTAACAGCTATTTAAACTCTGCCTCTGTGCTCGCGCGCGTGTAAGTCTAAATCTTGGTGGACTATCAGTCCCAGCCACACCAGTACTGTCTTGCAATGTATCCAGTGAACTGAGTGCGGGAGCCGCCTCCAATGCGGATTCCGCCGCTCTGCCTAAGCGGCATGCGGCGTTTTTTCCGCGTTGTGACGCCATGCTGGACGCGGAAACAGCCGCCTCGCCTTGAGAGACAGCGGCTTTTCCGCGTTTCATCACACTGGCGATTTCTGTTTGCGCCTCTTTTGCCTCTCACTTGAACTTCCACGCTTGTGGTGCCTGAAATTGCGCGCCGCCTACCTTGTGGCACAAGGCGAACTCGTGCAGCAGTGGGTTCTTCAAAAGACTCATCTGTGCTGCTGCTACGACGGCGATGTTCTCGTTCACAAACAAAATCTGGGTCTATGTCCACATTGTCCATACCCTCCTCTTCCATCTCCTCAAACTCGTCATATGTCATTGTGGGGGGCCGCCGCCGTGGAGTAGAGCTCCCCAGAACAACCTCTGCGCAGCTCACTCCAACGTCGTCTTCCAGATGTTGTCGGTCGACCTCCTGCAATTGCAACCCCTCCTGCCCAACTTGCTCTGGGATTTGGGTTTCAAAGTCCTCGGACTCGCCTTGTATTTCAGTGCGCGGTGCATTTCCCACAGTTAATGGTTGTGAATCCGGGCACAACATTTCTGGCTGTTCCTCCATTGACCTTTCAAAGGTGGAAGTTTGTTGGGCTGGGAATAGCTCCTGCGAATACCCCATTGTGTCCTGAGGTAATTCATCGGACTGGTTATCTGGCAGTTGTGTGCGTGGTGTCGCTGCCGGTTGTGTCAGCTTTGTGCCCACTGGCTCCTTGTAACTGGCTGAGGACTCGGACCTCGTGCGTGATGTGCTGGTGCTGCTTAACCCACTGCTGGACGCTTGAGAGGTCATCCAAGTAATTATCTGGTCCTGTTCTTTTGGATTTGTGAGGGTTGTTGTCCTGGACAACATGGGCGGTATTGAGTGGGTTTTCTTGGGTGCTCCCCTGTGGCCTGTACGTGAACCGTCAGGGGAAACACCTCTTCCCTTGCCCCTCCCTCTTTCACCGGATTTCTTCCTCATTTCACTTATCCTTAAAGTACACGCTGACTGGCAGCAGTACAGTGGCAGTACAGAAATGCTATACAGTGGTGGGTGAGCGGTGTACCACTATTCCCAGCAGCGACACAGAGCACAATGCTATACAGTGGTGGGTGAGCGGTGTACCACTATTCCCAGCAGCGACACAGAGCACAATGCTATACAGTGGCGTGTGAGCGGTGTACTACTGTTCCCAGCAGACACAGAGTGGCAGTAAACACAATAATGCTATATAGTGCTGGGTGAGCGGTGTACACAGAGTGGCAGTAAACACAATGCTATATAGTGTGGCTGAGCGAGCGGTGTACTACTGTTCCCAGCAGACACAGAGTGGCAGTAAACACAATGTTATATAGTGTGGCTGAGCGAGGTACACAGAGTGGCAGTAAACACAATGCTATATAGTGTGGCTGAGCGAGCGGTGTACTACTGTTCCCAGCAGACACAGAGTGGCAGTAAACACAATGCTATATAGTGTGGCTGAGCGAGCGGTGTACTACTGTTCCCAGCAGACACAGAGTGGCAGTAAACACAATGCTATACAGTGTGGCTGAGCGAGGTACACAGAGTGGCAGTAAACACAATGCTATATAGTGTGGCTGAGCGAGGTACACAGAGTGGCAGTAAACACAATGCTATATAGTGTGGCTGAGCGAGCGGTGTACTACTGTTCCCAGCAGCGACACACAATGACTGGGGGGACCCTGGCTAGCGTGGCTGGAGCGCGAACTACCCTGCCTGCCTACCCAAAGCTAAACCCACAGACAAATGGCGGAGATATGACGTGGTTTGGGTATTTATTTACCCGAACCACGTGACAGTTCGGCCAATCAGAGCACGTTCGGGTCCGAACCACGTGACCCGTTCGGCCAATCACAGCGCTAGCCGAACGTTCGGGGAACGTTCGGCCATGCGCTCTTAGTTCGGCCATGTGGCCGAACGGTTTGGCCGAACACCATCAGGTGTTCGGCCGAACTTGAACATCACCCGAACAGGGTGATGTTCTGCAGAACCCGAACAGTGGTGAACACTGTTCGCCCAACACTACTCCCAGGGCATCACTGCTGAATATATGCAAATTAACCATTGTACCCTTATAAGCTAAACACACCTGGTACATGTTCTGGTTTCTAAAATAAACTTGTACAGCAGCTAAATGCATCCAAAATACATGGGAAAACACCCCCCTCCCCACATACACACACTTCATGGGCTTGATTCACAAAGCCGTGCTAACTGTTAGCATGCTGGTGAAAAGCCCATTATCACGCCTAAACTCAGATTAGGCGTGATAAATAAACTCGCACGCAAAGTTTTGCGCGTAAAGTGTTACGCGCGTAAACTTTTATGCGCACAAAGTTTAAACCATTAAACCCTAAGCGACGCTTCGCGCGCACCGGACTTTGCGTGCGCAAAACTTTGCGCGCGAGTTTTTCCCTCAAAGTGGTGCTAACCTACTTAGTGCAATGCTTATCACGCCCAAAAGTCTTTAGGCGTGCTAACTAGGTTAGCACCGCTTTGTGAATCAAGCCCCTTGTGTGCAGTACACTGAAACACAGGGAGGGGATCTCTACAGCCATTGAAAGGGGTATTTTATGTAGCTTTGAGACCAACACAGGAGCAATGCCAATCCTTCAATTTACAGCTTAGCGGGGTCCTGCAGTCATGAGGACACTGATAAGCTATACATTAGCTTTGCATACTTTTCTATATTTACACCCCTCTCCCTTTTTTTAAAAAAAACTTACTTTGTACACAACCCAAAATGTTTTAATATGACATAATGGTCAAATTAAAAGCTTTCTGACAGACGCGCTGAGAGGCAGGGCTGCAGCCGTTAACCCTGCCTTCAGGAAAGGAAAGTATACGACCAAGTTGGTCGTTAATTTTGCAGGGGGGGGGGGGGTTGGGGGTGAAGGGACCCCCGTTTAGCCGCGGGATAGCGGCGGTTTAGCAGGGGCACACATGCCCCTGCTAACTATGAGCTCTGAAGCGAGATTTATTCTCGCTTCAGAGTCTCTTTAAGGACCACAGTCTTTTCGCCCATTAAAGTGGTCTAACACCCAGCATTTCAACTTTGCTTTAAAAGATTGCTTACAGCTTATAAACTATTATGCCAGATTTTTTTTTTAGCAGAAATTCACTGAATGGATTAAACATGACATTTTAGTGCTGCATTTAGCTAGAAATGCTCCTCGGGCTTGCTTGTTTAGTTACAAATGTATCTATCTACAATGTAACAAACAAACACTGCTCTGAGAGAACAAAGAGGGCTTCCCCGGCAGGCTTTTCAAAGGTCTATTTGTATTCCAAATAAAGATACATTTGTAACTACAGATAAGAACGGATGCGGATTCCTAGTTAAATCCAACACTAAAATGTCATGTTTAACCCATTCAGTGAATTGCTGCTTAAAAAAAAATCTGGCATAATAGTTTGTAAGCTGTAAGCAATCTTTTAAAGCAAAGTTGTAATGCTGAGTGTTAAACCGCTTTAAGGACCAGAGCCTTTTTTTTTCCATTCAGACCACTGCAGCTTTAACGGTTTATTGCTCGGTCATACAACCTACTATCTAAATGAATTTTACCTCCTTTTCTTGTCACTAATACAGCTTTCTTTTGGTGCTATTTGATTGCTGCTGCGAGTTTTAGTTTTTATTACATTCATCAAAAAAGACATGAATTTTCTCAATAAAATGATTTTTTTTGCTTTCTGTGATAAAATTTGTCAAATAAAGTACAATTTCTGTATACATTTTTGTCCAAATTTATTGTGCTACATGTCTTTGGTAAAAAAAAAAAAAAACATTCAGTGTATATTTAGTGGTTTGGGTAAAAGCTATAGCGTTTACAAACTATGGTGCCAAAAGTGAATTTTCCCATTTTGAAGCATCTCTGACTTTTCTGAGCCCCTGTCAGGTTTCATGAGGTGCTAAAATTCCAGGATAGTATAAATACCCCCCAAATGACCCCATTTTGGAAAGAAGACATCCCAAAGTATTCACTGAGAGGCATGGTGAGTTCATAGAAGATTTTATTTTTTGTCACAAGTTAGCGGAAAATGACACTTTGAGACAAAAAAAAAAAATTTCTGCTCACTTGTGACAAAAAAAATTAAATCTGCCACGGACTCACCATGCCCCTCTCTGAATACCTTGAAGTGTCTACTTTCCAAAATGGGGTCATTTGTGGGGTGTGTTTACTGTCCTGGCATTTTGGGGGTTCTAAATTGTAAGCACCCCTGTAAAGCCTAAAGATGCTCATTGGACTTTGGGCCCCTTAGCGCAGTTAGACTGCAAAAAAATGCCACACATGTGGTACTGCCGTACTCAGAAGAAGTAGTATATTGTGTTTTGTGGTGTATTTTTACATATACCCATGCTGGGTGAGAGAAATATCTCTGTAAATCTCTGATTTGTTTTTTACACACAATTGTCCATTTACAGAGATATTTCTCCCACCCAGCATGGGTATGTGTAAAAATACACCCTAAAACATGGGTCCCCAACCTGGGGGCCGTGGCCCCCTGGGGGTCCTTGGGCAGATTTCTGGGGGTCGCGGCTTCTCCCTCTCCCCCCGCGGCCGCTTCCTTCCTTATATTCCTTCAGCCGCGGCTCTCCTCTTCGCAGCATGTCGTATTACAGCAGCGCTTCCTGCACGGCTGCTGTAAGGAGCCAAGGGAGCCGGGAAAGTTACCATAGTAACGGTGATGCGTATCGCCGCTACAGGAAGCCGCTACCCCACCTCCTTCCCTCCTTACAGCACCCGCGCAGGAAGCGCTGCTGTAATACGACATGCTTCGAAGAGGAGAGCCGAGGCTGGAGGAATATAAGGAAGGAAGCGGACGCCCGCTCATAAGGTAACAGGAGCGGCGGCCGCGGGGGGGAGAGGGCACCTCTGCTAGCTACACTGGGGTAACTACTGGGCTAACTGTACTGGCTACACTGGGCTAACTGTACTAGGTATACTGGGCTAACTGTACTTGCTATACTGGGCTAACTATACTTGCTATACTGGGCTAACTGTACTTGCTATACTGGGCTAACTGTACTTGCTATACTGGGCTAACTGTACTTGCTATACTGTGGTAACTGTACTTGCTATACTGTGGCAACTGTACTTGCTATACTGTGGTAACTGTACTAGCTATACTGTGGTACCTGTACTAGCTATACTGTGGTAACTGTACTTGCTATACTGTGGTAACTGTACTTGCTATACTGTGGTAACTGTACTAGCTATAGTGTGGTAACTGTACTTGCTATACTGGGGTAACTGTACTAACTATACTGGGGTAACTATACTAACTATATTGGGGTAACTATACTACCTAACTAACTATACTGAGGCAACTATAGTCCTTATACAGGGGCAACTGTGTTAGCTACCTATACTGGGGGCAACTATACCTAGATACCTACTTACCTAGATACCTACTTACCTATATACTACACTCAAAATCAGGGAAAAGAGGGGGGGGGGCTGCCGCCGCCACTAACCACGCCCCCCCTCCCCCGGGGGGCCCCAGAGAAAAGTTTGGTCGGGATAGTGGGCCCCGGGCTTAAAAAGGTTGGGGACCCCTGCCCTAAAACACATTATACTACTTCTCCTGAGTACGGCGATACCACATGTGTGACACTTTTTTGCAGCCTAGGTGCGCTAAGGGGCCCAACGTTCTATTCACAGGTCATTTTGAGGCATTTGGTTTCTAGACTATTCCTCACGGTTTAGGGCCCCTAAAATGCCAGGGCAGTATAGGAACCCCACAAGTGACCCCTCTTTAGAAAGAAGACACCCCAAGGTATTTCGTTAGGTATATGGTGAGTTCATAGAAGATTTTATTTTTTGTCACAAGTTAGTGGAAAATGACACTTTGTGAAAAAAAACAATAAAAATCAATTTCCGCTAACTTTTGACAAAAAATAAAATCTTCTATGAACTCATCATACACCTAGCAGAATACCTTGGGTTGTCTTTTTTCTAAATGGGGTCACTTGTGGAGTTCCTATACCGCCCTGGCATTTTAGGGGCCTAAAACCGTGAGTAGTCTGGAAACCAAATGCTTCAAAATGACTGTTCAGGGGTATAAGCATCTGCAAATTTTGATGACAAGTGGTCTATGGGGGAGGGGGGGGGGGGGCGAATTTTGAGAAACCGGTCATAAGCAGGGTGGTCTCTTAGATGACAGGTTGTATTGGCACTGAAGTGCAGGAAGCGCAGGATGTTCTCAAATCATGACCTGGACATGGCAGCAGAGAACATGGGCATGTGATTGATGGGTGTCTCAGGGGGTGATTAGAGGGGAAAATAGATGCAATCAATGGACTGGGGAGGTGATCAGGAGGGGGTCTGAGGGGGATCTGAGGGTTTGACCGAGTGATCAGGAGCCCACACGGGGCAAATTAGGGCCTGATCTGATGGGTAGGTGTGCTAGGGGGTGACAGGTGGTGACAGGAGGTGATTGATGGGTGTCTCAAGGTGTGATTAGAGAGGGGAATAGATGCAAGCAATGCACTGGCGAGGTGATCAGGGCCGGGGTCTGAGGGCCTTCTGAGGGTGTGGGTGGATTAGGCAGATTAGGGTCTGATCTGATGGGTAGCAGTGACAGGTGGTGACAGGGGGTGATTGATGGGTGATCAGTGGGTGATTAGATGGCAGAACAGATGTAAACAATGCACTTTGGAGGTGATCTGAGGGAGGGTCTGCGGGCAATCTGGTGGTGTGGGTGGGTGATCAGATGCCCGTAAGAGGCAGGTTAGGGTCTGATCTGATGGGTGGCAGAGACAGGTGGTGACGGGGTGATTGACGGGTGATTGACAGGTGACTGAAGGGTGATTACAGGGGAGAATAGATGTATACAGTACATGGGGGGAGGTCTGGGGGGGGTCTAAGGTCGTTCTGACAGTGTGGGCGGGTGATTGGGTGCTCTAGGGGCAGATAGGGGTCTGATCCGATGGGTAGCAGTGACAGGTGGTGACAGGGGGTGATTGATGGGGGATTGATGGGTGATCAGTGGGTGATTAGATGGCAGAACTGATGTAAACAATGCACTTTGGAGGTGATCTGAGGGTGGGTCTGTGGGCGATCTGATGGTGTGGGTGGGTGATCAGATGTCCGTAAGAGGCAGGTTAGGGTCTGATCTGATGGGAAGCAGTGACAGGTGGTGACGGGTGATTGACGGGTGATTGACAGGTGATTACAGGGGGAGAATAGATGTATACAGTACACAGGGGGGGAGGTTTGGGGGGGTCTGAGGTCATTCTGAGGGTGTGGGCGGGTGATTGGGTGCCCTAGGGGCAGATAGGGGTCTGATCTGATGGGTAGCAGTGACAGGTGGTGACAGGGGGTGATTGATGGGTGATTGATGGGTGATCAGTGGGTGATTAGATGGCAGAACAGATGTAAACAATGCACTTTGGAGGTGATCTGAGGGTAGGTCTGCGGGCGATCTGATGGTGTGGGTGGGTGATCAGATGCCCGTAAGAGGCAGGTTAGGGTCTGATCTGATAGGTGGCAGTGACAGGTGGTGATTGACGGGTGATTGACGTGTGATTGACGGGTGATTGACAGGTGATTACAGGGGAGGATAGATGTATACAGTACACAGGGGGGGGGGGTCTGGGGGGGGCTGGGAGGATCTGAGAGTGTGTGGGGGGGGATGATCAGGAGCCCCCATGGGGAAGTTTAGGACCTAATCATAAAAATAGTGTTGACAGAGAGTGACAGGGAGTGATTGATGGGTGATTAGGGGGGTGATTGGGTGCAAACAGGGGTCTGAGGGGTGGGCAGGGGGGTCTGAGGGGTGCTGTGGGCGATCAGAGGGAAGGGGGGGGTGGCTGCAGCCTGCCCTGGTGGTCCCTTGATCACTGGGACCACCAGGGCAGGAGGCAGCCTGTATAATACGCTTTGTATACATTACAAAGCGTCTTATACACTTTGTATGCGGCGATCGGGCAGCTAGTAACCCACCGGCGCTTCCGAACGGCCGGCGGGTTACTGCCGAGGGGGGACGGAGCCTGTCGACGGTGGATGATCGCGTCACGCATGACGCGAGCGCCGCATAGCCACGCCCGCTGCCGATGGGCATATTGCGGTCGTTTGGGCCCAGCCCTTGCTGCCGCCCACTGTGGGCGGTCGGCAAGTGGTTAAGGTGCAGAGATATGTTTTCCCAGTGAGAGAGTTATCTTATCATTTCTCCAACCAAAGATTGAACTGTATCCCAATCAGTAGCTGATACCACCTTTTACATGATAAATCTATTCCTTTTCACAAACAGACCATCAGGGGCCACTGTATGACTGATATTGTGGTGAAACCCCTCCCACCCCTTTCCTGTCTGTGAACCTTGTTGCATTATGGGAAACAGCTGTTTACATATGTTTCCAACTGCCAAAAAAGCATGCAGTAGCTACATCACCTGCCAACATTAAAAAAGTCACCATGTCAGAATGTAAATCAGGGATTTAAAAGATATTACAATGGGCAAACACTGACTAAATCATTTATACATAATTATTGTAAAAATGAAGCACTTTTTTTATTACATTATTTTCACTGGAGTTCCTCTTTAAGTTACCCCCTCTGTAGTTATTTTCACATGCATTTAATCAACAGCCTGTCTTTAACTTTAGAATTCTGTAGATATTTTAAGGATTGAATAGTTAACTTTAGAGATCTCTCCTTAACTTAAAGACAGAAGAGTTAAGTTTACAACATGCCTTATCACCATGGCGATAACACTAGAAAAGTTATTAAAGACAGGAGATAAGCTTAGTGAATTGAGGCCAATGTTTCAACTAGAAACTGTCACCGGCGGACTCCTCTGGATGGGAAATCAGTGTGTTGTCATTGTTTACTGCTTGCAATGATGCACACTTGAAGCTATGGAGGGCCATAGAAAATGGCAATGTGTTTTACACCTGTGGTGTAGAGAGATGCCTAAGATGGAGCCAATCTCTGTTACTTCCTGATAATACTACTCACTCACTGAAAAGGCTTCTATCAGTATCTATAGATCGCAAATAAGCAAAAGGCTGCACCAAAGCTGACTAAAACCCTGGCAATGAATACAGACGATCTTGTAAGAGTATTTTTTTTTCATTCTCCAAGGATATAGAGTTACACTTTAAATTCTCTGGAGCAAAAATGGAAATATGAGTTACTGTAACTGTCAACGTTAGATATGTGAGCCTCCCGTCTTTTAACATTTATTGCAAGAGTACTGGTGCAAACAATTAAAAAATGCATTACTAGATGAACGTCTGGTGCATTCATAAATACCATCAAAATGCAAACAAATAAATCAGATAAATTGTTTATTTGGAATAGATCCCAGAAAAAAAAGCTTTTGAATTGCATATTTTATTGGTAATGTGGTCACTTTTATGAGAATATTAACTAGGAGGTGCTATAAAAGAAATATTAGCAGTTTAAGAGTGTTCCAGCAACCATAGATCTGGGCAGTCCTAGGCTTACCCAGTAAAATGAGTAATAGGACTTGGGAACATATGAAATTATGTTGAAATTATTGTGGCACAATGAAAGCCAATATTAATGATTCTGCTGCTATTTATTCTATAATGTATTGGTGTTGAGCTACCTCAGTGGCGCTCCGTTTGAATATTGACCTGTTTTCTTGCACTAGCTATTGTAGTGCCTGTTACTGCTTTTCTTTAGTATACTGAATACTAACGTATGTCATTCATCAGTTATGTCCAACTCATTTCATGGAGTGCATCCTGATGATGTGACACATTACAACTAAACACAAGGTGTGTAAAAATGTATTGGAAGGTTTGAAAAATTGGAGGAGAGTACACACCAATAATATAAGTCTTGAGACAGCTATATGATAAAAAAAATGTACAAACTTTATTAATCAATAATTTTAAACTTTAAAAATTCCACCAATCTATCAGGGCCCACACCATCCACCCCCAGAGTCCCCCCAACGTCCTCCCCACCAATACAAATTGACTAACCTACAATCCTAACCCTCAGATAACTAGATTGTAGCTACCTAGACACAAGGTGCGCACTGTGAATGGTGCATAGACTTAACATTGCCTCGCATCTTAAGATGTGACTTTGCCCCATAATGTCGCACCTTAAAGCGGATCCGAGATGAAAAACTAACTATAACAAGTAACTTGTCTATATATTTTATCTAAAGTTTAGATGGTTTACACAGCAAATCTAGCTGCAAACAGCTTTAATAGAATATGATTGATTATTCCTGTGATACAATGACAGCAGTCATGTTGTTTGTAAACATTACACAGAGGCAGGCTTATCTGTATCTTGAGCCATCAGCCTAATCCCCTCTCCTTCTCCCTCCTCCCCTCTGCCTCTGAAATCAATGGCTAGTAACACCTCCCTATCCTGCTGCCCAGACTGAGCTCCCATGAGCCCTTGCTACTGCCAAGGATCTCTAAAAATCTGTGGGCGTGGCTTTTTTAGTTTATATGGAATTAGAGTATTAAAACAAAAACAAAAAAAAAGTATTTGGCTTGAGAAATGCCCTATAAACAATAGGAAAGGAACACAATTATGCAATGTGTAAAAGTTCACCTCGGATCCACTTTAACGTCCCAATGTGAACAAGGCCATCATCACTGTTTTTAGTGGGTAATTCAGTGGTTTTCCTTCTTCCTTTGCCAACCCCTAATGTAAATTCTTGCTCCTAACACCTAAAGGTGACCACACACAATAAATCTGATTTCCCACTTTTTTGATAAAAGGAGATTGGGAGTTGTGGATTTTTCCGATATATATATATATTAATTGAATGGTATAGGGTAGATTGTCAATTTATATATAGATCCAAGCAAGTTTTTTTCAATCATTTTTTAAATAACTTGGGAAACATTGAACACGTGTATGCAATATATTGGTCAGAATTTTTTAAACTGTTAAAATCAATCAGAAAAAATGATTGCATTTCTTGAATTGAAAATACATTTTAAAAATTGTATGGTTGGTGGCCACTAGTGATGGACGAAAAGTGCGGCAGGTTAACCTCCACTGAGGAGGGGTTAATGTGTGGCAGTGCAGGGGTGGCAGGGGTGTAACAGGGCAGGGTGCTGTGGGTGCCCTGCCCTGTGTGCAGTGGGGAGCAGCTTAAAGAGACACTAAAGCGAAAAAAAAATGTATGATATCATGAATTGGTTGTGTAGTAGGGATAATTTCTAAAACATTGGTAGCAAAAAAAATATTCTCATGTTTTTATTTTCAGGTTTACAGCTTTTTTTTTATAACATTGCATCATTCTCTAATACTTGCAGTTTACACATTAATCAGCATTCTAAAAGTTTTTGCAGAACAGGCAGTGAACTTTTGACCTGTCCTGAACTGTTTTCTGCAAAAGAAAAACACAATACAGTTGAGATTATCTAATCAGAAGTCAGAGCGCTTCATGGCTTTCAAAGTCGCAGATCTCAATGGCTATTTGCATAGATAACAACTGGAGTTTCTTAACTCTTCCTGTACTGGAAACAAATATTAGACTTATGTCTCTGCTCCTAATGCTTTATTTCTTAGCTGTACTACACAACCAATTCATTATATCATAACTTTTTTTTTCGCTTCAGTGTCTCTTTAAACAGGGGGGGGTGCAGGGGCATGGAGACAACGGCAGTTGTTGCTGTGATGGGGCTTGCTATGCTAAGTATAACAAGCCCTGGAGCATCTTTAAAGTTCCCTTCAGTGTCCCCTATTGGTCTTTTAACAGACTAATGGGAATCTTCATTGGACCATACCATGGACCACATGGGCTGGTATAGCTCAGGCTGTGGAGCCCCACGGGGTCTGGCTATGGGGTAAAAGGGGTTAAAAAGGCTTGGGAGTGGGTAGCCCACATCATTTTCTTTTTTTGTGTGAAAGTACACGTATAGTTGCCAGGGATCCTTGTACAGCAATATTGAGCTGTACAAAGATCCCTGGCCAAAATGTTCCACTGGGTTTCCAAGAAGTCATTACGCACTGTGTACTGACCACCTGGAAACCGCGGTATGAAATAAATTGCCCATTTCTTTTTAAACATGTAAATTTAAGCCACTGATACGCTCATACATTATCTGTCATTTCACTGCATTTAAAAAAAAACTATTTCCTATTATAACTTTAAAATCATACATTCAGAAACTACAAGGTATTTTTAAAATGTTTTGACCTTGTTCCCAATGTTCTACTTAAATAAATCCTGTAATAAAAAAAATAACCCTCTGGTGGATTTCGGGAGGCTTCACGAGAGCCAGCACTGTATTGCCTGCAGCTACAGGGATAGGGGAAGCCTCATTGGGACCCTGAGGCTTCTTCCTCCAGAGGTAAGTGCCCCCAGGGGAGTTTTTTTTATACAGAGTCTGTTTAACATACCCTTTAAATTTGGTGATTCTATTATATTAGGGGGCTTTGCTATTAACTGAAAAATTTAGCAGCCATTGACAATGTTAAAAATGAATCCAAATCTTTGGAAACGGAACTGTCCACCAGCAAACATGTTCACCCATCACTGGTGGCCATCTTTACTATAATCTTCCTGCCTAAAACAATCCCCTGATGCCTAATGCTAATCTAAATCCTTTCCTATCTACCCATAATTTTCTTGTCTAGCATAACGCCTAACTCAGCGCTGGTCAAACTACAGTGCATAGGCCATATCCAAAACCAGAAGAAGAGAACAAAAACCAGTATATGCTGCTCAAAAACTGCACTTTATTGTAGATATATTTAATAAAAAGGCACACACATGTATAATCAAAATATGTCAGGAGTTGGCCTGTCATAAATTATGTATTGTTGGAAGACAATACTATGTGCTGCAACTGTCAGGGACAGTAGGAGAAGGTCCCTACTAGAATAGCATATTGGCAAAAGTAGATCGGGTCACAAATAACCGCCAAAAGCTAGTCGCACTTGACTGATCACAGGTTGGATACCAAGGATTATAAAGCCCAATAGGATAATTCAGTAAACCATTCGGTTAGGCATGCTTATAAATCCTAAGGCGACCTATATTTTGAGCCTTGGCAACGCCAATATCAGGCACCCGTGAGGAGACCCAATTGTGGAATAAAGGTATGGTCATAACCACTCACAGAGGGCAAAATATGGCGCAACCAATATGATCAAAAGGTGGGGCTAATAATATCACAACCATATTGGCATATTAGCAGAAGTGGATCGGGTCACAAATAACCATCAAAAGCTAGTCACACTTGACTGATCACAGGTTGGAAAACAAGAATTATAGGGCCCAATAGAGTAGTTCAGTAAACCATTCGGTTAAACATGCTTATAAATCCTAAGGCAACCTATATTTTGAGCCTTGGCAACGCCAATATCAGGCACCCGTGAGGAGACCCAGTTGTATAATAAAGGTATGGTCATAACCACTCACAGAGGGCAAAATATGGCGCAACCAATATGATCAAAAAGGTGGAGCTAATGATATCATAACCATAGAGGGTAGAGAACCCAATGTGTAGTAAACTTATTGGGAACACCCTTGACCAGTCACTGTGAGGAAACCAACAATATATTAAGGAGATATGGTTATAACCACTCACAGAGTATAGAAGAATGTGACCAATGTGATTTAATATGCTATTCATAGAATATAGGGAGACCGGGGACTGATAGCCGCAGCCCTAAACCACTAATTGTGTATAGAGCCTGTACCGCATGGATAATTACATAGAGATATAATGAATAGAACCATAGGCAGCAAGGAGCATTTTCAAAGGTAGCTGCATTAAACACATGTCCATAGAGCCAAACCCTGTCACAAAATGGTTAACAGGAAAAAGATTACTTTAGTTGTAGCACCAGCAAGCCATAATGTCATTGCATGTAAATCATTTCCATGGGCAGTATACAGATGTTAAGAATATATATGAGGTAGAGCCATCCAAGACAGAGCATATGGAAATCCTATTCAATGCTGTATGTAAAGAATCTTGAACTGAACATCCATCACATCCCACATGAGTATACACGTATATAGACCTGCCAGCCAGATGCACATAGGTCTGCAGCCATATATGTGGCCTGTAGCTAGCTGTATAGTACTTCCAAAAGACTGCTATAAAGAACACAGTCCCATCAGACCGCCTAAAGTGTGGCGCAGTATAGGCAAGAATCACATATAGGCAACTAGAGGCACTCATATGGCAGTCATTGTCCCATATATACTGGCAGAATCACTTATCTGATCCGATGATGATGCTGGATATAGCAGACTGTATAATGAAAAAACAGCTCGTGATGGCTCCAGGCCGACGCCTGGGTGGAACTCTCACATCCAGAGATGGCTGCGGCCTGTATCAGTCAAGCGGCTCGTATTGGCTCCAAAATGGCGCCCAGGCAGGGCTCTCACCTACGAAAATGGCTACAGTCTGTATCAAACAGCTCGTAATGGCTCCGAGCTAGCGCCCAAGCAGGGCTCTCACATGCGGAAATGGCTGCAGCCTGTATCAAGCGGCTCGTAGTGGCTCCAAGCTGACGCCCAAACAGGGCTTTCACATGCGGAAATGGCTGCGGCCTATATCAGTCATCCACGGCTCCCATTGTCGTATATGGTAGCATGGCGTCTACGCGTTTCGCCCCGCCCACCGGAGCTTCGTCAGAACGAGCTACGTAATCACGTAAGCTGTCCCGACCCCCTTGTATTTATATGTGTCGTCCACCTGGCACTATTCCAAGGAGACTCCATCTAGTGTTGGAGGTCGGGTAACAGCTACAGATGTATAATGGGGACATCTTGTGGCCAAAAGCAAACATGGCAACCTATGAAACAACATATGGCTTAAACATCAATACCAATTAGGCAATTAACAATCCCGAGAATTGATTAATAGTTTATAGTATGAACTCCTATTTCAGGAACACCTTTAAGTTTAGGTCAACATTTAGCCACATATGGCCCTCATTGGAATAAGTTCAGAGATACTCTGCAACGTTTCTGGCCAATTCTACTGAATGATACGAAAATAGCTGGTATAATCGGTCCACGACCTTTGCTCACTGCAAGACGAAATAGAAATCTTGCAGATATCCTTACTCAATCAGAATACAAAAGTAAGAAAATGCCTTTTTTTAAAAAACGTAATGGAATGACACCTTGTAAAAAATGTTCAGTATGTCAATATGTGGACAAAACGGATACTTTTACTAACTCCTCCGGAGATCGGCTATATACCATCAGGAATCCTGTTGATTGTTTAAGCACATATGTAGTATATCAGTTGACCTGCCCTTGTAATAAGCATTATGTGGGTAAAACAGAAAGGGAACTGCGTACTAGAATACAAGAACATGTAAGGTCAATAGTGGACTCAGCAAAGGAGGAAAAGAGAGATAAAACCCCTATAGCCTCACACTTTGCTGAATTCCACAACTCAGATCCAACTGGATTAAAATTTAAGGCCATTTATCGTTTGGATCCGGGAATCAGATATTGTAATATGAGGGCCCAATTAATTAAAAAAGAAAGTTTTTGGATTTACCAGTTAAAAACTTTGGTGCCCCTAGGATTAAATGTTGACCTAAACTTAAAGGTGTTCCTGAAATAGGAGTTCATACTATAAACTATTAATCAATTCTCGGGATTGTTAATTGCCTAATTGGTATTGATGTTTAAGCCATATGTTGTTTCATAGGTTGCCATGTTTGCTTTTGGCCACAAGATGTCCCCATTATACATCTGTAGCTGTTACCCGACCTCCAACACTAGATGGAGTCTCCTTGGAATAGTGCCAGGTGGACGACACATATAAATACAAGGGGGTCGGGACAGCTTACGTGATTACGTAGCTCGTTCTGACGAAGCTCCGGTGGGCGGGGCGAAACGCGTAGACGCCATGCTACGATATACGACAATGGGAGCCGTGGATGACTGATATAGGCCGCAGCCATTTCCGCATGTGAAAGCCCTGTTTGGGCGTCAGCTTGGAGCCACTACGAGCCGCTTGATACAGGCTGCAGCCATTTCCGCATGTGAGAGCCCTGCTTGGGCGCTAGCTCGGAGCCATTACGAGCTGTTTGATACAGACTGTAGCCATTTTCGTAGGTGAGAGCCCTGCCTGGGCGCCATTTTGGAGCCAATACGAGCCGCTTGACTGATACAGGCCGCAGCCATCCCTGGATGTGAGAGTTCCACCCAGGCGTCGGCCTGGAGCCATCACGAGCTGTTTTTTCATTATACAGTCTGCTATATCCAGCATCATCATCGGATCAGATAGGTGATTCTGCCAGTATATATGGGACAATGACTGCCATATGAGTGCCTCTAGTTGCCTATATGTGATTCTTGCCTATACTGCGCCACACTTTAGGCGGTCTGATGGGACTGTGTTCTTTATAGCAGTCTTTTGGAAGTACTATACAGCTAGCTACAGGCCACATATATGGCTGCAGACCTATGTGCATCTGGCTGGCAGGTCTATATACGTGTATACTCATGTGGGATGTGATGGATGTTCAGTTCAAGATTCTTTACATACAGCATTGAATGGGATTTCCATATGCTCTGTCTTGGATGGCTCTACCTCATATATATTCTTAACATCTGTATACTGCCCATGGAAATGATTTACATGCAATGACATTATGGCTTGCTGGTGCTACAACTAAAGTAATCTTTTTCCTGTTAACCATTTTGTGACAGGGTTTGGCTCTATGGACATGTGTTTAATGCAGCTACCTTTGAAAATGCTCCTTGCTGCCTATGGTTCTATTCATTATATCTCTATGTAATTATCCATGCGGTACAGGCTCTATACACAATTAGTGGTTTAGGGCTGCGGCTATCAGTCCCCGGTCTCCCTATATTCTATGAATAGCATATTAGATCACATTGGTCACATTCTTCTATACTCTGTGAGTGGTTATAACCATATCTCCTTAATATATTGTTGGTTTCCTCACAGTGACTGGTCAAGGGTGTTCCCAATAAGTTTACTACACATTGGGTTCTCTACCCTCTATGGTTATGATATCATTAGATCCACCTTTTTGATCATATTGGTTGCGCCATATTTTGCCCTCTGTGAGTGGTTATGACCATACCTTTATTATACAACTGGGTCTCCTCACGGGTGCCTGATATTGGCGTTGCCAAGGCTCAAAATATAGGTTGCCTTAGGATTTATAAGCATGTGTAACCGAATGGTTTACTTAACTACTCTATTGGGCCCTATAATTCTTGTTTTCCAACCTGTGATCAGTCAAGTGTGACTAGCTTTTGATGGTTATTTGTGACCCGATCCACTTCTGCTAATATGCCAATATGGTTGTGATATTATTAGCCCCACCTTTTGATCATATTGGTTGCGCCATATTTTGCCCTCTGTGAGTGGTTATGACCATACCTTTATTCCACAATTGGGTCTCCTCACGGGTGCCTGATATTGGCGTTGCCAAGGCTCAAAATATAGGTCGCCTTAGGATTTATAAGCATGCCTAACCGAATGGTTTACTGAATTATCCTATTGGGCTTTATAATCCTTGGTATCCAACCTGTGATCAGTCAAGTGCGACTAGCTTTTGGCGGTTATTTGTGACCCGATCTACTTTTGCCAATATGCTATTCTAGTAGGGACCTTTTCCTACTGTCCCTGACAGTTGCAGCACATAGTATTGTCTTCCAACAATACATAATTTATGACAGGCCAACTCCTGACATATTTTGATTATACATGTGTGTGCCTTTTTATTAAATATATCTACAATAAAGTGCATTTTTTGAGCAGCATATACTGGTTTTTGTTCTCTTCTTCTGGTTTTTCATAATTGTTACCAGTGCTGGTACCTGCATATAAGGCTACACCTCTTATTATTCATATTAGTTTTGTTTTTGTTTTTGCCATAGGCCATATCCAGCCTGCGTGCGCTATTTCTTGCTATTGTGAACAGAAAGTATATTGTAAAGTAAGTAAAACACACTGGCAGAACGTCCTCTTCCATTCCTGTTTAGCAGATGAATCTTCTAACAAAGCAGTCGCAGAATATTTTGGCATCTGCAGCTATACTGACATAAAATCTTGTGTTTCGCAAATCTGGATGCATTTCATTTTATGTGAAGTGGTGAAAGCTTCACCCTAACCTTCCACTTAACCTCACACTAACCTTAACCCCTTACAGTAAACCTAACACCAACTTGAAATGGTGTCACCAAATGAAAACATTATATTATCTATAAATCTGCCCACACTATGATAAGGGTTACTTAACAGCTTAGCCAGGGTAAACAACCCTGTTTGGGGCGCAGTTGCTATTTGGGGCTGGACTTTTTCCTGTTGCAAACATCTGTCTGTAAGCACATGGAACGCACCATCACTAGGGAAAAACAAGCCTCGTCTCTTATAAATACACTATTACCTCACCACTTCGAGAGGAATTGGCTGCACGGTGTGGATGACTTCATTAGCTGTCAGTCAGCTACTCCCAGGGACAAGGGTACAAAGAGAAAGTGGTTCCATAACAAGCAGTATGAGGAAATGCAGACACATTTACTTCGATTAACACTTGTTGGCATAAATATTTCACAGGTCAATAGAAAATGACGACCGCATAATATAAAGCGCAAGAATGTACAGTAGTTACTTTTATAGATGCAGAAATTATGTTGTGAAAGCTTTTAAAGGAAAGATGTGTTTACAATCTCCCTCATCAATAATAACTCTCTTGTAACGCATTAAAGATTTTACTACAAAACTTGCAATATTGGCAAAGCTACACCTTCCATTGTTTACGTGAACAGTGGTCTTGTGTACACTAAAAGTGTTTAGTCAGCAGGCACAAGGAGCACACAGCAGTTTTACTGGTACTTATGCCAGTTATGTAGCGTGAATTACGTAGCGTACATTATACAATAGGTGAAACCCACATTGCTTAAAGAGACTCTGTAACAAAATTTTGAGCCTTATTTCTTCTATCCTATAAGTTCCTATGCCTGTTCTAATGTGGTCTGTCTTACTGCAGCATTTTCTAGTTGCACTGTCTCTGTAATAAATCTTATCTTCTCTCCTCTGTCGGCTCTGTCGGGCTGAGGCTGGAATGTGTGGAATGTGCAGCACTGCTTGTCATTGGCAGAAGCTTTACACACCCTCTCCAAGCTCTGCATGAGTCACACAGTAAGCTGTTTGTAAACACTGCCTAAAACTGTTAATTACAAGCCAGGATTGCAGCAGGGAGTGGCAGAAACAGCACAGAGGGGCCCAGGAGAACATAATGAAGAGAATGGTATGCTTTTTATTGTAAGAATTTTAGGGTACAGATTCTCTTTAAGTAACATGCATGTTTCTTTTGTAAAGCGTGCTACCTAGCAATGTGCACACCGCCTATGTAATGCAGGTTGCTCTAATTGCGCAATGCATGCTATGTAACACTGTACAATTGTGTATGCCCCCAAGAGAGCTAGTTTATGAGATAAACATATAAGGGCCCATTTTCAATTAACTCCTGGGTTTCCTAATTGTAGGTGTTTTCATACCATATCAACAAAATACCTTTTAAGCCCCCCCCCTGCAAGGAAGCGGTTAGTCAAAATTGGTTTGTTAATACTTTTTTACCTACTTTTTAAAAAAACTTTTTCAGTTGTCAGATGCTGAAAAGTTTTGTCTTCTTCATCGTGCCATGGGTTAATTGATTGAGTAATGCTTGCGTTCACAGTTAAAGTAAGGCATACTGTCATTGTACTGTATGCCCCAACTGCAGAGCCGGTTCTAGTAACAATGGAGCCCCCAACAGACGTCCCCGACCAAAAGTAGCATTAAGGACCCTTTGTTGCAGCCAAATTTCCCTCCTGAGCCCCTGAGCCAGCTGCTCACCCTCCCTCCCAACTAAACTGTTGTTCCCTGCGCCCCTGTCTTTGGCAATGTAGCGTCTGACCTGCCTACCAGCACAGGTGAGATGCTACTCTGCCAAAGACTCTGCTTAGGCCTCAGGGAGCAACAGTTAAGATGGGGCGACAGCTTGGGGGCCCCTACAGGCTCTGGGGCTTTGGGGCAATTGCCCCCTTTGCCTTTATGGTAGCGCCGGCCCTGCCCAACTGTATGTATGGTCCTACCGCAGGGGTAATGCGTAGTGCAGCTTTTCGCTATGTTGTGTTGTGATCTTATTCTAAAGCAATGATCTCAGTGTGGAAAGGTGCTTATTCTTTATGAATGTACACTCTGTAAAGGACCTACAGTATAGAAAGATGTCAGGATTAGTTTCCCTACTCATTTGCACACTATTTTTTGCAGTTACACAGTGCTTTAGCAAATACAGAACCAAGAAATGGAATCTCCTATGAAACCTATGAGAAGATGGACTGGTCCAAAACCTTACAGATCTGTCACATATGCATAGGGACATAGTAAAAAAAAAGTAACTTATAGTGCATCTTAAATTTATACATATGCATTTAAAGAAAATGTCACAATAGTTGTCCTTTAAGATAGATTAGCAGAGATAAATAAAGTGTTAAGCCACACAAGAAGGGGTAAATTATGAGTTAAAGGACCACCATCACAAAAAAAGTAGGCAGTTAAAATCTGTCAGAACCGACAGGTTTTGGGCCAGTCCATTTCCTCATGGGGGATTCTCAATGTTTTTTTAACAGCATTTTCTTTGTGTTGTTGAAAACAAAGAAAAAAAGGAGATGGACTGGCCCATAGCCTGTCGGTTCTGACAGATTTTAACTGCCTACTTTTTCGCGATAGTGGTCCTTTAAGCCATATAAGGAAAGATAAGTTGTGAGTAAATATGTACAGTGAAATGATTTATGAGATATGTTTTCGGATTCACTTTTATTGTGTGGTCAGTTTTAAAGTGTCCCTTTCATTAAAATAATATAGAGGCTGCCATGTTAATTTGTTTGAACCAATACTAGATGCCTGGCTATCCTGCTGATCCTCTTTATCTAATACGCTAAGTCACAGGTGTCAAACTCAAGGCCCGCGGGCCGATTGCGGCTCTTTTTGCTATTTTATGTGGTCCCATCCTTCAAGAGTTTAAAATGTACATCATTGTCAGCATTAAAAGAATGATAGCACACTGCCTTTCCATCCAGATGAGTACAACAGTGACAGAGGGCCAGATTTATCAAGAGTGTCTGAGACAAAATATTGGTAGTTTTTTAGAAATCCGTGCAGAACTGTCTCAGGAATCTTAAGAAATCATTAGATAGTGCAGATTCCTTCTAAAACTGTTGTAAAATAGGAGGAGCTAGAATGAGTCTCTCAGACAGTGCAGTGTGTGAGGGGAATTCCTGTTTCTGAGGTAACAACAGCTCCTGCTGTATTGATAGCAGCAGGCTCTGAGGAGGAATTAGCAGGGGGCGAGGAGCACATCACAAATCATATATAGCCTGCACTCTGTAATCATGTCTAGCCTGCAGTTCTACATCTTTAGAACTGCTACCAAGCACTTTTCATTCTGCGCCTGTTTAGGGATGGATTTGCACTTTTCTTAACTGTAGTGCAGCTCTAGAAATTCCAGAAACTGCCACTATTACCTAGGATTTAAAGAGACACTGAAGCAAAAAAATATATATGATATAGTGAATTGGTTGTGTACTATGAATAATTACTAGAAGATTAGCAGCAAAGAAAATATTCTCATACTTTTATTTTCAGGTATATAGTGTTTTTTCTAACATTGCATCATTCTATATTATGTGCAGATTACACAACACTCAGCATTCAAAATGAGTCTTTCAGAGCAGTCTGTGAAGTAATGACCTCTCCTCTGCCAGAGGAAAAGTAAATAGTCCAGGAACAGTTGAGATAATAAAAGTCAGATAACAGCCCTCTCCACGACTAAGAAAGTCCGAGAGTTAATGGCTTGTTTGCATAGAGATAACAACTGGATTTTCTTAACTCTTCCTATACTGGAAACAATTAGACTGATGTATCTGATCTTAATGTTTTATTTCTTAGCTGTACTACACATACAAATCATAATATCATAATTTTTTTTTCGCTTCAGTGTCTCTTTAAGAAGGTTCTTATTATCATGCAGAACTGTTCTTCCTGCTGGTTAGAACAGATTAAGAAGAAAAAACTGTCTGTAGGTAATATGTTGATAAATCTCCCCCATAGTTTCTAGTTGAAACACTGTTGGATTGAGCTGGGGTGCAGGACCCCTACCCCAGAGCAAAATTAGCATGGGGTCCCCTCCCAGTATCCAAACCCCCTGTGTGGCTGGTAAAACACACACACACACACACGCACGCACACGCATGCACACACACACACACATGCACACACCTACAATCCTTTCCCGCTGAACCCCCTCCCCACATTGCAGAGTAGCACAGCAGAGCAGTGTAATATCAACCTGCTCCAGCGATGCGTCGGGTCTCTTCTGTTCTTCCTGGCAGCTGCACATTCCGTGCTTTCATACCTCCAGCTTCTAATCACATGACATGCATTCTAGAGCCAGAGGTATGCAGCATAGAGTATGTGGCTGTCCGGAAGGTCAGAGGAGTCCCGAAGAGTCCTGGAGCAGGTAAATATTAAACTGTTGCCTCTAGTTCTTTTCAGGTGGAATGCAGTGCGACGAAGTGTCGGTTTGGCACAAAACACCCGTTGCTAGTCCCCCGTTTCTACCCGCCACCCACCTCCACCACCACAGCGGCTGCCACACAGGCCATTTACAATACAATGACCATATGATGAGATGTAAGTTTCTGATTTTTGGATGTATTCCACTGTCAATAAATGCACAGAGCAATGGATGGAAGGTGCGCATATTTTTGTTCTTGTATACATTAATTGATGCCTTTCTTCTACTACTACAATGGAGCACATGTCCCAGTGATGATGACAGCAGGAACGCAGCGCCAGTGGTGAGAGTATTGTTTTCATTACTTTCTCGTTCCTATGCTATAAATAAGAGAGAGTGCCGCATTACTGTTTCTCTTGTGCACAAAAATATTAAACTGCTTCACTGCGCTACTCTGCAGAAAGGGCAGAAGCAGGCCCCCACAGTTGCTATAGTTACGCCACTTAGTTTGAGACAATAAATGATAAATCTTAAACTATTTATCCCATGACTTAGACTAGGATCTATATTTTGGCCCCTTACATGATTGAGTTTGACACCCCTGCTCTAAGTCATAGGTCCATGAAAATATGCAAATCTAGTGTGCTGACTAAAGTTATTCCACGGAGAATGCATCCTTATTTCAGGTGTGTGATTGAAACACTTCTGAAGTTAAAGAGATCAGCAGGAATACCAGTCAATGGAAACTGTTTATTAGGAAATTAATATGCCAGACTCCATATCCCTCTCACTACAGGGTCACTTTAATTTAAAGAGTGTATTGCCCTGACTTTGAATCTGCAGCTGAGATGGCCCAAACCTCCAATTTTAGGTTCGCGAACTGGGCTCGTGATCCTCCGCAAACGTTTGCGAGCTTTTGCGAACCGCAATAGACTTCAATGGGGAGGCGAACTTTGAAAACTAGAAACATTTATGCTGGCCACAAAAGTGATGAAAAAGATGTTTCAAGGGGTCTAACATCTGAGTTTTTGCATGGATGAGTGGGATAGGCGCCAAAAGTCCCAGGGAAAAAAATCTGGACTTAACGCAAAGCAGCGTTTTAAGGGCAGAAATCACATTGCATGCTAAATTAGAGGCCTAAAGTGCTTTAAAACATCTTGCATGTGTATACATCAATCAGGGAGTGTAATTAGAGTACTGCTTCACACAAAACTCACTGTGTAACGCACCGCAAACAGCTGTTTGTGTAGTGATGGCCGTGCTGGACTGGTGCACACCATGGCCAGAATGCAGGCGATAGTGGTTTTCAAACCCATATGGTCGCCAGGCTGAGGTAGCTCAATGACAGAACAACAGTGATTGTCCAGCTGATCGAATTTGGTCTGTCCACAATGAAGAAACGACTTTATTATCTTTGGTGTGCCCCCCTTCCCGAGACACGCATATAGCCGGCGGCCATTACTTCATTGTGATACGCAAGCCCCTTCACCACGGCAAGGTAATGATCACGAAGGGGAATTACCACATGTACATGCCTTTTGTTTTGTTGTTGCAGCCGCAGTGCAGCCAGAAAATGTATGTACACACACCAGAAAAATTATTATAGCGGCTGCTGCTAGCAGGAATCCGCCTGGAGTCCTGGTGGACCCTGGTGGTGGTGGCGAAGAAGGCAGTCAAGCGGCCTGCACGCAGAGATGCTGTGTGGGGACCGACTTAGTCTTGGGGCAGGCAGTCACACGGCGTGCAGGCAGAGATGCTGTGTGTGGGGACTGACTTAGTCTTCGGGCAGGCCTGAGCATGCTTTGCAGACCAGGCATTCGTGGTCAGATGGACCCTTGACCCAACGCTTTGTGCCAGAGATGTCACTTGCCTTTCAACATCACGGTACAGTTTAGGTATCACCTTTTTTGAGAAAAAATTGTGGCCTGGTATCTTCCACTGTGGTGTGTGGCTTTGCTTTTGTGTGCTGCTTTTCCTCAGGTGGTCATCCCACTGCAGTTTGTGCTTTGTAATCATGTGCCTTCGTAAGGTAGTTGTCCCTACGCGGGTCTTGGTCTTTCCATGGCTCAATTTTCGGTGGCAGAGAGTACAGATGGTATTGCTCTCATCTGAGGCAGACATACAAAAAAATGTCCACACTGCTGAGCCCTGGGGTGATGGCACTTTGGTGGTGGCGGCCGACTGAGTGTTAAGTGGGGTGCCAGAATCAGAGCAGGAGGAGGAAGATATGTCACACTTCTGTGCGGATGCTGAGAAAGATGAGTTGTTCTGTGTTAAATAGTCAACTACGTCCTGATGATATTGTGGGTTGATGGCACGTGCCTTCTTCTGAACACTGTACTTTGGTCGAGGGCCACACGAAATCACGACAGCGCGACCTCAAACAGACCTGCCAGGTGGCCTGCCTCTGGCTCTGCCTTTTGTTTTGTCCATATTGGGGGGGGGGGGGTGAAGTGAAAGGTATGCACTGACTTGACTAATGCAATGTACGGTTACACAGGTGCAGTGAACAGGTATGCAGTGACTGCTGGTACAACAATGTGCAGTCACACAGGTACCCTGAACAGGTGCAATGACTGGTGGTATTAACAATGCGTGCACTCACGTAGGTATAGGTAGGTAGGGGCACTGAACAGTGAACAGGTGCAGTGATTGGGATTACAAATGTGGAGCTGCCTGTCACACACACACAGACTACAATGACAGGTGCAATGACTGGTGGTATTAACAATGCGTGCGCTCACGTAAGTATAGGTAGGTAGGTGCACTGAACAGTGAACAGGTGCAGTGATTGGGATTACAAATGTACATCTGCCTGTCACACACACAGGTAGTCACTGAATGTGCTGGGCCTGGCAGTGACACAGTAGGAATTAAGGTGGCAAAGGCCAGCTGCGACTGACTGACAGGGCTGTATATAATGCAAGTGGCCCACACAAAAAAAAAATGATCACAAGAACAACATTAGCTCTCAAAAGAGCTGTTGAGGGGTGCTTTTTTTTAGCAATAAGAATCAGCAAGGAGCAAGCTAACAAGCCTACAAAAGCCTAACTAAGCTTTCCCTATAGCTCTCTCTGCAGCAGCTCTCCCTTCTCTAATTAGTGCAGCCACACAAGTGAGTGAAAAGGTTGATGCTGCCTGCCTTTTATAAGGGGGGGGGGGGGCTCCAGGAGGGAGTGTAGCCTGGCTATGATGTGCCTGCTGACTGTGATGTAGAGAGTCAAAGTTGACCCTAATGATGCACTATGGGGGCGAATCGATCTTCCGCAAAAACCATGGAAGTTCGCCGGGAAGCGTTCGCCGGCGAACAGTTCAGGCCATCTCTACTGGTCACCAGCTATGATGAGCTAAAAGAAAATAAAATCTTAGCAAAAGTCTGAAATGCTGTCCTCAGCAAACTCTATTATCTATAGCTCTTCCGCTATGCCTTTATGACCAATTGTTAGAACACAGCAATAAGTTCATAAACCTGCCCAACAAACGGTGAATTTATAGGCCCATTTTATTTTCCTGGGCATCGGCATTCTAAATTTTCAACCTGGCACTGAGAAAAAGGTGAAAATATTTTTGTTTCGGATGTGAAGACCACACTACAAATAGAATTAATTAAGAAAAAGGGAAAGATACTAAATCAAGCAAGATAAATTTGATTGCCCAAGGGAAGCTTGTAAATGTGTGCTTGGCTTAATGCTTGAGACAAGATGGTAGTAATTGATCAAATGATTGCACTTGCACTCTGTTCTGCCCGCAGATAGAATCCTGTCTTTATCAGCTTGACCTGCACAAATGGATTCTGTTAAAATATGACTGCCACCAGAATTAGTTCTCTTTGAAGACTTGCTAAATCTGTCTGAGCAGATGAATAATTTAAATGAAAAACAGATAATTAGGGCTGTTTGAGCCAAACAGTCCTATATTTTCCTACGGCAGGAACATCCTGTACAAGGCAGTGAACACCTATGTGGGGTTCTTTGCCTGGATAATACACAAGCATAATAACTGTTAGAAATACTAACAAGACAACAACCTAAGTAAAACAAAACAACATAAAGTATTGCCAAAAAATACCGTATTTTTTGCCTTATATGACGCACAAAAAAACACCATTTCTAATAATTTCCGTGTTGCGATCACTTAAATGCGTACGAGGTCGCAAAAAAGTGTAAGCAAATTTTTTTTGCAATCCATCCAAAATCACAGGGATTTTTCCCCCCCACTTTTGGGGTGAAAAAGTGTGTCTTATAAAGTGAAAAATACGGCAGGATTTGCTACAGTGCTCTATATTTAACAATTGATATGGTGCACCAAAACCTCCCAAAGACAGCCACAGTATCAGAGTTGTAAGAAGGGGGTAGGGAACAGTTTGTTAATGATTACTACTATTTAAAGCAAATATCAGCCTACTACTATCAGCCCTGGACCAATAAATAGCTAATATTGCGGTTGAAGGAGTGACCCCTCTAGCCCAAGGGCCCTGGTGCTGTCGTGACCTCTGCATCCCCTATTGCTTCGCCACTGTTAAAGCTGTATGTATTTACCTTATGGATTAAAGAGGTGCCCAGGGTGTGATAAAACTAGTTAAAAACAATTAAAAAGGAAAAGGTGAGGTGGCTTACGTCAATGAAAACAATTTGTGTTGGAAAAGCAATGAATTTCATTATGCACTGGCAACGCGTTTCTTGAGTCCAAGCCCACTTCCTCGGGCTGATTAAAGTGCAAAATAATTGAGCCACAAGAAATGTGCCTTTATCATGGCTTAATTACTACTTTGACAACAATCTTTCTATTTCTCAAAAATGTGTTTCTTGCTAAAATGCTATCACATTTCACAAAATTTTGAAAAATAAAAATTTCAAAGCAAAAATAGGTCAAATTCAAGCTCATTCCTGAGTGCAAACAATTCCAAGTTTATGCAGGATTTCGAAAATTGTGCATGCAAATTTATGTGGCTTGAAACTGATCCAATCACATTCCACTTTTGATGAGTTCATTTTGAAAATAACACAATCCAAAATGTCAGCAGAGGCTTAGATGAACGTGGATGGAGATACTGATCTCAGTTTGAAAGAGTCTTAAGAGTATTTTTATGGTTATAAAAAAAAACCCCACAGTGTTACACACCTATAACAAATGCATTATTCAAGTGTGGTGTAGGAAATAATCAAATTTCACTTAGAACGTCCAGTTATTCTGGACACTAAAAATAGTTCTTTGTTCTTTTTAAATTAGAAAAGATGACATCAATTAGAAGGGAAAACTTTTCCACATGTTCAAAAGGATCAGAGACATTTGTTTGGTCCTATATCTAAAATAAAGCAAGCTTTATCTTTCTTTACTGAAAGTCACTTTATTGGAAGTCATTAAATAAACACATTATAAAAAAAAAAAACTACGTATTTCTGCACTATTAAATTATACAGGTGGGGATAAATCCACACTAATCTAACACATGTACGAACTATCACCCACCTCTCCTGTGCAGAAAAGGTGATTTGTTTTGTACATTGTCAGGGACAGTTTTAGCTACAATGTGCCCCAGGGCAAAAGTAACCTGGGGCCAACACCCCCCCTTCAGTATAGTAGTCATATGTGCCTCCAGGCCCCCCTCCCCATGGTTAACCCCCCACTTCCCCCATGTGGTGCCTCCCCATGAAAATAATCATAATGCAGCAATGTTTCACCATGAAATAATCATAATGGGGAAGCGTTTCACCAGAAAATAATCGTAATGCGGCAATGTTTTACCAGAAAATAATTATAATGCAACAGTGTTTCACCAGAAAATAATCATAATGGGGCAGCGTTTCACCAGAAAATAATCGTAAGCTTCCCCGGCAATCTTCCTGCAGTCAGTGCAAATCTTCCACGCTGACAGGAATAGCAGGGCTACAGAAAGATGGCCGGCGAAGCCCTGTGCTAGAAACACAAATAGTCTCCAGTGCAGAGCTTCGAACGCCATCTTCCTGTAGAACTGCTCTGCCTGCCGGAAGTCTGAAGCGAGCTGCGGGCTGCGGGGAGTGAATTGACGTGGCTTCTATTAGTCTATTAGGGGGGAAGATTGTGTGACCCCCCAGTTCAGCACCTAGGGGGTCACACAACCTTCCCCCCTCTCCTGCACGGCACCCCAGGTGACCACTTGGTCGGCCAGGTGGACTAGCCGCCCCTGTGTGCCCCTAATGACGCCCCCACACTTTAATAGCCAGTTGTTCTTCCCTTCCCCTTCCCAGTAGCAGTTAGATGTGCCCCCTCTCCACAGCATAGGTAGATGCGACCCCCCTCTCCCCAGTATAGAAGCCTGATGTACTCCCCCTGCCCCAGTAAAGTTAGATATGCCCCTCCCCCACCATTATAGTATCTAGATGTGTGCTTCCTCCGCTAGTATACTGGCCAGATGTATCACCTAATGCCCTACCCCCACCCCCCACCCCCTGTGTTACAAAAAGAAGTGGGAAGAAGCAGCAATCACTCACCTCCTCTGAGTTACAGGTGCTGCAGGTCCTTCTGTCTCTTTCTCCCCTGTAGTGGAGTGTAGGTGGACACTTGCTGTAGGCCCCTATGAATGCGGGGTACCCTTTGCCCTTATAGTAGCTCCTGCCCTGTACATTGTTAAATATGACGCTATTGCAATTTTTCCACCTTACATTTTTAAGTAGTTTTTATATCAGCTAGATATTAATTTTTAAATTAAAAAAAAATCATAATTAACCTTTTTTATATCCGCTAGATATTAATTTTTAAATAAAAAATCATAATTAACCATTGAGCAAAGAGACTAACGATTAGTTGTAGCCAACGAAATTCTAATTATTCTACCTATTAATGCACAGGTTATGTAAATGTGTGCAGCTTGAAAATGGACCTATTCAAATCCTGCAGTGACTTCATTGCATTAAAGTGATCCTCGAGGTAGGAGTGATAGGAGGCGCCCAGATTTCTTTCCTTTTACACAATACCAATTGCCTGTCAGCCCTGATGATTTATTTGGCTGTAGTAGTGTCTGAATTACACCACAAATAAGCATGCAGCTATTCTTATCAGTTCTGAGAATAATGTGACAGAAGAAGCACCTAATCTGCTGAATGCTTATTCAGGGTCTATGGATGAAAATATTACAGGCAGAGGATCAACAGGGTAGCTTGGTCTTGCTTAGAAGGAAATAAATATGGCAGCCTCGATATTACTCTTACTTTGGGTTCACTTTAATCCATATCGAGCTGCATAAATTTGCATGTACAATTACATACGTTTTGCATCAACTTGGAATTATTTGCATCTCATTGATCACCCCTATCATACCTACTAATGATGTTTGCTAATGCTACCGGGGTTAGACACTATGTGTATGCGGAGGCTCTTACCGCATCTCCCTTGTGGCTGCATCCCCCCCCCCCCCCATTCCAAGTAATTTCTCATTCTCCGGTGGTGGTGGCGGTGGCATAGTATTCAAGCTGTGAGGGCGCCCTTTGACCCTTACGCTGCACGCAATAAGCTTTGCCGGCTCTGCACTGGCACTCCCTTCCTATCATAATCATGTGCACCCGACTCATGCGTCCCAGGCGCACATTGATTATTACAAGAGGGGAGCGCCAACGCAGACCCTACCTAGCGTACTGCGTGTAGCGTTAGCATGAGGGTCAAAGGGCGCCCTCGCAGCTTGAATAATATGCTGCCGCCACCACCGGAGAAATTACTTGGAATGGAGGGGGAGGCAGTCACAAGGGAGGTGCGGTAACAGACCACTCACCTCCCTATACAAAAAGCGTCCAAGCTAGGTCTTATTTTCGGGGTAGGTCTTATATTTCAAGCATGCTTGAAATATAACCTAGGCCTTATTTTTGGGGATGTCTTATAATAGGGGAAACACTATATATATATATATATATATATATATATATATATATATATATTTTATTTTTATTTTTTTGTTTAATTTATTTTTTTAAGTCTACTTTTCCATTGTCATTTTACATATAGCGGAAATTGTGTTACCGATTCCAGACAATGGTAACAGTTTATTGTCTATAATGATGTTCTTGTAGATGCTTGTTTGAGGAAGCAGGCATTACCTCACAATTCCTTACCTCTACCTGCCCCCATGCATTTTCTGTATCACAAACAATTGTCGACTATACCCTCATTCCAATTCTGGGCTGTCAAGGATAGAAAATAAAACAATGGACCTTATTTACTAAGTAAAAGGACTGAGGGTTGGAGCACACTAGGCAGTGCGGTTTTCAAAATTTTCGGTGCATTTTTGTATATGTTTTTGGCGCATTTGCATTTTTCAATATTTTCACTATATCAATAGAGTAACATACAGTATCACATTTAACCACTTGCCGACCGCGCACTCATAACGCACGTCGGCAAAGTGGCAGCTGCAGGACCAGCGACGCAGATATGCGTTGCCGGCTGCAGGCTAATTAATCAGGAAACAGCCGCTTGCGCGAGCAGCTGCTTCCTGTCAATTCACGGCGGGAAGCTCCGTGAATAGCCTGCGGGCCGTCGATCGCAGGCTAAATGTAAACACAAGCGGAAATAATCTGCTTTGTTTACATTTGTACAACGCTGCTAACAGTAGCAGCGTTGTACCAGATCAGCGATCCCCGGCCAATCAGCGGCCGGGGATCGCTGTCACATGACAGGCAGGAGCCTGGTAGAGGCTGCACAGGACAGATCCGTTCCTGTGCAGCCTCCGAGCTCCGGGGAAGGGAGGGAGGAGAGGGAGAGGGGGAATCCTGCGGTGGAGGGGGCTTTGAGGTGCCCCCCCCCCGCCAGCCACACGCAGGCAGGAGCGATCAGACCCCCCAGCACATCATCCCCCTAGTGGGGAAAAAAGGGGGCGATCTGGTCGCTCTGCCTGGTGTTTGATCTGTGCTGGGGGCTGTAGAGCCCACCCAGCACAGATCAGCAAAATCAGCGCTGGTCCTTAAGGGGGGGTAAAGGCTGGGTCATCCAGTGGTTAACCACTTCTCCTTCAATGGTTTTTCACCAGAAAAACCAGAGCAATTTTCACCTTTCAGCGCTGCTTCCATTCATCTGTCAATAACTTTATCAGTACTTATCACACTGAGATGGTCTATATATTTTTTTTCCACCAATTAGGCTTTCTTTGGATGTTTTTTTTTTGTTAAGAATTATTTTATTCTAAAACTTTTTTAATAGGAATACTAAGAAAAAAATTGAAGAAAATCAGAAAATCGTGATTTCTTAGTTTTCAGCCATTACAGTTTTAAAATAATATATTGTACCATAATTAAAACCCACACATTTCATTTGCCCATTTGTCCTGGTTATTTCAACGTTTAAGATTTTTCCCTAGTACGATATATGGTGCCAATATTTTATTTGGAAATGAAGAAGCATTTTTTTTTGTTCTGCGTCCATCACTAATTACAAGCCCATAATTTAAAAAGTAACAGTAATATACCCTCTTGACATACATATTAAAAAAGTTCAGTCCCTAAGGTGACTATTTATGTATTTTTTTGTAATTGTATATATATATGTATATATATATTTTTTTTTTTTTTACAAAAAAAGTTTGGGATAACTATTGGGGAGTGTGGGAAGTGAGGGGTTAATTTTAAATGTAAAAAAAAAAGTCTGTCAATGAAAAAAAATGTTTGTAGATGTTATTTTACTATTTGGCCACAAGATGACTTTGCGCCATAATTTTTCTGTGCGTAGTATTACTGCGCAAACAGGAAGTAATGCGTGGAAGTGTAAGTATTGGTTCTTGTGAATGACGGCACCATCTCATTTATGGCAGTGGTCATTCACATGGGGATTTAGATCAATGAATGGGAACTGTGTTCCCATTCATTGATCTCTCACCTAATGATCAACGGAGAGAATGAGTGAGGGAACAACTGTGGGGGTGAGCGGGAGTGCACAGTGGCAAAGGGCGCAGTAGCTACGTCCCTGCGTGGTGTTGTGGGATTTTGCAGGGGGAGGGGAAGTAGTTAAAAATTAGAAAAAACACAGTCCTCTGTGTCACATAATGGATTGCCCCAGCAGGCTTGCGGTAATCCCTGTCTCTGACTGTCAAAAATAATGCTAAATTAAGCTGCAGGCATATGCCAAAACAGCCTTGCTTTAGTTGTCTGCAATCAAGATTCAGTTGTCTGAATCAAGAACCTACAAAACACAAGATAGCTATTTTTCGGCCATCTTATAACCAGTGTCAAGGCAAACAGTCTAAGGAGGCCTGTTCTATTACAAAACCAACAGAATATAGAACTTGAAAACATGGGAACCTGTTATGAAGAAGAACTGCAATCCAGCATGGGCTAATGCCATGGAGAAGAAAATGGAGCAACAATCTTGTTTTTGTAGAGATTGATATACCAATTCAGTGTTTTATGTAACATAGGGGTATATTCACTAAACTGCATGCAGCAGTATAACGTGTGATAAGTCTTGCATGATGAGTAGAGAGTAATGCATTGTATGTAATATATAGCATTACACTCTACTCATTGTGCATAAGACTTTATGCACATTATTCTGCTTACTGCAGTTTAATGAATATACCTAATAGTTTTTGAGAATTTTTTTTGAGAAAAAAAAAGCTTTTGTTTCATTACACATGATACCTCAACCCATACAAAGGATTTATTTATAAAATCTCGGTGCTCTCTTCTGAAGTCCAGATGTTTATAAATTGTGCTTTTTAAGATTAAGCCTAGGATTTAAAGTCTGAAGAAGGTATTACTCTGCTCTGAAAGCTTACTCTTTGAACATTTTAAAGTTAGTCTATAAATGGTATCACCCTTCAGAATTCAGAACTTTCTGCCTTAAGTGATGAATAATGTGGTACACTACTCTACTGTACTTCAGCCCATGCACATAGTTAAGTATAATAATAAGGGGAAAAAAAACACCTATTCTATCTTACTTAAATATATACTGTAGAACTTTGTAGAGATGGGCTATAGTGGAGGAAAGTATGGCTTAATTTTATCAAATGGATATAAAAATGGCAAAAAGGTTTAACTTTTATTGGCGACAATAAGGAACATGTAAATATAAAACTCAATAGGTTTATTCAGTATTACATGACAACTGGGATGCAAGTAATCTATTAGAACGTATTACTAATCCTTAGCTACTGTACATATATTTTGCTTCTAAAGCTAAACAATTATGGTTATCTGATGTGCGTTTCATGGTTCATAGAGTAACCACTACACTAATGTTGTAATCTTGACTATAACCGTGTGTGCCGCCACTACAGACGCAACATGTAAGGGGTGGCCAGTCCACTTAGGTGTGCTCGTGCAGGGGCTGTTGACGTGCGCATGTGGGGCTTAAACTGCAACCCTGCACATGCACAGTATGGCAGGAGGCACTGTGTACAACTGTACCACCTAGCACTCATTTACCACTTCACTACCTTATTTTATTTTCAGCCATTAAAGTTTTAAAATAAAAGGTGCTGCTGTAGATAAAACCCACACATTGTATTTGCCCATTTGTCCTGGTTATCACACCATTTAAATGCTGTTCCTGGTACAATGCATGGCGACAATATTTTATTGGAAAATATAGTTGTTTTTGGTTTTCTCATTGTAATTACAAGCTATTATTTGCACAAATAACAGTAATACACCCTCATGGCATACATATTTAAAAAGTAAAGACCCTAAGGTAATAATTTATGTATTGCCTTTTAAACACTTAAGCCTTTTTTTTTCTACAAGTGTGTTATATGGGCAGGGAGGGGGAAGAAGGGTTTAATGGGCTTTTAATAGGAAAATTATACAGTCATTTTCTTTATTGTAATTTTATTTGTATTATTATTTTTTTTGGCCACTAGATGTCCCCACACAGTCTCCTGTCTGGTTGGAACGCTGAATCACAGCCAGCAGGAAATTACAGGTGTTTTTTTGATTGATTAATTGCTGTTGTTTGTTGCAACAGTGATCATTTATACATTAAACACTTTGATTGGCTTTGGGAATATATGTTCCCATTCACCAATCTGTGCACCACTGCGTGATGCTGTATATGTGCGCCATTTGAATACAGGAAGGGACGAGTATTTGTGGCTCTAGGAGCTCAAGTGCAACTATCATTGTTTAGCTTTAGCTGTGAAATATGCGTAACCAGTTATTAACAAGGATTGTCAATAAAAATGTAAATAATTCTTAGCTGGTGCTAATGCTAATTTTACAGAAATGTGCACAGGTTAAAAAATAAATAAAACAAAGGCAGTAGCTAATGTATATGCTTGGTCTGTATTCAGAAGGCATACATTTCCATACATTTCAGAACAAAACTTTGCCTCAACCCAGAATTATTTGCATCTTATTGGCCATCCCTGGTTATTAAAAATACATTGCATACCAGTTCTTATGTGATTCTAAATAAATATATTGAGATTTATATTTACATTTCTCATTTCCCTAATAAATCCCCACTGCTCTATTTATGCTCATTTGGTAGACTTTTTTTAAAGGGGCACTACTGTAAAATGTAAAATATGTGCCAACATATACAAATAAAGGTGGCCACTAACGGTCCAATTTCTAGCAAAAAATCGTTCGACCGATCAGAAATTCTGATCGGATTGGTTGGAAATAATCTCCATTGGTGGACACAATCGATTATGAACGAGTGAAAAAAATGTCGTCCGAATGAATTTTCGTCGAACCAAAATTTGGATTTTCTTGTTGGTCGTGATAGATAGGAAGCAACGATTGGTTCATTGATGGTGTAGTGAACGATTTCACTTCCGATCAGAATTTCGGATCGCTCGAACGATTTTTCGCTAGAAATTGGATCGTTAGTGGCCACCTTAAGAAGTACATTTTTCCAGAGTAAAATGAGCCATACATTACTTTTCTCCTATGTTGCTGTCACTTACAGTAGTTAGTAGAAATCTGACAGAAGTGACAGGTTTTGGACTAGTCCATCTCTTCATAGGGGATTCTCAGCAAGGCTTTTATTCTTTATAAAGATATTCCCGAAAAAGGATTTAAACAATGATGCTGGGCAGCTTCCCTGCTCTATACACAGTTTTTTGGCAGTTGGACAGAGCAACTGCCATTCACTAAGTGCTTTTGAAAATAATGATATCCCTGAGAATCCCCTATGAAGAGATGGACTAGTCCAAAACCTGTCACTTCTGTCAGATTTCTACTACCTACTGTAAGTGACAGCAACATAGGAGAAAAGTCATTTATGGCTCATTTACTCTGGAAAAAATGTACTTCTTATTTGTATATGTTTGCACATATTTTAAATTTTACAGTTTTTCACTGTAGTGCCCCTTTAAGGGGTGGAGTTATTGAGTTAAGGTGCCCACACATCAGTCGATTTTGCAGACCAATCAACCTTCCGATTCAATAATTTTATCAAATCAGAAAAACAGTGCCACAATGTGTCCGCCCCATAGATCAAAATATGTCAATAGGATTGATCAGACACGATGGAAATTTAATATCACGACGACTAATGCACCCCCAGTTGGTGTGCCCCAAGTGTACATGGTCTCCCTGAGCCTATGTGCAGTGCCTCCCCTGCTGTCACCAATGTGTCGGCCATCACTACGCTAGCCTTTACCACATGGCACCAGAAACATGTGTAATGTCCCAAACGATATTCCACACTCCTTACATATGGTAAAACTCTATTCTTTTTTCTACAAATACTTTAAAATACAGCAAAGACGCATGGCAGAAACAGAGCTGATGCATTTCTGAACCTACCGGGTCCTAATAGTACTAGTCACACATGCGCCTGGTGTCACTTGGTACATGCCACGTGGTACAGGCTATCGTGGTCAAAGCAGACATGGTACTGACAACAGTGATGCCGGAGGAGGCCAGGAATCACGCCGGTGGACAGGTGAGATTTCAGGGATCACAGGAACTGGGGGCAGGGCCAGATTTACCATAACAGCACTGTAGGCACATGCCTACAGTCGCCTGATGGAGGAAAGGGACTCACTTTCCTGCCTGAGTGCCTCTCTTGTTGCCTTCCTAGGCAGAGTCCAGAGGCAGATGAGATTGTAAAGGAGAGGTTATTCACCCTGCTTGAGAGATATCCCTTCAGTCAGGGGCACCTTTAGCTACCTAATACTTGGGGACACCTCTAGCTACTTAATACTGGAGGTACTTCTGGCTACCTCATACTGAAGGGCACATGTTGCTACCTATGAAGGGTAAGGGAGAAGTGGCAGCTGAGACAGCCAGCACACTTGTTGGGCAGTTCAGCAGTGGTTTGTAGGTTCATGGAGGGTGAAGTCTAGGGTGCCAGTGAATCTGTGCCTATAGGTTCCTGTGAGGTAAATCCAGGCCTGACTCTGGGACACTTGGTGCTCAGCAAGATTTTGGATATCCGACCTACCCAGATAATCCAAACTTTTACTACTATCCGAACTTTGAATAGCAATTTGGATATTTTTAAAAATCCGAATAGACTATCCGAGCAAACTCGGATTTCCCATATGAAATCCGAAATCCGGGCGGAGAGTTAGTTCAGATATCCGAGCAGAAGCTAAAATCACCTTCAATGGCAAAAATGAGAGAGAGAGAGAGAGAGAGAGAGAGAGAGAGAAAGGGATTTTGGCCATTTGAAGAGACTTTTGGAAGCATTTTAAGCCATTTTCAGGTCACTTCCGCATTTCTATCCGGATATCCAAATCCGGCCGGATAGTAAGGTCGGATATCCGATTCGGATCTGGATTGGAGAATTTTAAACACGGATATCCCCCTGGATCTGATAGCTGGGTATCTGGATCCGAATTAGAGCCAGATAGTGAAAAAGTGGTATCCGAGCAGCAAACTTAGTAAACGGCCAAGCAAGCAGCAGAGGCAACAGCGCTAGGATGATTTCTGATAGATTTCATGCTGCAATCTATCAGAATTTGGTCTGCAGTGTATGGGCAGGCAACAGATGCCTCTCTGATCAGATTCGATCAGAGAGAGATCTGTCTCCTTGTTAAGTACATCATACTTTGGATATGTATAGATTAGGTTTGTTTTGATCCTCACTGCACTGTAGAAAGCTGTCCAGCACAGGAGGCAGGTGTAGCCAGGGGGTCCTTAGTTTCACATTTAAACCAACATTTTTTTTTTTAAGAATTATATTTTGTTATGGAAATACAAAAGTTACTTCCAAACTCTGCAGTGGTAGTCACCATGTATTTATGATCATAGTAAATGCTCAGATGATTACAGAGTATCTTAAACAATGACCACAATTATGGACTTTTAATGGCAAGAGGTCATCTTACAGCTAAAGACCACAAATCCCTCGCCAGTGTCTGTAAATGGACTAACAACAGCATCTTAATTACCCCAAGACTCTTGAGCCCTGTATGTTATGTTAATTATGTCTTAGAGAGCCCCAGGCTGTGTACAGCCACAGCCGCGATGGTGAAAGCCTGCTGACCCTTCTCAACCTCAGGTTCAAGTTTCCTGATTTCTGCCTGTATGTGGTGAGAGCTCTTGTTTACACATTCTTTTGTCCTAGTGCTAAAGTATGTGAATTTTTAATGATATCTATAGCTTAAGACTTCATACTTTTCCATCTGTATGTGGTCATAAATTGTAAAATACTCTATTGATAATAATGTATGGGACTTCAATTTGTCTTCACTGTAGGTATGTTTTCAAATATTAGGTTAATATTTTGTCTCTTTAGTTATGATTAAATACCCTTAAATTAAGGTCTACATATATCGCCTTTATAATCAGCTGAGATAATGGAACTCTGAGATCAGCAACGGTGAGCCAACAGCCTCCTTTGGTCACCACCATTCTGCTACCATGGTTGCTAGTCACATGACCATGATGGGGTCTTTTTACACCAGATGAATTATTCTTAAGGCACCCATACACTACTAAAAAGTTAAAATAGATCAGACATTAAATCTGATATAAACATCAAATTAGACTAAAATTGATAGTACTATGGCACATTCTCCAGACATTACTATTGAAATATTAATGCTATATACATCAGTAATGCTGTTTCTTCAGTGGATCGATCCATCAGGGACTTTGTATAGCAACAAGTAGCACAAAGCTAGTGGCTGCAGCAGGGAGCCTATTATCATCCACTGAAATCTTTTAACAGTGACAAAATGCCAACACTTAGGAGCTGTTGAGTACAATCAATAGGCAAACCCCATTGGGTGGAGATAATACCAACACCAGCATGCCTGTGTGTGGAGACACGTCTATACTTTTATACAAAATGCTTTTATAATGTAAAATTTTGAGTGCAGTTTTATTATATACAAGCTGAAGACCAGACATTGCCCGGGTATGTATTTGGTTGTTGATGGCTCTGCACACATTTTTGAACATTGACACACAGTCACTCAATTACCAAGTTTGTAAACGTTGGTGTCCTTGGCATCAATAATGTGTGAATGGAAGCAGTTTAGATTTTCCCTTTGAAATTGATCAAACAAAATCTAATTGGCGGTTTGTGGCTCATCCCTTTTCTGAATTTGACCCCCAGTCACCCATTGACTGACTGTACTAGGCTGAGGCCTCTGCCATTAACAGTGTAAGAGTAGCAGCAATTTAAATATTCCCCTTGAAGATCAATAGGTGAATTTTGATCAGCTTTTATAGGCTCCACCAAATTTCCTGAATATTAGTGCCAGTCATTCAGTGACCAACTGTGCCAAGTTTGAGAACCCTGCCATTACCAGCGTAAGAATGGCAGCAGTTTATATTTTCCTATTTAAAATGTGGTTGTTGGCTCTGCCCACTTTTCTAATCTTGACACATACTCACTCAATGGCCAAGTGTATGAGCTTTGCGGTCCTTGGCATCAATAATGTGAGAATGGAGGCAATTTGTAAATTTAACAAATCTGAATGGCTGTTTGTGGCCCCACCCCTTTTCTGAATTTGAATCCCAATCACCTAATGACTGACTGTAGCATATTTGAGGTGTCTTCCATTAACAATGGCTGAAATGTATTGGCTGTTTTATGCTGCACCCATTTTCCTTACATGTTTAACCTCGGTCACCAAGTGACCAACTGTGCAAAGTATGGGGACTCTGACTTTATTACTGTGAAAATAGAAGCCTTTTACATTTTACCACTTACCTCAATGGGTGAAATCTGATTGGCTGTTTGCAGTTCCACCCAGGTGTGCAGGAAGGGTGGGGGGAGAGAAAACAATTTTTTAAGATTCAATGGCTAATAACCATTGAGGAGAGAAAAATACCAATATTATTTGGTTTCACCATTGCGTGGCATTAATTTTTGTGAAAATAATGTTAAATTCAACTATGGTGAAAATGCCATTGAAAATCACTTTGTAACTTTTTACATTTTTAGCGAATTGCTTGTGTTTCCGAGCTAAAATAATTTTTTTTGTGTTTTCTCTGTAAAAGTAAAGATTTTTGTGTTTTCATTCACCCTATTGGAAAAAATACAATGTATTTTCATGAAAATGTTCTCGAAATCGAAAATTAGAAAATTTTGTGAGTAACACTGCTAGTAACTTGTAAAGCACAGATGTTTTTTAAAGGGGTAAAATTACAAATGTTATTTCTATTCAATGCCCAGTTCAATAACACTTCACTGAGTCCTTCTTTAACTGCTTCCGGACCTTGATGATTGAAATCTACGCCCTGTTTAGATCCTGTTATCTCTGCCAAGACGTAGATTTTAATCATCCCGCCACATGCTACCGCCACTACCGCCGATCACATCACTCTCTCCCCGACGCAGATCACTCACTCTGCCGTCTATAATATATGACAGCAGAGCTGTATGAGCTGCCCTTTCCTCACTGGGAGCCAATCCTATTAGCTTACATTGATGGACAGGGTCAGGCAATGAAAGTGGCTCGTGACCAGCTCACTCAGCTCTGCTGTCATAGCGACGTCAGAGAGAGGAGCCTGCGGCAATGGGAGAGAGGCGTGACCTGCAGGAGCTGCGAGTATGTGCGTCAAGAGGTGCCGTTCTTTGGTACCAGCAGTCTCTGGTCCTTAAGGGGCCAGAGACTGCTGGTACAGAACTGGTTCAACATAAAGTAATCCATGGGATCCTAGCTGAACAGAGTTGTTGTGGACTACTTGACCCTCATCAATACAGAGCATTTATTTCCATGGCTGTATGGGAGACAGAGTTTGCAGAGTAGCACCACAAAAAGGTGGTTTAGGGTGTAAATCCACGTTTTACTATACAGAGACTAAAAGAACTAAGAAGCCATTTACTGAACTCACTTAAAAGTACAGAACTGCTGCAAATGCCACCTTCAAAGTTTATTCTACCAATTCAGTCCCCGTCCCCCCCCCCCTTCCCCCATAGAATAGAAGCATCTTTTAAGCCTTCGGTAATTTAATTAATGGAGTAAATTATACATACTGAACTACTTAACAGCTTAATAGTCTAATTAAAAAAGGCAATTTAACATTGCTTTCTTGTTATAATAGGACTCTGACTTATTTTATAAAGGCTTCTCTGTGTTTTTGGTGTACATTTGCTCTTCTGAATAACTGTAATTGTTTTGCTGTAGCTGTCTCTGTGCCGGTGCCAGCTGGCAATAGCTCCATCTGTGACACATGACACCGCAGCTGTGTCCACATGTTTCTGTGTTGTACTATCCACTTATATCATTTACTCTTTTTTGATCAACAGTGGAACTGTTCAAGTGAGCATAATTTATGTTTTTGATCAAAAGTTGAACCATTTATGTGAGCTCATTGGATTACATATGTTATGCTACCATTTTGCCCTGACATTTGCTTTGCTCCAAATAAAAACAAAATCTTCGGTTGTCCAAGCTTTGTCATAACGAACACAATGTTGAGTGAAATATTTCTTTTAATCCATTTTATCTACACAGGGACTGGGATTTCACTTGGCTACGATAGTTGGATTAGGTTATTTTTGTAATGACATTGTACTTTTGTTTGAGCTGCTTATATTTATTAAAGTGGAAGTTTAGTAAAAACTTTTTGTTAGTTTTGCATAGAGTGGGAAAAGTTTAGAACCTCTGTTCATAAAGGGGAACACATGTTAACGCCCACCAGGTTACCAAACACAACTGACTAATTATACTAAACACAAACCTAACTAAACTTTCTTTCACTCGATTTAACCTCCAGAACTAAAGCCTCATAGACATGCTAATCTTTGGCCAAGATTGTTATTCAGCTTTATTTCAGGAAATGGAAAAGTGATCTCTGTGGTTCTTCAAACGTCTGTCACCTGAGTGAGAGAAGAGACCAGGAGCCTAACGGTGCAGTACCAACTGTTGGGTGTTAGTGGTATATACTGCAAACAATTTATACTCACAAAGATGGGTTGCAATCCTTACAACCACCGTATAAGCCTACTGGGAAATAACCTTGCCCATTTGGTTCTTCTGGACTTCACAATAACTGGTTGGTTGCTCTCCTTGGGAACTTGAGGATTAATGAGGACACTAAAGCTAAAAATACCACCTCCTGCAGAGGTGTTACTAGGAGAGGTGTGTTGGAGGCGCCCAATATATATTGCTATACACAGTAGTAGCAATTAAAGGGTGGTAATCTTACCAGATGAAAAACATCAATAATATTGGAAAATTGGAAAGGATTTATTTGAGCACAAAAGATGACAACATGTTTCACGGGCTGTTACCTGCTTCTTTAGGTCAATTTAAAGAACAAGTGCCTAGAGACAAGTATATTTCTTTATGGACATAAAACTTAATTTAGAAAAAATAATCACAGTCATAACAATTTAAATAAAATCTTACCCTTCTGATCAGTAACCATATCATATAATATGCATATTAAAATCACCACCGTATTGTTTGTCACATATAAACAATTTATAAATATTCTTTAAGTTTTAATTGTTACCAGAATGAGTCTCTCTCTCTCTGAATCTGGATTTGACGCAAAGCAGCGTTTTAAGGGCAGAAATCACATTGCATGCTAAATTGGTGGCCTAAAGCTTTAAAACATCTTGCATGTGTATACATCAATCAGGAAGTGTAATTAGTGTACTGCTTCACACTGACAGACCAAACTCACCGTGTAACGCACCGCAAACAACTGTTTGTGTAGTGACGGCCGTGCTGGACTGGTGCACACCATGTCCAGAGTGCAGGCGATAGCAGTTTTCAAACCCATATGGTCGCCGGGCTGAGGTAGTTCAATGACAGAACAGTGACTGTCCAGCTGATTGAATTTGGTCTGTCCACAATGAAGCAATGACCTTATTATCTTGGGTGTGCCCCCCCCCTTGAGACACTTGTGATAAGCAAGCCCCTTCACCATGGCAAGGTAACTATCACAAAGGGGAATTGACACATGTACATGCCTATTGTTTTGTTGTTGCAGCTGCAGTGCAGCCAGAAAAATTAGGTAGGCATGTGCACGCACCAGAAAAATTATTATAGCGCCCGCTGCTAGCAGCGGCCTAAAAAATTCAGGAATCCACCTGGAGTCCTGGTGGACCCTGTTGGTGGTGGCGGAGAGGGCAGGCAAGCGGCCTGCAGGCAGAGATGCTGTGTCGGGTCCGACTTAGTCTTGGGGCAGGCAATCACACGGCGTGCAAGCAGAGATGCTGTGGGGGTTGATGGCACGTGCCTTCTTCTGAACACTGTACTTTGGTCGAGGGCCACACAAAATCACAACAGCGCGACCTCAAACAGACCTGCCAGGTGGCCTACCTCTGGCTCTGCCTTTTGTTTTGTCCATATTGGGGGGGGGGTGAAGTGAAAGGTATGCACTGTCCAATTGACGGTGGAGGCCTGGCATTACCAGATCTGCATAAATATTTTCTGGCTTCAATTTTGGTCACTACAAGGTGGTGGATTGGGCAGGATGAATGTAATACGGCAGTAATCTTGGAAGCTGCAGTGGTGGGTTCGCAGGAATCTCTTATTAATCTTCCCTTTAGAGGTGTAAATAAATATTCCGAGATTACTCCCTCCATGCACAATACTATTAAGGCATGGGACGCGGCTAAGTCTAAGCTGACCAAACCCAACAATATGTCTCCCTACACTCCGTTTTGGGGAAACCCGAAACTCCCTCACAGATTCCTGATTCACAGATTTGGGCCCGATACAGGATCAAAGGTGGTGCAGTTGGCCCCCAGGAGTAAACTGCTGTCCTTTAATGAAATAAAAACCCGATTTGGATTAACTGAATCTATGCTCTTTCGTTACATGCAGGTTTAGCGTGCTTGGCTTGCACAATTCCCGGGGACCTGGTCTTGGGAATCGGACATCCTGGAGAGTCTCCTGATCCATCAAAAAGTAGACAAACCTCTCTCAATGGTGTATTCAATCCTATTGCCTGCATCCACCACCAGGTTGGATAGGGCTCGGATGAAGTGGTCGGTGGATGTTGGTCAACTGTCTGATAGGGAGTGGGGTGATGTTCTGGGGGGAATGAGTGGAGTCCTGATACCGGCATCTGAAAGGTATGCCCATTTGAAGCTTGTGTATCGTGCCTACTATACTCCTGCTCAGTTGCATGCATATTTTTTAGATTCAGATAGATGCCCCAAATGTAAGGTATGTTTCAATATGGTTGGGAATGAGTCCCAGGTAACAGAAAAGGAACTCTTGTTAGTGTAACGATCCACATTTGAGCACACCACTATGCTCAAATAGTACCAGGTTTCTTTATAGGAGGATCGATTTAAATCAAGTGAAGCCACAAAATAGCGATCTGTTTCCAAAATTTTTGTTTCACACTTTATTATATTCACAAAAAATTATTTTTCTCCTTCAAAAGGTAGAAAATTATTTGTAAAACAGCAGAAGAATTTGTGGTACAGACATATAAAAAGCAATACAAAAAGCAGATCATAGACTGTGTGCTTTGTTAGATAAAAAAAGGTAATTTTAGTTCAGGCGACGACACTAGTCACTGTGTTTGCAGCTGAGTTTCCCTATGTCAGCCATCAGTCAGGTGCTGGGTTGTGTCTGGTTGGAACAGATACCTCTTTACTAATCAAATTCATTTTTGGTCTTTTATGACTGTACATATTCTCTGGTCAAGATAATTCTCTATGCTTTGTAAAGGCCTGACGAAGGGTCAATAACCAGAAATGGACTAGTGTCGTCGCCTGAACTAAAATTACCTTTTTTCATCTAACAAAGCACACAGTCTATGATCTGCTTTTTGTATTGCTTTTTATATGTCTGTACCACAAATTCTTCTGCTGTTTTACAAAAAATGTTCGACCTTTTTGAAGAAGAAAAATATTTTTTGTGAATATAATAAAGTGTGAAACTAAAATTTTGGAAACAGATCGCTATTTTGTGGCCTCACTTGATTTAAAATGATCCTCCTATAAAGAAACCAAATGTAAGGTAGACAGAGGTGATTTCTTCCATATGCTCTGGTGTTGCCCGATTATTATAGATTTTTGGACCACACCTGTCTCGTATTATGTCAGGGGTGATGGGAGAAAGAATTGTAGTAGACCCCAAATTGTTAGTTCTGGGTTTATATGTGGACTCCACTCTTTCCTCTCACGGTATTACCCTGGTCCAAATAATGTACTTTTATGCAAGAAGAGAAATCTTTAGCAAATGGGGCAAAGATACTCCTCCCTCTATATCCTCCTGGTCAAAAAGACTGAATAAAGACTGAATAAAGTGATGACATGGTACAAAATTACATACCTTAATCGAAAATGCCCTGAAACGTTTGATAAGATATGGTATCGGTGGTCTGAATACACGGATATACAGTACATGATTTACTTGATAATCCCTGAATTGAGGTGCTGCTCAGGTGCCTGACGGTAGTCTTACAGCTATGTGAAAGATGTTTCTAATGAACACTCCAGGAGCTTTGGAGGTGTGCTGAACCATGGGGTTGAGGGGTGGGCGGGGGGACCGGGGGGAGGGGTGGTTGAGGGTTGATTATGTTATATTTTTGTACTAAAACTCAATAAAATTCAACTTTAAAAATAAAAAAAGGTATGCACTGACTTAACTAATACAATGTATGGTTACACAGGTGCAGTGAACAGGTACGCAGTGACTGCTGGTACAACAATGTGCGGTTACACAGGTACAGTGAACAGGTTGCAGTGACTGGTATTACAAATGTGCAGCTGCCTGTCACACACACACAGGTACCCTGAGCAGGTGCAATGACTGGTGGTATTAACAATGCGTGTGCTCACGTAGGAAGGTTGGTGCACTCAATAGTGAACAGGTGCAGTGATTGGGATTACAAATGTGCAGCTGCCTGTCACACACACACACGGACTGCAATGACAGGTGCAATGACTGGTGGTATTAACAATGCGTGCGCTCACGTAGGTAGGTAGGTAGGTAGGTAGGTAGGTGGACTAAACTGTGAACAGGTGCAGTGATTGGGATTACAAATGTGCAGCTGCCTGTCACACACACACACACACGGACTGCAATGACAGGTGCAATGACTGGAGGTATTAACAATGCGTGTGCTCACGTAGGTAGGTAGGTAGGTGGACTAAACAGTGAACAGGTGCAGTGATTGGGATTACAAATGTGCAGCTGCCTGTCACACACACAGGTAGTCACTGAATGTGCTGGGCCTAGCAGTGGCACAGTAGGAATTAAGGTGCCAAAGGCCAGCTGTGACCAACTGACAGGGCTGTATATACTGCAAGTGGGCCACACAAAAAAAAAAATAGATCACAAGAACAACATTAGCTCTCAAAAGAGCTGTTGAGGATGAGGAGTGCTTTTTAGTAATAAGTATCAGCAAGAAAGAGCAACCTAACAAGCCTAACTGTAGCCTAACTAAGCTTTCCCTAATGTCTCTGCAGCAGCTCTCCCTTCTCTAATTACTGCAGGCACACGAGTGAGTGAAAAGCCTGACGCTGCCTGACTTTTATAGGGGGGGGGGGGGGCTCCAGGAGGGAGTGTAGCCTGATTGGATACAATGTGCCTGCTGACTGTGATGTAGAGGGTCAAACTTGACCCTAATGATTCACTATGGGGGGGCGAATCGAACTTCCGGAAAAGTTTGCGGTTTTCCGCGATTGTGAACCACGGAAGTTCGCCGGTTCCCGTTCGCCGGTGAACAGTTCGGCTCTCTCTAATTATTATTTACATTTCTCATAAGTATTGTTATACAATTAATTGAATGTAACAGCCCATGAAATCTGTTGTCATCTTTTCAATATTATTGGTGTTTTAACCTGGAGAGGTAAGATTATTTCCTTTTTTTACTACTATATAGTAATATCCATGTACAATATATTGGGTGCCTCCAGCCCTTTCTAAATATCCTTATTTCAGGAAAGAACATAGCATGTGCACAGCTGACCCCTGACACCATTTACCATTCCATCCAGGTGGATCACTAAATGATGACCATGGAAATAGCCTACAGTGTCCATACATATCCAGCCACCAGAAGCTGCTCTCTCGTGAGACTACCTGTTGTCCCCTTTCAACTCTCCATTGACTTTGCATGATGCATGTTCTGCAAAGTGCACATATGGATTGTGTTTTTTAAGAGGAACTTGCTCATAGTTTTTGTTTATAAAAGTGTTCCTGAGATCAGGGGCACAAATACAAACCATGGGAATGCCCAGGAAAAATTTCCTGCCCACCCATCCAACTTACCGTGGAGCCCCAACACAAATCTCTTTCCCCTCTTCCAACAAGAAATTCAGTTGATGTTCTGCAGAGCTGCAATGGGGGCCATTGCAACATCACTGCCTGAGATCACTGCCTGAGATCAGCTTCCGTTGGTTAATTCTATAAATATATGGAAAACCAAAGGGCCTAATGTGGGCTACCTCTGTTATTTGTGATTATATGCTAAACAGTGAACGTGTCCTCAATACTATGCATAACTACTGATAAAATGGAATGTGAGGAGAGCTGCTATGAGATCAAGCCAGAATGAGAGCGGTTGCACCATGACAGGTATGGTAAGAATACCCTATCCCATACTTCCCTACACCACTGTTTGTAAACTATTTATTAAATGGGGGAACTAATGAGGGCACATGGCGGCTATATAACCAGCCAATCATTAACACTTTTGTCCCGCCTTCTCTTATTACTTAGATTCCAGATGTCCAGAAACTTAAAAATTGTCAAGCTTAAGCTCAACCCTGTAATTGGGCAATGTGGAAGATTCCCTACACATCATTTTTGACTCGACTTTATCCATCATCCTGTGATAGGAACAATATCAGTAATTGCAGGGGGAAGGGAAAGTATTCTGAACTCTGACTTTAAAAAATTGTGGTGGAAGTTGAATGTCTCTAAAATTTGGACAGCGTGTATATGTTGTGGCCAAAACCAGAAATCGGCCAAAGTGAGAAGTGGCCGGCCATTTCTAGAACTGGCCGATTTGACATCGGCCAAAGTCCAAAATGCTGGGAAGTTTTGACATTGGCCAGCTAGTTTGCAAAATGGCCAAAGTCAGTCGGCCAAAGTCCAAAATGCAAAAGACACAAATCTCAGATCATTAAAGGAAACCTGTACTGTAATGTCTTAAAAAAAAGAGTTTCACTTGCCTGGGGCTTCTGCCAGCCTCTTGCAGCCATCCTGTGCCTGCGCCAGTACTCAAGGATCTTCTGTTCAAGTTTCACTTTTGCCAATTTGTAAGTCGATAGCCACTGCGCCTGCGCAGCCCTGGCCACACGCATCCTCGTTTGCCCTCCCGTCGCCGGGAGAGTCCTGTGCAGGCGCAGTGGGGATTATCTGGTACTGTGCCTAAGGACAGGACCGTGAACAAGGAGGCGTGCCACCAGGGTGGCACAGGTGTAGTGGCCAGCGACTGCAGAAAGCGAAACTGAGCTGCGATGGGGGACCAGAGGATCATTGAGTACTGACACGGGCACAGGGCGGCTGCAGGAAGCTGGCAGAAGCCCCAGGTAAGTGAACTTTTTTTTTTTTTTTTTTTAGATTACAGGTTTCCTTTAATAAAACTGTACATTAACATCTGTTCCCTCTCACCTATCAAATTCTTCCCCCCTTCATTCTCTGTGTCCACCCCGCTTTTTTCATATTTAATCCACCCCATGCATTACCTCTGCCCCCTACATTGTCAGTGCCCCCTCTCCTTTAGATTTCATGAATGGACCCATGTGTCACCTGTGTTCGGGTCCTGAGGAGATGGAAGGCAAAGCAGCCAGCAGCGTGCATCCTTGCAGGAGAGCGGCAGAATGCAATGCAGCCCGGGGTCCATTCAGGCCGCTCTCAGAGTTAGCAGGGAGAAGACTTTGTAATAACATAATAACCTAATAAGGTTATTTTGCAGGGGATTTTGTGGCTCAGTTGGCAGCGGCAGGTAAATGGCAGAATGAGAGACATCCTCGGATCCTTTCAGGCTGCTCTCCTATTAGGTGGTGGCGGGGAGAGCTGAGCGGCAGCGGGAAGAGCTGAGCACTGGGACTTGGCAAGCAGTGGCGAAAGTTGAGCGGGTGACTTCCTGGCGGTGGGGAGAGGAGAGGAGCTGGCGGTGGGGAGACGTGAGCGGGACTTCGGGACTTGGCCGGCCACATTTAGTTAGAATGCGTTCTGGCCGGCCAAAGACCGAAATTGAGCAGTGTTTTGCATATTGGCCGCATCAGGTGGCCACTTCGCATTCTGACTGGCCAGAACCCGAAGTGGCCAGACTTCGGGTTCTGGCCGTAACAGATACATAATTCAAACACCATTTTAGCCCATTCAGAGAACTTTAGTGGAGTCTAAAAAAGTCTAAGAAAATCCTTTACCAGTTGAAAAAATAAAAAAACGGCAATCATTAAATAAAGTTTGTTTAAACTTTACATTCACTTTATATATTCTGACTGAGCAGATCAACAGATATTGACTGCATTGCCTGCCAAGCAATCTTCAGTTTATTTGCCCTACATCATATAATACACCATTATAACATCACATAAATATACCATATAAGAATACTGGAGAATACTATGTGCTTTCTATGGTGGCACCAAGTAAAAGTAACTGTTTTGCTCTTTTAATTAACTTCAATTTATGGATGCATTAAATGTGCTGGAAATGACCTTTGCAAGGAAACATGGGAGCATAAACATGTAAGAATTAGTGTCAGCTGGGACTGTGGAGGAAGGTGAAACAGTAAAAAGGTCACCATGAGGAGAGCCAAAAACAGTTCACACTTAAAATGTTAAGCTTGAGGAAAATACTATGACTGTGATATTTCACTTCCTTAGTGAAAGGCGGACTATTCCATCATTTCTCCTTTACTGGTTTCAATGTGGAACATATAAAAAGTCTACATTTACAGTTCTGCAACACCCATCATTAAATGTATAATTCCACTATGGTGAGATTAGCTTTTGGTTCTGCTACAAGTTCAGCTGTACGAATCTTCAACAAGGGATGGAACTTAGACCTCACAGATGTATCGCTTAAAGAGAAACTGTAACATCAAAATGTCCCCTGGGGGGTACTCACCTCGGGTGGGGGAAGCCTCAGGATCCTAATGAGGCTTCCCACGCCGTCCTACGTACCTCGGGGGTCTCGCTGCAGCCCTCCGTACAGCGGCGACGTAAATATTTACCTTCCCGGCTCCTGCGCAGGCGCTCTGGTGGCTGTCGGCTCCGAAGTAGATGGAAATACCCGATCGTCATCGGGTCTGCTCTACTGCGCAGGCGCAAGTCTCCGGCGCCTGCGCAGTAGAGCGGACCCGCCGGAGATCGGGTATTTCCATCTAGTTCCGAGCCGAAAGCAGCCACTGTGCCCCCTCTGGAGCCTGCAAAGATAAATATTGAACTGACAGTCGGGTCTGTCGCCGGCTGTTCGGAGGGCTGCAGCGAGACCCCCGTGGGACAGAGGACGGCGTGGGAAGCCTCATTAGGATCCCGAGGCTTCCCCCACCCGAGGTGAGTACCCCCCAGGGGATCTTTCTGATGTTACAGAGTCTCTTTAAAGGATTACTATTAGGAAAAATTGTAAAATGTAAAATACATGTAAACACATAGAAGTAATGGTGGCCATACATGGTACAATTTTTCATTTTTTTCTATTAGATAATTTAGTTCGATGATTCCGATAGATCGAATATAAAGATTTTTCCAGCATGTCCGATCAGATTTTTCTCGAAAAAACAGGATAATCGTTCGAATTTCTTGATCGAAATTTTTTTTTTAACTTTCATTCGATTCGATTATTTAGATCGAATAAATGGGAAAAACAAACGTTTTTATTGTATCGTGTATGGGCACCATTAGAAGTATGTTTCTTCCAGAGTTAAATGAGCCCTAAATTACTTTTCTCCTATGTTGCTTACAGTAGATGAAATTTGACAGAACTGAGTGGTTTTCGGCTGGTCCATCTCTTTATGGGGGATTCTCAGCATGGCCTTTATTCTTTACAAAGACAATCCCAGAAAAGGATTTATACAAAGATGCTGGCCAGCCTCCGTGCTCACTGCACACTTTTTTGCAGTTGGAAGGAGCAACTGCATTCACTAAGTTCTTTTGAAAATAAAGAAAACCCTGAGAACTCCCCATGAGGAGATGTGTTGGTCCAACATATGTCGGATCAGTCAGATTTCTCGTACCTTCTTCAAAGGACCTCATTGGCGAAAATCTTAACATCTAAAATACATGTAAACATATACAAATATGAAGTACATTTCCTCCAGAGTAAAATGAACCATTATTTTATTTCTCTTTATTTTTAAAAGCACTTAGTGAATGGCAGTTGCTCTGTCCAACTGCCAAAAAAGTGTGCAGCGAGCAGGGAAGCTGGCCAGCATCTTTGTATAAATATTTTCGGGGAATGTCTTTATAAAGAATAAAGGCCATGCTGAGAATCCCCTATGGAGAGATGGACTAGCCAAAAATCTGTCGGTAATGTCTGATTTCTAATACTTACTGTAAGTGACAGCAACATAGGAGAAAAGTAATTTATGGCTTATTTTACTCTGAAAAAAAAGTGTGTGCTTTTACATGTATTTTATGCAGTATGCAGTAGAATATGCAGTAAATTATTCAGGATAAACACTTTTACATTAATATCCTGGTTTCAGCATCAGAAACATTTCCTATTTCTATATATTGCTTTATATTGGTATGTAGCCCTGCCCTCCAAGTGATTTTACAGCCTAGGCCAGGCTTTCTCAACTAGGGTTCCTCGAGTACTCTGCAGGGGTTCCTTGGCATTTTCCCCCATCGTGGGGGAAGTATAATAAAGCACATTATAATAGGTGATACTTCAACAAGAAGCACTAAATTGGGGGCTCAGGAGGAGACAGTATATTGAGTGGCAGTGTAATAGGAGTAGTGAAATAAACAGCCACACATCATTTTAAAGACCATTCCTCCTCCAAAATAAATGCAGGGTTTCTTGAGATCAAAAAATTGTTTGCAAGGGTTCCCTGATATCCCAAAGTTATTTGCAGGGTTCCTCCAGGGTAGAAAGGTTGAGAAAGGCTGGCCTAGGCTGTTTAGACATGCAGAATTTTCCTCCCAGGGCATTCTGGGAGACCAGGTATTATTTTCACTGGCTTCAGAACTCCAGGTAAACAAAGATTCCGCAGAGATGCACCTGACAGGACTAAAGGGCTGTGATTAAATTTCAGAATGTAAATCAGGGTAACAAAAAGATGAGGAAAAATATAAAAACTCGCTCTTGAGGCATCTTTTAAATGCTATCAAGATTTTGATAACTAGGAGATAGAAACAAGCTATCCCTCCTTCAATGGGGGATTGGATTAGGGAGATAGATGATATAATGAATATGGAATATCTCATGCATATGGTGCACAATAGATCAGATGTCTTCCACAATACAGTACCTGAGCAAAATGGTTAGAGTTTAGAACCTCTGAGGACTATGTGCTGGCTCGAGATGTATAGGGCCGCTAGGTATGTGAGAGACAATTGAGACTAAATTGTTTGTCGATGGTGGTCCAGGCCCGGGATGTCTCAAGCAATGGTACGGGGTTTTTTTTCCCTCTTCTTTTTTCTCTCTTTTTTTTTTCCTTTTTTCTTTCTGTTTCTTTGTGTGTGTGTGCGTGCATGCGTGCGTGCGTGCGTGTGTGTGTGTGTGTGTGTGTATGTATGTGTGTGTGTGTGTGTATAATTGATGGGTTAGCGTAGGGTTGCGCACGCTGTTTTTTGTTGTTGTTGTTTCCCTTCCTGGTTCTTATTTCTTTGTGTGGACGGTTTATATGTTGAGATTGGTGGACTGGGGATCTTAGTTCACTCCCCTTAGTAAACTGGGTGAAGGGTTGAGGGATCTGGGAGACTAGTTATGGGGGCTAGAGTTAAATTTAATGGACTATGCTTAAAGAGACTCTGAAGCGAGAATAAATCTCGCTTCAGAGCTCATAGTTAGCAGGTGCATGTGTGCCCCTGCTAAACCGACGCTATCGCGCTGCTAAACAGGGGTCCCTTCACCCCCAAACCCCCCACTGCAACACTTGGTCGCAGACTTGGTCGGTCCTGGAGGCAGGGCTAACGGCTGCAGCCCTGCCTCCAGTCGCGTCTATCAGCGGCGCATCACCGCCTCTCCCCCGCCCCTCTCAGTGAAGGAAGACTGAGAGGGGCTGGGGAGAGGCGGAGATACGCGCTGACAGACGCTCGTGGGGCAGGGCTGCGGCGGTTAGCCCTGCCCCAACCAGGAAGCGCTCCCCGACTGTACGGAGGAGATTTGGGGGATCAGGGACCCCCGTTAAGCCGTGGGATAGCGGCGTTTTAGCAGGGGGACACATGCCTCTGCTTTCTATGAGGTCTGAAGCGAGATTTATTCTCGCTTCAGACTCTCTTTAAGCAGGGGTAAAATAGACCAGCCCTCCGAGGATGGTGGAGTGAGGAATGTGTGAGTGGGGACTTTTTCTCTTTGACTTTTTGTATATTTGCTGAAATTTTTTTTTAGAAATTAAGATTATTAAAAAAAAAAGATGAGGAAAGATTTTACAATGAGCAAACACTGACTAAATAATTTATCAAGTGATATTGTAAAAAAAAAAAAAAAAAAAAAAAAAGCAGTTTTATTCAGTATATTATTTTCCGTACACTCCTAGCCAGAACAATCAACAGCAACAGCTACCATGTGCCCACACTTGAATTACTATAAAAAAAATAGGTAAATAAAAGGTGTGTTATCATTTTCTACTCTCAAAGTTACAGAAATGTGATTGCTCAGCTTCATTCTTTCTGTGCCACAAATATAAAAGAAATGCTCTCTGTGCTTCTTTCTATGGTGCATCTAGGGATGGTCAGAAATGCCCATTTCCGATTCTGCAGAAATACTGATTTCGGGTCATTTCCATTTTCCGATTTCTCTGATTTACGATTTTCCAATTTCTGAGGAGTATTTTATTTGTTATTTTTTGCAACAGAGACTGGAATCAAAATTAAAAAATAAGACAATCGGAAAACGGAATCTTGTGATTGGTCTAAAATTATCACGTTAATCCGATTTTTGCTGACTAAAATCTGCGTTCGTTTCTGAGTTCTGTGATTGGGCTAAAATTACCAAGTTGCGGTAAAACGGATTTCCGCAGCACTCCAATTTCTGATCAGAAATGCTAATTTCTGATTGGAAATGCGGAAATTTCAATTTTGTGGAATCCTAAAGAGCTCCCCCCATTTCATTAATCCTCAGTGTTCATTGATAGTGCAAAGAAGGATTAAGAAGCACCACACAAAGTATATACCACGCTTTATGCAAATAGCATAAGTTGTGTTATGTACACTACTGTATGGTGCATATTTATCAGGGGCTTTGCTAGCCCCAAGGATCAGTGGCACGTGCCACGGATCTATTCTGGGGTGCCCCTGATATCCCCCAGGCAGAGTCAGGCAGCAGGTGGCAGTACTCACCTCTGGCCACTGGGGTGCCTTAATATGGGGCATGCTGGGAACTGTGGTTCATCAATGGGGTGCATGCTGGGTGCTGTGGTGCCTCTGTGGGGGCTTTGGCACCTTTATGGTGGTATGCTTGGAGCTTGTAAAGGAGCATGCTGGGATTTGTGGTGCCTCAATGGGGGAGGCACATGGGAGAGGGTCCACTAAAAGATCAGGGAATGCTATGGGGGACTGCCAGACAACCAGGTATCAGGCCAGCCCACCCAGCAGCAAGCCAGAACAGCCAGCACCAAAGCCAGGTAACTGCCTATTTATGTGATATGCTTCCTTTTTTTTTTTTGTATCAATGGAGATGGCTGCGTCATCCAACATTTTGCTGGGAAGGCCTACTTAGATCGCCTTTAAATTCATATAAATTTGGCTCGTATTTACCTGGTACATGGCCACGCCCATTTTTTAGTGCCCTGGATCTCTTAGGATCTTAGCAATGTCCCTGATATTCATTATGCAGCTTCAAAACTACTGTGTGCGGGGAGCACCCAACAATTTCACAGGTACTTCTGACAGGTGCATCGCGTGCAACCTGTGTTGCCTAGACAATGCCTGTGTTGCCTGGGTACCACACACTACTCACACATCTACAAGTTTTTCATGTAGCTGGACACATATGCGAAGGATCGTCCCATTTGCCGGGGTGAGGAAAATCATCCAACTGCTGAACTACATGGTTCTCAATAGATTAGACAAGTCTGCATGCATTATTCAAGCAGATAAAAAATGTGCAAGTCGCTGAATCTCCTGCTTTGATCATCACTAGTTGGGATCCATGTTCATTACAATTCAATATCTGAACTCATTCACATCAAGCAGAACGTGACCTCAGTTCAGCAAAAAACATGTGCACACTTATTCAGTCAGACCAAAAAAAAAGAGATTGAGAGGAAGATCTTTCTCAGGTACTATTCCAGCTCCTAATCTTCTCCACTGATCACATTTAGGATGGAAAATTTGCATCACAGCCAAGGATTACTGTTCCCCAATTATTGTCTGATGGACATCCAAAATAAACAGCTGCTTTTGCAAAATCCCCAAAGGTCTATTCACAGATATTCTTCATTACTTTTCTCTGTTTGTGCTGGTAAGATTTTTTTTTTTATCTTCAAGCACTTCCAATGGGACTATCATAAGTTATCCAGAATAATTACACTGTATATATTAACCAGATCAGAACCACGGAAGTAAGAATCTACGCCGTGCTTGTGGCTCTCTACCTCTGATTCTACGTCGTGGCTTTAGGTGGTCCTGAACCGATCGCTGCTCACTGCGGATTTGGCTGTCATGTGACAGCCGAACATCTGCCTATCGGTAAGGAGACAGTTTTATTGGTTCCTTACCAGGTGATCACTTGGAACTAGTGTTGGGCGAACACCTAGATGTTCGGGTTCGCGAACGTTCGCCGAACATCGCCGCAATGTTCGGGTGTTCGACCCGAACTCCGAACATAATGGAAATCAATGGGGACCCGAACTTTCGTGCTTTGTAAAGCTTCCTTACATGCTACATACCCCAAATTTGCAGGGTATGTGCACCTTGGGAGTGGGTACAAGAGGAAAAAAAATTAGCAAAAAGAGCTTATAGTTTTTGAGAAAATCGATTTTAAAGTTTCAAAGGGAAAACTGTCTTTTAAATGCAGGAAATGTCTGTTTTCTTTGCACAGGTAACATGCTGTTTGTCGGCATGCAGTCATAAATGTAATACATATAAGAGGTTCCAGGAAAAGGGACCGGTAACGCTAACCCAGCAGCAGCACACGTGATGGAACAGGAGGAGGGTGGCGCAGGAGGAGAAGGCCACGCTTTGAGACACAACAACCCAGGCCTTGCATGAGGACAAGAAGCGTGCGGATAGCAATTTGCATTTTGTCGCCATGCAGTCATAAATGTAATACAGATGAGAGGTTCAATAAACAGGGACCGGAAACGCTAACCCATCACAGATGTTCATTGTTCATGTTACTTGGTTGGGGTCCGGGAGTGTTGCGTAGTCGTTTTCCAATCCAGGATTGATTCATTTTAATTTGAGTCAGACGGTCTGCATTTTCTGTGGAGAGGCGGATACGCCGCCGATCTGTGACGATGCCTCCGGCAGCACTGAAACAGCGTTCCGACATAACGCTGGCTGCCGGGCAAGCCAGCACCTCTATTGCGTACATTGCCAGTTTGTGCCAGGTGTCTAGCTTCGATACCCAATAGTTGAAGGGTGCAGATGGATTGTTCAACACAGCTATGCCATCTGACATGTAGTCCTTGACCATCTTCTCCAGGCGATCGGTGTTGGAGGTGGATCTGCACGCTTGCTGTTCTGTGTGCTGCTGCATGGGTGTCAGAAAATTTTCCCACTCCAAGGACACTGCCGATACCATTCGCTTTTGGGCACTAGCTGCGGCTTGTGTTGTTTGCTGCCCTCCTGGTCGTCCTGGGTTTGCGGAAGTCAGTCTGTCGGCGTACAACTGGCTAGAGGAAGGGGAGGATGTCAATCTCCTCTCTAAAGTCTCCACAAGGGCCTGCTGGTATTCTTCCATTTTGACCTGTCTGGCTCTTTCTTCAAGCAGTTTTGGAACATTGTGTTTGTACCGTGGATCCAGAAGGGTATAAACCCAGTAATTGGTGTTGTCCAGAATGCGCACAATGCGTGGGTCGCGTTCAATGCAGTCCTAGGCCGAAGAGGCCATAGCCTAGGGTCACAAAAACCTGTTTATTTGGGCTATTTCAATGGTGGCGAGTCTGACGTACATAAATCGCAGCAATGGCCGTTAGCAACGTCTGAATCTCACGAAATGTCTGATGCAGGTAGAAGAAATATTGTTAGACTTGGATTCCAAAGATGGGTTCCCTACATCTCTGCAAACCAGAGTTACAGGGCCCCAAATTTGGTAAAATCCCCCATAGGCTTTCATTGGGCCTCCTATTTACAGTTCCAAAATCTCACATCTTTTCAAAGGGCAATTACTCAGCAGTGGCAAATTTTCTAGCATTGTAGGGACCCTTAGGGGGAACATGACTGGTGAGTTTCGGGCCCCTAGGCCGAAGAGGTCATAGCCTAGGGTCACAAAAACCTGTTTATTTGGGCTATTTCAATGGTAGTGATGGTGACGTACATAAATCTCAGCCATGGCCGTTAGCAACGTCTGAATCTCACGAAATGTCTCATGCAGGTAGAAGACATATTGTTAGACTTGGATTCCAAAGATGGGGTCCCTACATCTCTGCAAACCAGAGTTACAGGGGTCCAAAATTGGTAAAATCCCCCATAGGATTTCATTGCCTCCCTATTTCACTTTCCAAAATCTCACATCTTTTCAAAGGGCAATGGCTCAGCAGTGGCAAATTTTCTAGCATTGTAGGGACCCTTAGGGGGAACATGACTGGTGAGTTTCGGGCCCCTAGGCCGAAGAGGTCATAGCCTAGGGTCACAAAAACCTGTTTATTTGGGCTATTTCAATGGTAGTGATGGTGACGTACATAAATCTCAGCCATGGCCGTTAGCAACGTCTGAATCTCACGAAATGTCTCATGCAGGTAGAAGACATATTGTTAGACTTGGATTCCAAAGATGGGGTCCCTACATCTCTGCAAACCAGAGTTACAGGGGTCCAAAATTGGTAAAATCCCCCATAGGATTTCATTGCCTCCCTATTTTACTTTCCAAAATCTCACATCTTTTCAAAGGGCAATGGCTCAGCAGTACCAAATTTTCTAGCATTGTAGGGACCCTTAGGGGGAACATGACTGGTGAGTTTCGGGCCCCTAGGCCGAAGAGGTCATAGCCTAGGGTCACAAAAACCTGTTTATTTGGGCTTTTTCATTGGTAGTGATGGTGACGTACATAAATCTCAGCCATGGCCGTTAGCAACGTCTGAATTTCACGAAATGTCTCATGCAGGTAGAAGACATATTGTTAGACTTGGATTCCAAAGATGGGGTCCCTACATCTTTGCAAACCAGAGTTACAGGGGTCCAAAATTGGTAAAATCCCCCATAGGCTTTCATTGGGCCTCCTATTTACAGTTCCAAAATCTCACATCTTTTCAAAGGGCAATGGCTAAGCAGTGGCAAATTTTCTAGCATTGTAGGGACCCTTAGGGGGAACATGACTGGTGAGTTTCGGGCCCCTAGGCCGAAGAGGTCATAGCCTAGGGTCACAAAAACCTGTTTATTTGGGCTATTTTAATGGTAGTGATGGTGACGTACATAAATCTCAGCCATGGCCGTTAGCAACGTCTGAATCTCACGAAATGTCTCATGCAGGTAGAAGACATATTGTTAGACTTGGATTCTAAAGATGGGGTCCCTACATCTCTGCAAACCAGAGTTACAGGGGTCCAAAATTGGTAAAATCCCCCATAGGATTTCATTGCCTCCCTATTTCACTTTCCAAAATCTCACATCTTTTGAAAGGGCAATGGCTCAGCAGTACCAAATTTTCTAGCATTGTAGGGACCCTTAGGGGGAACATGACTGGTGAGTTTCGGGCCCCTAGGCCGAAGAGGTCATAGCCTAGGGTCACAAAAACCTGTTTATTTGGGCTATTTCAATGGTAGTGATGGTGACGTACATAAATCTCAGCCATGGCCGTTAGCAACGTCTGAATTTCACGAAATGTCTCATGCAGGTAGAAGACATATTGTTAGACTTGGATTCCAAAGATGGGGTCCCTACATCTCTGCAAACCAGAGTTACAGGGGTCCAAAATTGGTAAAATCCCCCATACGCTTGCATTGGGCCTCCTATTTACAGTTCCAAAATCTCACATCTTTTCAAAGGGCAATTGCTCAGCAGTACCAAATTTTCTAGCATTGTAGGGACCCTTAGGGGGAACATGACTGGTGAGTTTCGGGCCCCTAGGCCGAAGAAGTCATAGCCTAGGGTCACAAAAACCTGTTTATTTGGGCAATTTCAATGGTAGTGATGGTGACGTACATAAATCTCAGCCATGGCCGTTAGCAACGTCTGAATCTCACGAAATGTCTCATGCAGGTAGAAGACATATTGTTAGACTTGGATTCCAAAGATGGGGTCCCTACATCTCTGCAAACCAGAGTTACAGGGGTCCAAAATTGGTAAAATCCCCCATAGGATTTCATTGCCTCCCTATTTCACTTTCCAAAATCTCACATCTTTTCAAAGGGCAATGGCTCAGCAGTGGCAAATTTTCTAGCATTGTAGGGACCCTTAGGGGGAACATGCCTGGTGAGTTTCGGGCCCCTAGGCCGAAGAGGTCATAGCCTAGGGTCACAAAAACCTGTTTATTTGGGCTATTTCAATGGTAGTGATGGTGACGTACATAAATCTCAGCCATGGCCGTTAGCAACGTCTGAATTTCACGAAATGTCTCATGCAGGTAGAAGACATATTGTTAGACTTGGATTCCAAAGATGGGGTACCTACATCTCTGCAAACCAGAGTTACAGGGGTCCAAAATTGGTAAATTCCCCCATAGGCTTTCATTGGGCCTCCTATTTACAGTTCCAAAATCTCACATCTTTTCAAAGGGCAATTGCTCAGCAGTACCAAATTTTCTAGCATTGTAGGGACTCTTAGGGGGAACATGACTGGTGAGTTTTGGGCCCCTAGGCCGAAGAGGTCATAGCCTAGGGTCACAAAAACCTGTTTATTTGGGATATTTCAATGGTAGTGATGGTGACGTACATAAATCTCAGCCATGGCCGTTAGCAACGTCTGAATCTCACGAAATGTCTCATGCAGGTAAAAGACATATTGTTAGACTTGGATTCCAAAGATGAGGTCCCTACATCTCTGCAAACCAGAGTTACAGGGGTCCAAAATTGGTAAAATCCCCCATAGGATTTCATTGCCTCCCTATTTCACTTTCCAAAATCTCACATCTTTTCAAAGGGCAATGGCTCAGCAGTGGCAAATTTTCTAGCATTGTAGGGACCCTTAGGGGGAACATGACTGGTGAGTTTCAGGCCTCTAGGCCGAAGAGGTCATAGCCTAGGGTCACAAAAACCTGTTTATTTGGGCTATTTCAATGGTAGTGATGGTGACGTACATAAATCTCAGCCATGGCCGTTAGCAACGTCTGAATCTCACGAAATGTCTCATGCAGGTAGAAGACATATTGTTAGACTTGGATTCCAAAGATGGGGTCCCTACATCTCTGCAAACCAGAGTTACAGGGGTCCAAAATTGGTAAAATCCCCCATAGGATTTCATTGCCTCCCTATTTTACTTTCCAAAATCTCACATCTTTTCAAAGGGCAATGGCTCAGCAGTACCAAATTTTCTAGCATTGTAGGGACCCTTAGGGGGAACATGACTGGTGAGTTTCGGGCCCCTAGGCCGAAGAGGTCATAGCCTAGGGTCACAAAAACCTGTTTATTTGGGCTTTTTCATTGGTAGTGATGGTGACGTACATAAATCTCAGCCATGGCCGTTAGCAACGTCTGAATTTCACGAAATGTCTCATGCAGGTAGAAGACATATTGTTAGACTTGGATTCCAAAGATGGGGTCCCTACATCTTTGCAAACCAGAGTTACAGGGGTCCAAAATTGGTAAAATCCCCCATAGGCTTTCATTGGGCCTCCTATTTACAGTTCCAAAATCTCACATCTTTTCAAAGGGCAATGGCTAAGCAGTGGCAAATTTTCTAGCATTGTAGGGACCCTTAGGGGGAACATGACTGGTGAGTTTCGGGCCCCTAGGCCGAAGAGGTCATAGCCTAGGGTCACAAAAACCTGTTTATTTGGGCTATTTTAATGGTAGTGATGGTGACGTACATAAATCTCAGCCATGGCCGTTAGCAACGTCTGAATCTCACGAAATGTCTCATGCAGGTAGAAGACATATTGTTAGACTTGGATTCTAAAGATGGGGTCCCTACATCTCTGCAAACCAGAGTTACAGGGGTCCAAAATTGGTAAAATCCCCCATAGGATTTCATTGCCTCCCTATTTCACTTTCCAAAATCTCACATCTTTTGAAAGGGCAATGGCTCAGCAGTACCAAATTTTCTAGCATTGTAGGGACCCTTAGGGGGAACATGACTGGTGAGTTTCGGGCCCCTAGGCCGAAGAGGTCATAGCCTAGGGTCACAAAAACCTGTTTATTTGGGCTATTTCAATGGTAGTGATGGTGACGTACATAAATCTCAGCCATGGCCGTTAGCAACGTCTGAATTTCACGAAATGTCTCATGCAGGTAGAAGACATATTGTTAGACTTGGATTCCAAAGATGGGGTCCCTACATCTCTGCAAACCAGAGTTACAGGGGTCCAAAATTGGTAAAATCCCCCATACGCTTGCATTGGGCCTCCTATTTACAGTTCCAAAATCTCACATCTTTTCAAAGGGCAATTGCTCAGCAGTACCAAATTTTCTAGCATTGTAGGGACCCTTAGGGGGAACATGACTGGTGAGTTTCGGGCCCCTAGGCCGAAGAAGTCATAGCCTAGGGTCACAAAAACCTGTTTATTTGGGCAATTTCAATGGTAGTGATGGTGACGTACATAAATCTCAGCCATGGCCGTTAGCAACGTCTGAATCTCACGAAATGTCTCATGCAGGTAGAAGACATATTGTTAGACTTGGATTCCAAAGATGGGGTCCCTACATCTCTGCAAACCAGAGTTACAGGGGTCCAAAATTGGTAAAATCCCCCATAGGATTTCATTGCCTCCCTATTTCACTTTCCAAAATCTCACATCTTTTCAAAGGGCAATGGCTCAGCAGTGGCAAATTTTCTAGCATTGTAGGGACCCTTAGGGGGAACATGCCTGGTGAGTTTCGGGCCCCTAGGCCGAAGAGGTCATAGCCTAGGGTCACAAAAACCTGTTTATTTGGGCTATTTCAATGGTAGTGATGGTGACGTACATAAATCTCAGCCATGGCCGTTAGCAACGTCTGAATTTCACGAAATGTCTCATGCAGGTAGAAGACATATTGTTAGACTTGGATTCCAAAGATGGGGTACCTACATCTCTGCAAACCAGAGTTACAGGGGTCCAAAATTGGTAAATTCCCCCATAGGCTTTCATTGGGCCTCCTATTTACAGTTCCAAAATCTCACATCTTTTCAAAGGGCAATTGCTCAGCAGTACCAAATTTTCTAGCATTGTAGGGACTCTTAGGGGGAACATGACTGGTGAGTTTCGGGCCCCTAGGCCGAAGAGGTCATAGCCTAGGGTCACAAAAACCTGTTTATTTGGGATATTTCAATGGTAGTGATGGTGACGTACATAAATCTCAGCCATGGCCGTTAGCAACGTCTGAATCTCACGAAATGTCTCATGCAGGTAGAAGACATATTGTTAGACTTGGATTCCAAAGATGAGGTCCCTACATCTCTGCAAACCAGAGTTACAGGGGTCCAAAATTGGTAAAATCCTCCATAGGATTTCATTGCCTCCCTATTTCACTTTCCAAAATCTCACATCTTTTGAAAGGGCAATGGCTCAGCAGTGGCAAATTTTCTAGCATTGTAGGGACCCTTAGGGGGAACATGACTGGTGAGTTTCGGGCCCCTAGGCCGAAGAGGTCATAGCCTAGGGTCACAAAAACCTGTTTATTTGGGCTATTTCAATGGTAGTGATGGTGACGTACATAAATCTCAGCCATGGCCGTTAGCAACGTCTGAATTTCACGAAATGTCTCATGCAGGTAGAAGAAATATTGTTAGACTTGGGCTCCAAAGATGGGGTCCCTACATCTCTGCAAACCAGAGTTACAGGTGTCCAAAATTGGTAAATTCCCCCATAGGCTTTCATTGGGCCTCCTATTTACAGTTCCAAAATCTCACATCTTTTCAAAGGGCAATTGCTCAGCAGTACCAAATTTTCTAGCATTGTAGGGACTCTTAGGGGGAACATGACTGGTGAGTTTCGGGCCCCTAGGCCGAAGAGGTCATAGCCTAGGGTCACAAAAACCTGTTTATTTGGGCTATTTCAATGGTAGTGATGGTGACGTACATAAATCTCAGCCATGGCCGTTAGCAACGTCTGAATCTCACGAAATGTCTCATGCAGGTAGAAGACATATTGTTAGACTTGGATTCCAAAGATGGGGTCCCTACATCTCTGCAAACCAGAGTTACAGGGGTCCAAAATTGGTAAAATCCTCCATAGGATTTCATTGCCTCCCTATTTCACTTTCCAAAATCTCACATCTTTTCAAAGGGCAATGGCTCAGCAGTGGCAAATTTTCTAGCATTGTAGGGACCCTTAGGGGGAACATGACTGGTGAGTTTCGGGCCCCTAGGCCGAAGAGGTCATAGCCTAGGGTCACAAAAACCTGTTTATTTGGGCTATTTCAATGGTAGTGATAGTGACGTACATAGATCTCAGCCATGGCCGTTAGCAACGTCTGAATCTCACGAAATGTCTCATGCAGGTAGAAGACATATTGTTAGACTTGGATTCCAAAGATGGGGTCCCTACATCTCTGCAAACCAGAGTTACAGGGGTCCAAAATTGGTAAAATCCCCCATAGGATTTCATTGCCTCCCTATTTCACTTTCCAAAATCTCACATCTTTTCAAAGGGCAATGGCTCAGCAGTGGCAAATTTTCTAGCATTGTAGGGACCCTTAGGGGGAACATGACTGGTGAGTTTCGGGCCCCTAGGCCGAAGAGGTCATAGCCTAGGGTCACAAAAACCTGTTTATTTGGGCAATTTCAATGGTAGTGATGGTGACGTACATAAATCTCAGCCATGGCCGTTAGCAACGTCTGAATCTCACGAAATGTCTCATGCAGGTAGAAGACATATTGTTAGACTTGGATTCCAAAGATGGGGTCCCTACATCTCTGCAAACCAGAGTTACAGGTGTCCAAAATTGGTAAAATCCCCCATAGGCTTTTATTGGGCCTCCTATTTACAGTTCCAAAATCTCACATCTTTTCAAAGGGCAATTGCTCAGCAGTACCAAATTTTCTAGCATTGTAGGGACCCTTAGGGGGAACATGACTGGTGAGTTTCGGGCCCCTAGGCCAAAGAGGTCATAGCCTAGGGTCACAAAAACCTGTTTATTTGGGCAATTTCAATGGTAGTGATGGTGACGTACATAAATCTCAGCCATGGCCGTTAGCAACGTCTGAATCTCACGAAATGTCTCATGCAGGTAGAAGACATATTGTTAGACTTGGATTCCAAAGATGGGGTCCCTACATCTCTGCAAACCAGAGTTACAGGGGTCCAAAATTGGTAAAATCCCCCATAGGCTTTCATTGGGCCTCCTATTTACAGTTCCAAAATCTCACATCTTTTCAAAGGGCAATTGCTCAGCAGTACCAAATTTTCTAGCATTGTAGGGACCCTTAGGGGGAACATGACTGGTGAGTTTCGGGCCCCTAGGCCAAAGAGGTCATAGCCTAGGGTCACAAAAACCTGTTTATTTGGGCAATTTCAATGGTAGTGATGGTGACGTACATAAATCTCAGCCATGGCCGTTAGCAACGTCTAAATCTCACGAAATGTCTCATGCAGGTAGAAGACATATTGTTAGACTTGGATTCCAAAGATGGGGTCCCTACATCTCTGCAAACCAGAGTTACAGGGGTCCAAAATTGGTAAAATCCCCCATAGGATTTCATTGCCTCCCTATTTCACTTTCCAAAATCTCACATCTTTTCAAAGGGCAATGGCTCAGCAGTGGCAAATTTTCTAGCATTGTAGGGACCCTTAGGGGGAACATGACTGGTGAGTTTCGGGCCCCTAGGCCGAAGAGGTCATAGCCTAGGGTCACAAAAACCTGTTTATTTGGGCTATTTCAATGGTAGTGATGGTGACGTACATAAATCTCAGCCATGGCCGTTAGCAACGTCTGAATCTCACGAAATGTCTCATGCAGGTAGAAGACATATTGTTAGACTTGGATTCCAAAGATGGGGTCCCTACATCTCTGCAAACCAGAGTTACAGGGATCCAAAATTGGTAAAATCCCCCATAGGATTTCATTGCCTCCCTATTTCACTTTCCAAAATCTCACATCTTTTCAAAGGGCAATGGCTCAGCAGTGGCAAATTTTCTAGCATTGTAGGGACCCTTAGGGGGAACATGACTGGTGAGTTTCGGGCCCCTAGGCCGAAGAGGTCATAGCCTAGGGTCACAAAAACCTGTTTATTTGGGCTATTTCAATGGTAGTGATGGTGACGTACATAAATCTCAGCCATGGCCGTTAGCAAACGTCTGAATTTCACGAAATGTCTCATGCAGGTAGAAGAAATATTGTTAGACTTGGGCTCCAAAGATGGGGTCCCTACATCTCTGCAAACCAGAGTTACAGGTGTCCAAAATTGGTAAAATCCCCCATAGGCTTTCATTGGGCCTCCTATTTACAGTTCCAAAATCTCACATCTTTTCAAAGGGCAATTGCTCAGCAGTACCAAATTTTCTAGCATTGTAGGGACCCTTAGGGGGAACATGACTGGTGAGTTTCGGGCCCCTAGGCCAAAGAGGTCATAGCCTAGGGTCACAAAAACCTGTTTATTTGGGCAATTTCAATGGTAGTGATGGTGACGTACATAAATCTCAGCCATGGCCGTTAGCAACGTCTAAATCTCACGAAATGTCTCATGCAGGTAGAAGACATATTGTTAGACTTGGATTCCAAAGATGGGGTCCCTACATCTCTGCAAACCAGAGTTACAGGGGTCCAAAATTGGTAAAATCCCCCATAGGATTTCATTGCCTCCCTATTTCACTTTCCAAAATCTCACATCTTTTCAAAGGGCAATGGCTCAGCAGTGGCAAATTTTCTAGCATTGTAGGGACCCTTAGGGGGAACATGACTGGTGAGTTTCGGGCCCCTAGGCCGAAGAGGTCATAGCCTAGGGTCACAAAAACCTGTTTATTTGGGCTATTTCAATGGTAGTGATGGTGACGTACATAAATCTCAGCCATGGCCGTTAGCAAACGTCTGAATTTCACGAAATGTCTCATGCAGGTAGAAGAAATATTGTTAGACTTGGGCTCCAAAGATGGGGTCCCTACATCTCTGCAAACCAGAGTTACAGGTGTCCAAAATTGGTAAAATCCCCCATAGGATTTCATTGCCTCCCTATTTCACTTTCCAAAATCTCACATCTTTTCAAAGGGCAATGGCTCAGCAGTGGCAAATTTTCTAGCATTGTAGGGACCCTTAGGGGGAACATGACTGGTGAGTTTTGGGCCCCTAGGCCGAAGAGGTCATAGCCTAGGGTCACAAAAACCTGTTTATTTGGGCTATTTCAATGGTAGTGATGGTGACGTACATAAATCTCAGCCATGGCCGTTAGCAAACGTCTGAATTTCACGAAATGTCTCATGCAGGTAGAAGAAATATTGTTAGACTTGGGCTCCAAAGATGGGGTCCCTACATCTCTGCAAACCAGAGTTACAGGTGTCCAAAATTGGTAAAATCCCCCATAGGATTTCATTGCCTCCCTATTTCACTTTCCAAAATCTCACATCTTTTCAAAGGGCAATGGCTCAGCAGTGGCAAATTTTCTAGCATTGTAGGGACCCTTAGGGGGAACATGACTGGTGAGTTTCGGGCCCCTAGGCCGAAGAGGTCATAGCCTAGGGTCACAAAAACCTGTTTATTTGGGCTATTTCAATGGTAGTGATGGTGACGTACATAAATCTCAGCCATGGCCGTTAGCAACGTCTGAATCTCACGAAATGTCTCATGCAGGTAGAAGACATATTGTTAGACTTGGATTCCAAAGATGGGGTCCCTACATCTCTGCAAACCAGAGTTACAGGGGTCCAAAATTGGTAAAATCCCCCATAGGATTTCATTACCTCCCTATTTCACTTTCCAAAATCTCACATCTTTTGAAAGGGCAATGGCTCAGCAGTGGCAAATTTTCTAGCATTGTAGGGACCCTTAGGGGGAACATGACTGGTGAGTTTCGGGCCCCTAGGCCGAAGAGGTCATAGCCTAGGGTCACAAAAACCTGTTTATTTGGGCTATTTCAATGGTAGTGATGGTGACGTACATAAATCTCAGCCATGGCCGTTAGCAAACGTCTGAATTTCACGAAATGTCTCATGCAGGTAGAAGACATATTGTTAGACTTGGATTCCAAAGATGGGGTCCCTACATCTCTGCAAACCAGAGTTACAGGGGTCCAAAATTGGTAAAATCCCCCATAGGCTTTCATTGGGCCTCCTATTTACAGTTCCAAAATCTCACATCTTTTCAAAGGGCAATTGCTCAGCAGTACCAAATTTTCTAGCATTGTAGGGACCCTGAGGGGGAACATGACTGGTGAGTTTCGGGCCCCTAGGCCGAAGAGGTCATAGCCTAGGGTCACAAAAACCTGTTTATTTGGGCTATTTCAATGGTAGTGATGGTGACGTACATAAATCTCAGCCATGGCCGTTAGCAACGTCTGAATCTCACGAAATGTCTCATGTAGGTAGAAGACATATTGTTAGACTTGGATTCCAAAGATGGGGTCCCTACATCTCTGCAAACCAGAGTTACAGGGGTCCAAAATTGGTAAAATCCCCCATAGGATTTCATTGCCTCCCTATTTCACTTTCCAAAATCTCACATCTTTTCAAAGGGCAATGGCTCAGCAGTACCAAATTTTCTAGCATTGTAGGGACCCTTAGGGGGAACATGACTGGTGAGTTTTGCCACTGCTGAGCCATTGCCCTTTGAAATGGTGTGAGATTTTGGAACGGTAAATAGGAGGCCCAATGAAAGCCTAGGGGGGATTTTACCAATTTTGGAGCCCTGTAACTCTGGTTTGCAGAGATGTAGGGACCCCATCTTTGGCATCCAAGTCTAACAATATGTCTTCTACCTGCATGAGACATTTCGTGAGATTCAGACGTTGCTAACGGCCATTGCTGCGATTTATGTACGCCAGACTCGCCACCATTGAATTTGCCCAAATAAACAGGTTTTTGTGACCCTAGGCTATGACCTCTTCGGCCTAGGGGCCCAAAACTCACCAGTCATGTTCCCCCTAAGGGTCCCTACAATGCTAGAAAATTTGCCACTGCTGAGCCATTGCCCTTTGAAAAGATGTGAGATTTTGGAAAGTGAAATAGGGAGGCAATGAAATCCTATGGGGGATTTTACCAATTTTGGACCCCTGTAACTCTGGTTTGCAGAGATGTATGGACCCCATCTTTGGAATCCAAGTCTAACAATATGTCTTCTACCTGCATGAGACATTTCGTGAGATTCAGACGTTGCTAACGGCCATGGCTGAGATTTATGTACGTCACCATCACTACCATTGAAATAGCCCAAATAAACAGGTTTTTGTGACCCTAGGCTATGACCTCTTTGGCCTAGGGGCCCGAAACTCACCAGTCATGTTCCCCCTAAGGGTCCCTACAATGCTAGAAAATTTGCCACTGCTGAGCAATTGCCCTTTGAAAAGATGTGAGATTTTGGAAAGTGAAATAGGGAGGCAATGAAAGCCTATGGGGGATTTTACCAATTTTGGACCCCTGTAACTCTGGTTTGCAGAGATGTAGGGACCCCATCTTTGGAATCCAAGTCTAACAATATGTCTTCTACCTGCATGAGACATTTCGTGAGTTTCAGACGTTGCTAACGGCCATGGCTGAGATTTATGTACGTCACCATCACTACCATTGAAATAGCCCAAATAAACAGGTTTTTGTGACCCTAGGCTATGACCTCTTCGGCCTAGGGGCCCGAAACTCACCAGTCATGTTCCCCCTAAGGGTCCCTACAATGCTAGAAAATTTGCCACTGCTGAGCCATTGCCCTTTGAAAAGATGTGAGATTTTGGAACTGTAAATAGGAGGCCCAATGAAAGCCTATGGGGGATTTTACCAAATTTGGAGCCCTGTAACTCTGGTTTGCAGAGATGTAGGGAACCCATCTTTGGAGCCCAAGTCTAACAATATTTCTTCTACCTGCATGAGACATTTCGTGAGATTCAGACGTTGCTAACGGCCATTGCTGCGATTTATGTACGTCAGACTCGCCACCATTGAAATTGCCCAAATAAACAGGTTTTTGTGACCCTAGGCTATGACCTCTTCGGCCTAGGACTGCATTAAACGCGACCCACGCATTGTGCGCATTCTGGACAACACCAATTACTGGGTTTATACCCTTCTGGATCCACGGTACAAACACAATGTTTTAAAACTGCTTGAAGAAAGAGCCAGACAGGTCAAAATGGAAGAATACCAGCAGGCCCTTGTGGAGACTTTAGAGAGGAGAGTGACATCCTCCCCCTCCTCTAGCCAGTTGTACGCCGACAGACTGACTTCCGCAAACCCAGGACGACCAGGAGGGCAGCAAACAACACAAGCCGCAGCTAGTGCCCAAAAGCGAATGGTATCGGCAGTGTCCTTGGAGTGGGAAAATTTTCTGACACCCATGCAGCAGCACACAGAACAGCAAGCGTGCAGATCCACCTCCAACACCAATCACCTGGAGAAGATGGTCAAGGACTACATGTCAGATGGCATAGCTGTGTTGAACAATACATCTGCACCCTTCAACTATTGGGTATCGAAGCTAGACACCTGGCACAAACTGCAATGTACGCAATAGAGGTGCTGGCTTGCCCGGCAGCCAGCGTTATGTCGGAACGCTGTTTCAGTGCTGCCGGAGGCATCGTCACAGATCGGCGGCGTATCCGCCTCTCCACAGAAAATGCAGACCGTCTAACTCAAATTAAAATGAATCAATCCTCGATTGGAAACGACTACGCAACACTCCCGGACCCCAACCAAGTAACATGAACAATGAACATCTGTGATGGGTTAGCGTTTCCGGTCCCTGTTTATTGAACCTCTCATCTGTATTACATTTATGACTGCATGGCGACAAAATGCAAATTGCTATCCGCACTCTTCTTGTCCTCATGCAAGGCCTGGGTTGTTGTGTCTCAAAGCGTGGCCTTCTCCTCCTGCGCCACCCTCCTCCTGTTCCATCACGTGTGCTGCTGCTGGGTTAGCGTTACCGGTCCCTTTTCCTGGAACCTCTTATATGTATTACATTTATGACTGCATGCCGACAAAAAGCATGTTACCTGTGCAAAGAAAACAGACATTTCCCGCATTTAAAAGACAGTTTTCCCTTTGAAACTTTAAAATCGATTTTCTCAAAAACTATAAGCTCTTTTTGCTAATTTTTTTTCCCTCTTGTACCCACTCCCAAGGTGCACATACCCTGTAAATTTGGGGTATGTAGCATATAAGGAGGCTTTACAAAGCACGAAAGTTCGGGTCCCCATTGACTTCCATTATGTTCGGAGTTCGGCTCGAACACCCGAACATCGCGGCCATGTTCGACCCGAACCCGAACATCTAGATGTTCGCCCAACACTACACGTGACCCGTTCAGCCAATCACAGCGCTAGCCGAACGTTCGGGTAACGTTCGGCCATGCGCTCTTAGTTCGGCCATATGGCCGAACAGTTTGGCCGAACACCATCAGGTGTTCGGCCGAACTCGAACATCACCCAAACAGGGTGATGTTCTGCAGAACCCGAACAGTGGCGAACACTGTTCGCCCAACACTACTTGGAACCAATCACAGTGATCAAAAATAGCAGAATGAAAAAACGGCTCTGGTCTTAAAGGGGCCAGAGCCTGCCATCCCTAATCGGTTAAGAGTGTTCTGTAATTTAAGATTTAGGATTAGACACCTGTACTTGGCTCATATCAGATCACAATAAGGATTTCTAGAGGTGTGTGATTCACCGTATATATTTGCAGATAGTCCCATCTGCAGATAAGCACATCTCCCCAATGTCAAAAACTTGGAAATATGTGTGACCATCAGTTAAGTCCAACCCCCCTTCCCCCCAAACACACACACACACACACACACACACACACACACACACACACACACACACACACACACACACAATATCTCCTCTGAAGCTTCAAATTCCTTGTTGGGAGCTTCAGAGCTTACTGTCATGTGACTTCATTGAAGCCTGAGCATTCTGCACAGGAACCTTAAAGATGCAGGAGAAACTGCTGCTGGAGCAGGGAGCAGTAACTATGGATCCAGTAACAGGAACACTTTCATCTCACACTCTGCTGCAGGTCCATACTTCCAAAGCATTGCATGCTTTGCATCAGATGACCTGCAAATACAGCAAGTCAAATTTAGGACTTCCTTTGCAGATAAGACAACTGTAACGATTGTGGAATTCTTTCCGTGATCAGCGCACAAGATGTGCGCTGACACTGCGGAAATCCTCCATAAACATGTAATTTGAGGGAACCCAGCAAAAGGTGCAATGCACCTGTAGAGGGAAATTCCTGTCGGCAGGAGGAGCTGTGGAGTGCAGAGGAACAGATCCTCTGCCCTGCCACAGACGCAAGACAGGAATTTCACGAAGGGAAGAAACGCAGGGCAAGATAACCCTGAAAGAGAGAGATCAAAGTGACAGAGGGTATGCGTGTTCACCAAACTAGTCGCCACCCTGCGACGATGAACACACAACCATGAAAACAAAGTGAGAAGGCAATCGCCAGAGATGGCGATTGCTAACAGCGACACAAGACCAAATAAGAACAGATGAGGAATGTATGTATGTCCACCTATCTAGCCGCCACCCTGCGACGGCAGACACACAACAAAGGAAATCAAGTGAGAACGCAATCGCCTGAGAAGCGATTGCGAATGAGATAGCAAAGGGACAGATTGTATGTGTGTGCACCAAACTAGTCGCCAACCCGCGACGGTGCATACACAACAGCAGATATGAAGCAGGAACGCAATCGCGAGAGAGGCGATTGCCAGAGGTGACACAAGGCTACAGCAAGGCAGAGCACGAGAGTAGCAAAGGCACAGCAAATCATACAATGAGAAGATAAGGAAAATAACAAACGCTAGCTAAACGCGAACACCGCACTCATTCGCAACAGTGCACGCTTTTATGCATGGTCTCCGCGTGATAAGCACAACAGAGACAAGCACGCCTAACTAACCACGGACAGACAAACATGAAACAGAGGACGCGAGCGCTTGCTTAACGGTTACCTCACCGAGCCTCCAGCAAGCGTTCGTAGCAGACTAGACAGATACACGAAAACAGGAATAAGCGAGAGATAGGATCCACAGCACTAGCGCAAGAGGCTAGTGCGATCCAGGAAGACAGAGCAGAAGGATCCACAGCACTAGCGCGAGAGGCTAGTGCGATCCAAGTATAGAAAGAGAGATGGAGATCAGACGGATCCACAGCACTAGCGCAAGGCGAGTGCGATCCCGGCAAGACAGATCAGATGAGATAGCTGGTAGCAACCGCTGCTCCAGCTATACTCTAAGAACAACATATCAGAACGACTTCCTGTCGACCACCGCTGGGACAGGACAATCGCAACAGACAAACAAAACAGATATGCAATCCTAACTGCACTAGGGGATCTGCCTAGTGCAGTTCCAGGAATTACTCTAGGCTAATCTTCAAACAAAGAGCAAGGCTGACACTCCAGACGAGTGTTACACAGGAACTAACCCTTATGACCAGCAAAGGACTCTGGGAAACATAGCTCTTTATACTGCCAGTCATCAAAGGAGGCAGGTAGGGGATTTGCATAACGAGTGTATGCAAATTCCTCAGCAGCAGAACAGACCAGAAACTTGTAATGGAAAAACAGGTCTCTCTTGCAGAGACCTGCAGCCCACAGACTAGAGGAATAGTCAAACAGCTGTCTGCCAGTGCATCCAGCTGAGCGGATCATTACAACAACCCCTAATTTAAACCCAAAATTCAGGGATACAAATGTCAGCTTGCAGGATGAACAAAAAGGGGGTTTTATTTGTCAAATAGATACAATACAACCTATGTTCTTTAAAAACAAAACGCTCTCATGGCAGGCAACTCCACGAGATGGTAATAACACAACTGGTAATTCTCTAAGTTTTCAGCGACCCCCTCTATGTATCAATGTGACCAAGGCAATGGCTACAACCTTACCATATAGTAGCAGTTATTTAACCAGGTTGTTTTTTTTCTGGATTATTTATAGTATATCAGTATATATGAGCTATAAACATTTTTACCTGATACCATAAGAATACTTTAAGTTCTGAAAAAAATTACATAAGTATCACCTAATCTTCCTGTTTATAGCAATTATCATGTCTGTAGAGAGATTGCCCAGTGTTTACAGCTGATATTGGTCAAGAAAACTGACTGGTCCACAGCCAAAGGTCTCACTTCCCCACTCCCCATTCCACCCTATCCCAGTAGAAAAGTCAGATCGTAGTTTGAACATCCAGCTACTAATGTCTGTACAATGCTTTACTAATGTCTGTACAATCCTTTCCTTACTCCTGACTTTTGATGTTCTATAGCCAAGGTAGTTGTAGAAAACATTTAAGCATACTGTACACCATTCTATGGGACTTGTGCACAAAGCAGCAGTAAAATTGCTGTGCACAGGCAGCAGACTGCAATTTTACTAGTACACATGGTGGGGGGCATTGCACATTACCGCATTAGTCTAACACACGTTACTGGCGTTACTGTGTCTTGCTATGGCAACGTGTGGTATGCTGTGGGTGTGCTGTCTTGACACTTTGATCTAAAGGGGCCGTCTACACAGCGCCACCTAGTGGAAGCCATTTTTTTTAATGACGGACTATGTCTGACATTGGACCTATGCTGGAAAAACCCATGTCGGACATAGCCCAGCATAGAAATGAAAGAGACATCCTATAGCTAAATAAAAAGCATTTTAACTGATGATAATAATTTATGTTTTTCATTACCATTTTTACTAGCATGCCTTAAATTTAATATATATAGCCTGAAACACAGCATTTTTTGCTTTCTTGGTGAGGGAGTTTTGGCCTTTAAAATTCCCGAAAATATTCAAATGGCCAGCTAAACATGTCAAGTAAGCTTTATCGACACTCCAAGTTATCCATTGACACTTCACATTCATGTATGAGAAAATTACATCACCTACTTTTCCTAGACCGCTGTGCTTTTTTCGTCTCTCGGCTTTTAGTTCTTGATAAAATATCATTTGAAACATGGTTTAAAATAATGCAATAAGCATGAATATATAGTAAATAACACAGAATATGTTACAGCTGTTCTTCGACAGAATAACAGAGTACAGTTTTTTTGTACCAGTTCATAAAAAAGACATTATGGAACTGGAAAGAGTTCAGAGATGGACAGCAGAATTAATAAAGGGAAAGGAGGATTTTTAGCTATGGCAGAAGAGAAGCCAAATTAGGGTTGTCAGCTGCAGTCCCAGTTGGTTGCGAGCAGAAGCTGCAAGCCAAGCACTGCAGAAAATGTCATATTGTTCCAGGCTTTCACTTCTTCATCATAGGCTTTTTTCCCCTTGTATTTACAAAATAAGGACCATGAATAGGTCACATAGCTGAAAAACAAAACAAACAAAAAAAAATGACTAATAATTGTAACAACTCAGCAAAATGTTTTTTTGAATAGAACTCACTTTTGGTTGTGAGGGTGGGAGGGAAAAAAAAAACAAATACTGGAGATAGACTTTAAAGGATAACTCTAAGAAACATTTAAAGTTTACACTGCTAAAAACACACCCCTAACTAACGCCCTAATAAGCCACTGCCTTCTCTACCAGCTTGTAGGAAAACTAATTTGTCCATCCTTTCAGGCAATCCATACTTCCTCCTCCAATATAAATACTGAGCCTATTACAGCATGTCACTGCCCCTAAGTCAGAACCGATATGCAAACACCTACGGGTATAGATACAGCACAAGGATGTGGTGTGTGGAAATAGGCACTATGTGTTGGAAGTATAAACAGGATTATTAACAAAACTGCAGTACAGTAAAACAACAACAAGATGTCACTGTCTGAAAAATCTGATGATTAACTGTATGGCATTGTTATTTCCTGTATTCTTTTTGAGTTCCTCTCTGTTCTAAGTAAGCTACATTTCCTGATGGTGGTGTATGATATATCTTTGCACGTTTTATTCAGTAAAAAGTTCTAACTTGTTATACTGGGCACCTATCTGCGTGTGCAGAACACTCTGCTCCATCACTATGGATAGAAATCATGTCCCATGACAAATGTTTAGATATACAATAGGTATTACAGTAGGTATTGTGGTTATAAATTGTAGCAGAACAGCATTCAAACAGTTAAACACCAGTTAAACACTTCAGTGGAAAGCTCCTTGCTGCTTTTGGCCGCATCCAAAGAGCTCGTAACATTATCTTTTGTTTACATTCCTCTGTTGCTGCAATCAGTATACAGTATAACCACCAGCCAGCCAGTAGTGTGTGCTCACATTGAACTGAACTGAGCTGAGAAGCGGAGAGAGCTGTGAAGTTATCACTAAATACATTTTAATACATAAATACAGCAGCTATGCAATGGCTGCTTTCAGAGCAGATAAACTGAACTTTGGGAACATGTAATTTGTAAACAAACAATATGACTTGTGCATAAAAGCAAATATGGTAACTGCATGAGTAATAAAAATGAGAAAACACATTTTTATTGAATGTTATGTCAGAGTTTTATACCACTTTAAGTTACTACTGTATGTATCCATAATTTTAAATAATGTTGACCCTTTCTATTGTGTCTCGGGCTGACTCTATTGCACATGGAGCTATTAACCCTCCTGGCGGTCTATTAAAAACCGCCAGGGGGCAGGGCAGCAGGGTTTTTTTTAGTTTTTTTTTTTTAAATCATGTAGCGAGCCTAGGGATCGCTACATGATAGCCGCTGTGCAGCGGCATCCCCCCACCCACTTTGATCGCCTCCGGCGATCTGCGATCAGGAAATCCCATTCAAAGAACGGGATTTCCTGGAGGGCTTCCCCCGTCGCCATGGTCATGGGCAGGATGATGTCACCAACGTCATCGACGTCGTGACATCATTGGGAGTCCCGATCCACCCCTCAGCGCTGCCTGGCACTGATTGGCCAGGCAGCGCACGGGGTCTGGGGGGGGGCGGCGTGGCGAGCGGCGGCTAATCAGCGCGGAGCGGCGGCAATCAGAGTGCACACGCAGCTAGCAAAGTGCTAGCTGTGTGTTGCAAAAAAAAAAAAATTATGCAAATCGGCCCAGCAGGGCCTGAGAAATCCTCCTGCGTGGCTTACCCCGATATATATATATATATATATTAGTAATGCAAATCCCCTGGGCGAAACAGGTTCTAAATCGCTCATCTGAAGCAAGTTGCAGGGGTTCTGAATTTCCAAATCCTTACTCTTCACACTTTTCCCAAGGGAGGGACTCACAAACAATTATATAATAATATTATAGCCAGAGGATCAGCATTCAAGCCAGGCTATAACTCTTCAGCAGTGTGCTTTTAAACAATATTACAAAAAAGCTTTTCTTTTTATAACTTGTGATGAACAAAACATATAAAAATGTGAAAACTCTGATGCCCAATCTAATTAAAGTTGTTGAGTTTTCCTTTTAAAAAAGAATTTTATTGACATCAGAAACATAAATACTGTAACTTTGCAATTACATGAAACTGCAAATGAGTAGTTTTATTTTTAATGGGTGCCAGCCTAGACAGAACCTTTAATTTTGCAGATGACAGCAGTAATTGCTATTCTCTAACATCGTTTACGATGCCGGCAAAACCTGGGCTGAATTATACAGATAACACATCTGGAACTCTTCTATAGTAGTTTAAAATGTAATAAGTTAGTTCGTGCAAGATAGTTTGCTTCCATATAGGTAACAATTAAAGCTCATATTAACACACTACCTCACCTACCATGACTTGCTAATACTGACCCCAAACCTCAAAGCTGTCCTAGCTCTAAATATTTTTTTTAATGAATTTTTACTCCATGGCATGAGCTCAACATTAACCTTAAAGAGGACTGCAGTGCAAATACCGTAATGAAAAAAGTGCCCAATTTTTACACTGATTATTTATAAATGATTTAGTCAGTGTTTGCCCATTGTAAAATATTTCCTCTCCCTGATTTACATTCTGACATTTATCACATGGCGACATTTTTACTGCTGGCAGGTGATGTCTGTGGAAAGAGTTGATGCATTTTTGGCAGTTGGAAACAGCTGTTATTTTTCCCACAATGCAACAAGGCTCCCACAGTGTGACGTCAGCACCATGGGCTTAACATCATATGTGGGAGAAGTTTCACCACAATATCAGCCATACAGGGCCCACTGATGATCCGTTTGTAAAAAGGAATAGATTTCTCATGGGAAGGGGGTTTCAGCTACTGATTGGGATGAAGTTCAATTCTTGGTTACGGTTTCTCTTTAATTTTTTACTAACTGCTTCACTCGGTTAACTCATATCTGCACTTGAATGTAACACTGTCACTAATAAATCCATAACATTTTGTACCATTTCTGTATTTTGTACAAACTCTGTATTTTGTATATTGGTGTATACCATTGTCTGTATTATTTTGTACTCCATATTTGTTTCTTACTTTGCACAGCTCCACCAAATATGTTGTTACCTTATAAATCAATAATAATAGTAACATTAGCCATTGCCTTTAACCTGACCCTTATCTAAACCTATACCCTGCAATGAATGCCTGTTGTTAAGGATATGTGTTGCCTAACCCTAATTGCTAATCCTTCACAAACCTTCACCATGGGCAACCACCAGGGGGCATCATTTGCTGCCACTGAATGCATTACTACTTATCACAAATGGGAACAATCTGCTAAATTGATAATAAAATTCTAATTATTATTAAAAAGAGATACTGTGGACTAATAGTACTGTTGTTTTCCCATTAACATTCCTTATTTTAACTATTCAGAAAACAAAATTTGCCCCACCATTCTTTCTGCAAGACCTGGAGCATTATAAGTCCCTCAGGCTCTGTTAAACTCCAATTTATATACCCCCTGTTTCTCACCCACATATTTTGAATTCGTAGTGAAGCTGAATAAGGCTCGGTTCACACAAGAGGCAACAAACTGCCTTTTTTGCCTGCTTTTACAGCTCGCAATGTAACTGACAGTAAACAATCCTAATGGATCATATGTTAACCATTTCAGCTGTGCAGACGTGAGCCTCATGTCCACGGCAGGTACTGCTGTAGCCGCAGGGACGTGAGGCTCATTCCTGTGTAGGCCGCAGGGCTGTGCACACAATCATGCAGGTGGAAGGCCGCGATGGTCCCGGTGACAGGGGGAATTGGTGGCAGGGGACAAAAGTCCCAATCCGTGCATGGCCGCCGAACATCATTCTCAATTGGTGCAGCCATGCTGCCTCCTGCTCAGTCGTTTCCGCCGTTCCCACTGCCGATTGTTAGACTAATGAATGGGAACTTTGTTCCCATTCACTTATCTCCCCTCATGCCCCCATGATCGCTGGCATCAATGAGATGCCTGTGTCACTTCCAAAATGTAACAGACATGCATTACTTCCTATTTAGTGTACTTATTTCATGTGAATAGGAAATAATGCGCATGGACATCTTGTGGCCAGAAAGTAATATTACACGTACATACATTAGGGAATACATTTTTTTTAATATGTATGTCAAGAGGCTATATTATTAGTGATGGACCTTTATTTCAAAATAAAATATTGTCATCATACATTGTACTAGGGATATAATACTAGGGATATAATTTAAACATTGCAATAACTGGGACAGATGGGCAAATAAAATGTGTGGCTTTTATCCACAGTAGAACATTTTATTTTAAAGCTATAAATATATGGCCAAAAACTGAGAAATAAGGATTTTTTTTCCATTTTTTTCTTATTATTCCCATTAAAATACATTTAGAATAAAATAATTCTTAGCATAATGCACCACCCAAAGAAAGCCTAATTGGTGGCGGAAAACACAAGGTATAGATCATTTTGTTGAGAAGTAGTGATTAAGTTATTGCGGAATGAAAGGGCGGAGCGCTGAAATGACAACATTCCTCTCCATAAGGGGAAAACAACCCATGGGCTAAAATAGTTAATCAATAGGATCTGTTTACATATGTGCCTTTGGAGTGGATCCAGTGGGGCAAAAAAAGGCATAATCCCTAACTGTAGATAGATAAGCGGATACATTTCCCATTGAAGTCTAAGGTGAAAACCAGGGGGGCAACAATAGACCCTGCAAGGGATGCAGCTGCGAGGGGCCCAGAAGCCTTAGGGGGCCCTATGGAGGGAGAAGTTTCATTTTCCTGTCCTGAGAGACTGACAACTAAGGACACAGAGAGAAGAAAAAAACCTTTCTGTTCTTTGCAGAATTCCAGTTTTAATGACTGCATCTGCTCAGCCACTGATAAGGAATCATACAAAGTTTTGCAAACAAAGATTTGTAGATAGTCCCTGTCAGGCATGGGCTTAAATTCAGCTAAAGGTGATCTGAATAGTTCTATCCGTATTTCACCCAGTAATGTTGTGCGGGGGGGGGGGGGTCAATTGTACCCGTCTGACGTCTTCTTAGGTATGTCCCTCAGCGCCTCCCACAATGCGTTCCACGCATGTAAGGTGATTACAAACACTTCCTCCTTCAACCGCGTGGAGCGCATCGTGGGTTGCGCCGAGGGACATACCTAAGAAGACGTCAGACGGGTAAGATTGACCCCCCCCCCCCCCCCCCCGAACAGCATTACTGGGTGAAATCCGGATAGACCTATTCGGATCACCCTTAGCCGAATTTAACCAGTTCGGCCTTTCTGGACGAGCTTTCTCGTCCAGAAAGGCACTGCTGCTTTCGCACCCGCCGCCCGCCGCTAGCCCCCCGATCAGTTAATGGGAATATAATTCCCATTCACTGATCTAACTTCCCCGCAGAAATACTGACGCTTTCTATCCAGAGAGCGTGGTATTTCTGCCCCCCAGGAAACAACTCCCCTGCATTTAAGGTACTGGATGCGACATCGTTCGCATCCAGGACTTTTCTCACTGTGGCCATCTTGTGGCCAAATAGTAAACTGCACCCACACACAGTTTTAATTAAAGAATTACATTATCTTACATTTAAAATTAGCAATTTCCCTCCCACACCAAAAATTACCCACATACACTTTTTATTAAAAAAAAAAAAAAATACAATAAAAAAAAACAAAAACATCATAAATAGTTACCCAAGGGTCTGAACTTTTTAAATATGCATGTCAAGAAAGTATGTTATTATATTATTTAAAATTATAAGCTTATAAATAGTGATGGACGCAAATTGAAAAAATGCACCTTTATTTCTAAATGAAATATCGGCACCATAAATTGTGATAGGGACTTTGTTTAAATGGTATAATAACCGGGATAGATGGGCAAATAAAATACATGAGTTTTAATTATGGTAGCGTATATTAATTTCAAACTATAATGGCCAAAAACTGAGAAATAATGATTTTTTTTCATTTCTTTCTTAATCTTCCTGTTAAAATGGATTTAGAAAAAAAATCGTCTTTAGCTTTTTTAGCAAAATGTACTACCCAAAGAAAGCCTAATTAGTGGCGGAAAAAAACAAGATATAGATCAATTCATTGTGATAAGTAGCAATAAAGTTATAGGCGAATGAATGGGAGGTGAACGTTGCTCGGATGCATGAGATTTTCGGCACTGCGGCGCTGAACCGGTTAAGCCCATGCCTGGTCCGTATTCAGTGTTCAGCAGGGTCTTGTGTACAGCACTGCTCTACCTCCAGCCTCTCTACCCCTCACCAAGTGCTGTGTACTGTATTGATGCTTTCTGAGCAAGGAGAGAAAAAGATTTCTGTTCTCTGCACAATTTTCCTAATGACTGCATCTGCTCAGCCACAAATAAGAAATCACACATGGTTTTGTATACAAAGATTTGTAGACAGTCCCTATTCAGTGTGCAGCAAGATCTTGTGTACAGCACTGCCCTGCGCCCAACCTCTCCACTAGGGATGGTCAGAAATGTCGATTTCCGATTCTGCAGAAATTCTGATTTCCGCCAATGTCGATTACCGATTTCACGGATTTCCGATCGGTTTCCGATTTCTGAGTAGTGGATTTTTTTGGGTCATATTTTGCATTCTCTGATTGGCCAAATACTTTCGAGTTGTTTCTGCATTGTCTGATTGGTCCATTGATTTCGAGTTCTGTGATTGGGCGAAAATTACCGAATTGCAGCACTGCAATATTTCTGCAGAAATCCGATTTCCGAGTTCCGTTTTCCAAGTTCCGATCGGAAATTCAGAAATTTCAATTCTGCGAAATCCAAATGAGCATCCCTACTCTCCACCCCTCCCCAAGTGCTCTCTACTGTAGTGATGCTGGAGGAGTCTGCGCAGAAAGCGCGGGGGAGAGAAGGGAGCCCCATTCAAAGCTTTGCAGGGGGCCCAGTAGTTTCTAGTTACGCCCCTGGTGAAAACTCTTCCACTCTGAACTCTACAGGGACAATTAGTGAAAATGCCTCCATCCTCTGTATATGTTACGGCCAGAACCCAAAGTTTGGCCACTTCTAGTTCTGGCCGGCCACTTCGGGTTCTGGCCGGCCAATGCGCGAAGTGGCCGCTGCGCTGCGGCCAATGTTAGAAATGGATTGATTCCTCTGAGGTTAATGTATCTTCTGGCCGCAGCGCAGCGGCCAAACGTAGAACAACTTCGTTAATTTATTGCAATTCAGCCGGCGGCAATGTAACAATTCAAGCCGCCGGCTTTTTCTCTGCCTCTCTCTCCTTCTCCCCCCCGCCTCTCTCGCTCTTCTATGGGCAGCCGGCGAGGACACGCGTGTCCCCCCTCCGGAGTCGTTCGTCGCGGCAGGGTTATCCTGCCGTTCTTGCAGAGCGGGTGCTGGCAGAAGCGATGTCTGCAGCCTCCCCGCTCTGCTGCCCTGGCGCCACGAACGACTCTCGGGGACACGCATGTCCCCGCCGGCTGCCCATAAGAGGAGAGAGAGAGGCAGAAAAAAAAAGCCGGCGGCTTGAATTGTTACATTGCCGCTGGCTGAATTGCAATAAATTAACGAAGTTGTTCTACGTTTGGCCGCTGCGTTGCGGCCAGAAGATACATTAGCCTCAGAGGAATCAATCCATTTCTAACATTGGCCACAGCGCAGCGGCCACTTCGCGCATTGGCCGGCCAGAACCCGAAGTGGCCGGCCAGAACTAGAAGTGGCCAAACTTCGGGTTCTGGCCGTAACATATACATAAAGCAGATCACCCCCCCTCCCATTCTCCCTCTGTTAATCTCTGCTGTGTAAGTGTGTAAATGTGTCCTCCAATGTCACTGGCCTTCCCTGTAGTGATCCAATGCCTACTGTTACTGCAGAAACATCAAATGACATTCCTGCAGCGGGGTGCTGCTCACACATCACCTTCCCATTCTCCATAGAACAGATCCAGCAGAGCTTTGTGTCTGCACACAAAATAATCCCTAATGATCATTTTTTGCAGCAATAATAACAGCTGATATGTTTAAAAAGGAGTGCAGGTGATAAGTAATAAAGTATATTTAAATTTATTTCTGTTTTAAAGAGAGACAATTCTCACATCCCTTCCCTACATCACCTTACACACTTCGCATACACATGGGAGTTATGTGGTGTCCTGCTATATGCTAATCATGTTTCAAAGTTATAAAAATGTATTATAAAAAATATATATATCTGTGTATAGGTGAGCAAATAGCTCATTAAATTTGGCACACACACATACTTGTTATCCCCATAACAAAAAAGTGGGCGGAAACAAATACAAATTTCACTGGGAAAACTGCAGCCATTCTTACACTGTTAATGGCAGGGTTCTCAAACTTTGCACAGTTGGTCGTTGGGTGACTGGGATTAATATTCAAAAAAGTGGGTGGAGCCTACAAAAGCCAATCAAAATTCACCCATTGATTTTCAAGGGGAATTTTTAATTGCTGCCATTCTTGCACTGTTAATGGCACAAGCCTTAAACCTGGTACAATTGGTCATTGGGTGACTGGGATTCAAATTCAGAAAAGGGGGCAGAGCCACAGCTAATCAGATTTGTTTCATTTCAATGTAAATGATTGATGCCAAAGATGCAGAGTGCACAAACTTGGTCATTGGGTAACTGAGTAATTGTGTGTTAGGGTTAGAAAAAGTGGGTGCAGCCAACACCAGCCAAATACATACCCAGGCAACACCGGGTCATCAGTGGGTGGAGACAAATACAAACATCACTGGGAAAATGTAAACTGCAGCCATTCTTACACTGTTAATGGTAGGGGTCTCAAACTTTGCACAGTTGGTCACTGATTAATATTCAGAAAAGTAGGTGGAGCCTACAAAAGCCAATCAAAATTCACCTATTACTTTTCTTGGGGAATATTTAATTGCTGCCATTCTTGCACTGTTAATGGTACAAGCCTCAAAGCTGGTACGGTTGGTCATTGGGTGACTGTGGTTAAAATCCAGAAAGGAGGGTGGAGCCACAGCTAATCAGATTTGTTTCATTTCAATGTAAATTATTGATGCCGAAAACCACAAAGCTCACAAACTAGGTCATTGAGTAATTGAGTAATTGTGTGTTAGGGTTAGAAAAAGTCGTCGGAGCAAACACCAGCCAAATACATACCCAGGAAACACTGGGCCATCAGCTAGCACCTAATAAAAACATGTATACCTTTTTTAACCCTGCCCTGTTTGTAAAAAAAACAATAAAAAAAAACACTATTATTTTTAGGTATCCTTCCTTTTTTCAAAGGCATTAGGGAAGGAACACACATTGGGCAGGGACAGGAAGAAAAGACTGTGCTTAACTGCAGTTCTGCAGTGCTGGCCACAAAGGGTTAACCTTTTTACAGCATAGGAAGGACATGGAGAGGGTCAGGTAATTATATCTGTGCTCACAGGGAGAGTCTGCTTTCCCCTTTCAGCATTTCTTTGACAACTGACAACCTCAAGTCAAAAGTGAGTAGAAGTTTGGATCACAACCAGAGTCCCGGTTTCTCCAATATTTCAACAGAAAAAAGAAACTACAGGATTCAGCCAGCTAGTTAAAAAATGCAAAAATATTGTGCATTGTTAATTAATACAAATCAAACATGAGTCTTTAAGGCTTTGAAATTACTACAACAAATACATTTTGCTACTCTGCTCTGAGCTCATACAGTTTCAAGACTGCTAGGATCTGACCTGTTTATTTAAATCATGGATTTTAGTGCCATCTCAGTATATTATGCATTTGCCAACAATCTTCTTGAGATATAAGCATCCTGGAAAGAAGCATGAATCCTGGCAAAACCTTGTACAATCAAAATAATTTATGTGTCTAGGTATTTCTTCCAAGTTCTCTTCCTGCATGTTTCCAGGCAACTAAATATTTAGCAAATTGGTGGTTTTAGGTAATAAACTGAAGCTATTTGTTGCCTCACCTTGAGGAGGAGTTGAGGAAAAGCAGCCTAATTGCAATTCTGCTACCTTACTGTGTGTATTTCAACTGCAAAAAAATCTACAAGTGCCCATTGTAGATGGGACAGGAGCCAAGAAAAGGGAAGAGAACGATGGTAGATTTATGGGAAAAGCCACAAAGAAAGATGTCATGCAGCTGGCTTTCATTAGCTGTCTGAATATACATATGTAGATTGTTAAGGACGTCCTGGATTGAAGATGAAAATGATTTATTTTCTCCTTCATAAATACAAGCTTCAATGCTTAGATTATTCTACGCTCACCACTAGGGAGAAATGTTAAAGAAATCTGTCTGGTCTCCTTTTTTAATGTTTGTACGTAAAGGAACTCGCTCCTTCCTCAACCACAAGTTTAAAGTCAGAACTACGTTTGATATGTGTCTGGAAACTGTGGTTCTAGTGAAGACAGTTAAAGAAACACAGTGGTTCTTCAGCAATGGATCTTCAGTCATTCATCTTCATCTACTATTTATGTACGAATCATCTACTTCCTAGTCAATGATAGAATGAGTTGTGATGCCGAAATCAGTACAGTTCTACCACATTATAGAGATTATTGATGAAAGTTGACTTGGAGTCATAAGATTTCTCACTTCTACAAGTCAGCTCAGCTTAGGACAATACTTTTATAAACACCTTCTTATCTTTAGCTTTTTTTTTTTGTGAATTAGAGAATAAAAGTACTTTGTAAAACTATTTTTTACAAATTGGGCTCACTGATGTCTTTAAGGGCTCGCTGCAGGGCCATACAACTAAGCACACAAGTGATTCCTTACCCCCTTTTTTTCTGCCCACCAACAGAGCTTTCTGTTGGTGGGCTCTGATCACTGCTGCAGGTTATTGTTTTTTTTTATTAATTTATGTATAATTATTTTTTAAATAAAATGTACTCTTTTTTTAGTTGTTCCCGCCACCCCCTCCCTCCCCCCGCCAGCAAATGACAGCGATCGGCTGTCATAAGCATCAGCCTATGAGAGCCGATCACTCTTGTTCCTCCAGAGGCGACAGCTGAGTGACACGGCTGTCCCCAGTACAGGGCTGCCTTAGATCGCAGAGTTTTACATTGTAAATAGACGGCGGTTTTGCCGTCTAACAGTCTCCTAGCCGCATCGGCGCGCGTGATCTTATGCAAAACATGCCCCCAGGACTTTACTCCAATTGGCATTGAGTAGTCCTGGGGCTGCCGCTGTGTTCACGCCAATTGGCGTAGAGCGGTCGGCAAGAAGTTAAGAGAACCTGAGATCAACATAAAGGGTATATTTACTCCATTATCTTCTAATCAGCCCCAGTAATTGGGAATGGGAGCATGGCAGGGGCGCGTGCGCGGCCATGCTGAGCGTGTGCAGAAGCCCAAAACTGGCCAGATTATCTGGGCTAGTTAGAAGATGACGGAAAGGCCAGAGAGGATGGCGAGGGAACCCACCCACCTCATTTGGCTGGAGGAAGCCCCAGGTAAGTATAAATATACCCTTTATGTTGATCTTAGGTACCCGTTAAAACAGAAGCTATTTGCGATTATTTAGGTTGGAGTGAGCTGATGAGATGTTATTAAAAGACCTAATCTACAGAAATATGAATTATCCATAAACAGCAATGAGCAAAAATGCCAATATTCTTTTTGCATTCATTCTTGTGAAAATAATGGTACATTTTACTTTTAAGTACTTTTGTAATAAGTTTTTGATTTTTCACACTTCTCATGATTTTTTCATGCTAAAGTACAGACTTTCCGCATTTTCGCAGTAAAAATAATGAGTTTTCGGGAACTTTTGCGCCACATTGTGAAAACTTTCTTGAAATCTAAAATTTCGATGCAAAAATGACTTTGGCGCAAATCCGCAAGAAACACTGTCCCTAAATTATTCAACTCATAAATCACAGATAAAGATTAAGAAAGCCCTGGGTTTAACTGCAATTCAGTAAAGTTTCTCCAATCAAGAACATAAAACGGACCCGATCAAAATCATTTTTCTCCTACGTTTTCTCCTAGGAGATACATTTTTATCTTCTGTTTAAAATAACCTGGTCCATGACATCTGAAAATAACCTTTCCACTCTGCAATTGAAAAAGTACCAATATGTAAAAAAGTACTGTCAAAATTATTGATAGTATGTTCATGCTTGTTGCTGGTGGCTTAATAAGCATTTTATTTATAATGTGAAAATATCACCTAGGAGAAAACTCAGGAGAAAAGGTGAATTGGATCAGGCCCATTAGATATTATGGTCCAGGGAAAAAATAGGGATGAGCATACAGATTCCGCAAAATTCTGAATTTCAAGTTTTGCATCTTATTTTGCAATTTCGAGTTGTAAGAGTTGAATACGATGAATTCTGACAAGCTAAATTATGTATGCACAATGCAGAAATGTTTTTTCACATAAATCACAAAAACATTTCTTCACTGCAATGTGTACTGAGAATGAAGTGAATGAGAAGATTATACGTGAAAAAGCGAAAAAAAATGTATGGGAATTATAACCTATTGTGAACATGTTTTTGCAAATTTGCACTAGCCCGATGGTTGTTAGTGTGAAAATATAATCACAATAATATATTACAATTATGCAATATTACAAATTTACAAAGCAGACTCAGATTCCACAACATTTTAAATATTAATTTTTTTAATTTTAAATATGGAATTTTGTGTGAAATTTTGAAATTTTATCGGATTCAGAACATTCCTAAGTCCAAGGGGCCATTCACACTTATTTAATTTTGCATACTGTTTTTATGCTGCGGTCCAGTTCATCATTATAATCCAAGCTGATTCGCTGCGGGGACGCAACAGAACGAGGTCTTTAACCCCCTGAAATCCTGGTCGTGAATTTTGCTGCCCGGGAGAGGCAGAGCTTTGTGCTGAAACTTTGCCTCCAGTGCAGTCAATCTGCACTGATCACCGCCTCTCCCCGCCCCTCTCATTGAAAAAAGACTGGGAGGGGCGGGGAGAGGCGGAGATTGGTGCAGATTGATGCCAGTAGAGGCAGAGCTACTGCGCAAAGCTCTGCCTCTACCTGTAAGGAGCCCCAAATTTTGCCCCGAGGATTTGGGGGGATTAAGACCTTGTTCTGCCGAGTCCCCACGGCGAAACAGCTTGGGTTATAATGATGAAGTGATCTGCAGCATAAAAACAGGTATTTTGAAAGGCTTAAGACTCTCTTTAACGGTCACTAAATGCACATTCATCTAATGTATTCCAAATTCTTTTTTCTGTGCTTTTACGCAGTTTGTGTTTTGTGATTTTTCTGCATTTAAAATTGCATGACATGTCTGCTTTTTCCGTGTGTGATATGTGTTCAATTTTCAAATTCATTACATAATTTTTTATGTAAGTTAGCTTAATTGGTAGGCATAAAAAAATCGCAAACTGAAAAATCACATATATACACATATAAAAAACGGAAAAACACAACTGAAATTTCAATGTAAAATACTCAAAAACCGCAATCGCAAATCTTTTGTAATATTAATGACATTTTTACTGCAACAGTAAGGGACTGGGTACACTAGCATGCTTCTGTTCACTTCTGTCCGCTTTTCAGTAACACAGCAATTTTTCAGACTGATGCACATTGCTGTAAAGTTGCTAGATTTAAATGTGAAATAAAACTGTGGTATATCTAAAACATTTTTTAGGAGACTTTGGATAGATACAGTTGTTTTTCTCATCAGTTTATTTGCACCTCGGACGTCCTTTAATGAAGAGCAGGCGCAGGGAGTGCTTCATATTTACCTGTTCCAGATGCTGAATTGGCTCTATTCTTCCTCTTGTCTTCCTCCACACACAGCAATGCAATGCCGACATCCTCATGTGGGTCCTAATAATCACACGATATGAGATGTGATCGGGACCCAGAGGATGATGTCAGTGTTGCAGCACCTCTTGGTGGTGGAAAAGGGGTGATGGAAGAGACTCTTCCACCACTGAGTGGCGCTGCAATGCTAACCTCATCCTGTGGGTCCCAATTACATGTCATATCATGTGATCGGGACCCAGAAGCAGAGCAGGATCATCCACCAGGCAGCCTAGGCAGGTGCTTGGGGCCTAGTGGGTTCAAGGGGCCTGTCTGCCACCTGCTCTGACCTCTCTCCACTTCAGCTTACAAAAAAGACCACAAGGGGGCCCCAAATCTTCTACCTTGCCTAGGGCCCCAATGCATCTTAATCCATCTCTGCCCAGAAGGGTATGTCTGCCTTACAGCACATTACAGTGGAGGAAGAAGAAAGAGCCGATCCAGCGAACAGGTAAATATGAAACGACTCCTAGTTGAACCCACTCTACGTACTCTGCCAGGCTGGGGGAACCACACTGGCCCTGCAGTGCACATAGTTTTACTAATGTAGCTGCTAAAGAGTTAAAAACCTTTACCATGTGGAGCTGCAAGTGGAGTTTCCCTGAAACCATTAGGACAGGTTGTAGCTTATTAAAATCCCCATGCTTCACATAACAAACAACAGAAGTTTTTTTTTCTGATTCAATTGGGAAAGCTTTTAAAATTTAAAGTGATAGTACATATTTAAATGCACATTTATAAAAATGACAGTGCAGCAAAAGTATGTCATTTTAATGTGAGGAAAAAAAATGATCATTAACCACTTCAGGACCAAAGGCTTACACCCCCCTAGGGACCAGGCTATTTTTTATAATTCAGGGCTCTGCAGCTTTAAGAGCCCGCTGCACAGCCATACCACGCAGCACACAAATGAACCCCCCCCCTTTTCTGCCCACCAACAGAGATTGCTGTTGGTGGACTCTGATCGCTGCTGGGTTGTTTATTTATTTTTTTATTAGTTTATTTCTTTTTGGTTTTTTTTTATAACATTACCTATTTTTTTATTTATTTTTTTTCCCTCCCTCCCTCCTTCTCGCCACCAGCCAATCACAGTGATCGGCTGTCACAGGCATCAGCCTATGAGAGCCGATCACTCTTGTGCCTCTCTAGGGGACCGCCGAGTGACATGACTGTCCCCAGTGCAGCGCTGCCGTAGATCGCAGCGCTGTACCATGTAAATAGATGTCGATTTCGCTGTCTAACAGTCTCATAGCCAGGGGCGTAACTAGAAATCACTGGGCCCCCCTGCCAAACTTTGGATGGGGCCCCTACCTACCCCCCCTCGCTTTCTGCACCGGTAAACTGAGATCAGTGGCTGAACAGATGCAGTCATTAGAACAAATGTGCAGAGAGCACAAAGCTTTTTCTCTCCGTGCCCAGACTCCTCAAGCATCACTACAGTACACAGCACTTGGGGAGGGGTAGAAAGCCTGGGGGTAGAGCCGCGCTGTACACAAGACCCTGCTGAACCCTGAATAGGGACTGTCTACAAATCGTTGGGCTCTATTCACAAAACTTGTCATAAATTACTTATTTATCACCTAATTGATAAAAATAACCTTTCAGCACATTTACAAGCAAAATAATCACTCAAAGTAAGTTGTTCCTGATTAACTAAATGTCATTATTACGTTTCTTACCTTAACTATATTATATTTTTGCTCTTTGGGAGCTTAAAAATGTAACATAGATAAGGTGAAAACAGAGGAAAACTGGTGAAAAAGCTTTGTATATCATGCCCGTTGTCTGCAAAACTTTGCATGATTCCTTATCAGTGGATGAGCAGATGCAGTCATTAGAACAATTGTGCAGAGAGCAGGAAGCTTTTTCTCTCTTAGTTGTCAGTCTCTCAGGACAGGGAAAAGAAGAAACTTTTCCCCCATGGGGCCCCCTGATGCTTCTGGCCCCCCCTGCGGCTGCATCCCTTGCAGGGTCTATTGTTATGCCCCTGCTCATAGCGGCTAATGACGGAGTGGAGCGGCCCTGGGGCTGCCACTCTTCCAACGCCAATCGGCATTAGGCGGACGGAAGGGGGCTAAAATGTGAAGGAAATTCACAATCAGAGCAATACACATATATCATTTTTAAGGCATATTTTAGTGTAAGTGACTGCCAACACTTGCTCTACATTATATACAAAAAGACAATATCCAATACTCAATATACTAGACCTTTGCAAAGAAGAAACAAAAACATCATATTTAGATCATTGTCAGTCTATCTAACATTGTGCATAGCTCACTATTTTTATCATGACAATAATCATCTCACATGCTCTTGTCCGTCCAACTGGGAGCTGTAGGAACCAAGGAGACTCGATAAGATTTTCATCTGCTTGGCTGCAAACAAGCTTTTTCTGCAGATTATAAAATTTCCCAAATGGGAGATATAATTATGTACTATGTTCTGGTTCTTCTCTAGTGACTTCTCCCAATTGTTCATGCCTGGAACTGTTCCATAGGGGCAGCCAGGGGGGCAGCTTGTATATAAGATTCTAAAACCATCTCTACTGGTGCTTATAATCTAAAATAACAGAGTCATTACTCTAAGGCATTTCTAACCAAGCAAACTTATACAGCACACTCACAGGCCTACCTGCATGTGTAACCTATGGTTCATAGACAAATGTGTTAGATAATAGTAAAATCAGCAAGAATGCCATTAAAGCAAATCTGGCTTCCCAGATCCTACGCAAGCCCACCGCTGCTGCCTGGGACCCTCTTGTTCTTTGTGACCTTTGTGTGTGTGTGTGGGGGTGGGGGTGGGGGTAATTACTGGGTTTAGAGTTAGTGCTACAAATAGTTGGGGGGAGGTTAGTGTTAGGAGTAGATAGGGGGAGGTTAGTGTAAGGAGTAGGTGGGGGTCTGGGGGCAGATTAATGTTCGGCCCCGTTCCCACTGCACGCGTTTCCAGCCGCTTTTTGGAAGTGCGTGCAGGAGGCCGACACGCACGACATCAGACAGTGCATAGAGTGCACTGTCTGATATTCACACTGCATGCGTTCCGGACCTGTGCGGTCCAGGAACGCATGCTGCACGCATTTTTTGCAATGCGTGCAGTGATGCAGTGCCTTTTCAGCCACGCAATGCGTACAAACGCGGATGGCATGCGTTCGCATGCGTTGCGTTCCGCACGGATGGCCGTTTGCGTTTGTAATGTGAACGGGGCTTTACAAAAAGATAGGGGAGGAGTGTTAGTGTGGGAATTAGGGTACATAGGGTGATAGTACAATATCGGTTTTGGCCTTGATTCATCAAGACTTATCGAATCAATTACTGACAGCTCGGTAAAATACCAAACTTGATAAGATGATTTCAGGATTCATCAACAAGGGCAGCACGGTGGCGTAGTGGTTAGCTCTCTCGCCTTGCAGTGCTGGGTCCCTGGTTCAAATCCCAGCCAGGGCACTATCTGCAAAGAGTTTGTATGTTCTCTCCGTGTCTGCGTGGGTTTCCTCCGAGCACTCCGGTTTCCTCCCACATTCCAAACACATACAGATAAGTTAATTGGCTCCCCTAAAATTGGCCCTAGACTACAGTACTTACACTACATAATATAGATATATGGAAATGGTAGGGATTAGATTGTGAGCTCCTTTGCGTAATATGTCGGCGCTATATAAATACTAAATAATAATAATAAATAATAATAACAAGTTATCTACAGCTGTTAGCGAGCATTCGGTAATCATTCGGTAATGATGCAATAAAACGGAAGAAAGTGTAATTCATGAAAATGAAAGTGGGCGTGGTTTAGCATTAGAATTGGTTATCTCCTTCACTGCTCTGTCGTTATTCCTGTCAGATCATTGCTGACTGAGAAGATGGAGCCATTTGAAGTGGTTATGTATCAGCTGAGAATGATTCAAAGGCGCAGAAGGGCAAAAATAAGGTTTAGAACCATATCAATTTGCAAGAGAATGGATTTATTTGCTATACCAGGACATCAGCATTTCTCTTGAATCATCTTGTAAGAGAACACAGGCAGTGGCCGGGTTAACTAAATTGCTAGCTGCACTACATTTTTTCAGAAAAGGCTCCTATCAAGCCGTAGCTGGCGAAATTGTGGGATTGTCCCAAGCCACTTCCAGAATCCTGGTCCAGGTGTTAAGCCCTATTCGGAATGTTGCTACGTGGTGTTCAAAGGACTGCCTTTTTACCCACAATTCCACAGGAATCTTATGGCCTTGTGTTAAATTACTGCTGTAAAATGGAAATATCGACACGTTACTGAATGGTTACTGCATTGTTATAGATATTTTATCGGCGTCACACCGAATGCGGAAAAACCTTGATGAATGCAACTAGAAATTGATAAACTTCGAATTCGGTAATTTAACGAACTGGAAAAAGTTATCGCAAAGACAATAATGTATCGAGGCCATAGTTACCACAATTCTACTAACAGGAATCAGTAATAATACAATATTGGTACAATTAGTGATATTCTACTATCGGTTTAACCTCACACACATTTTTCCTGGTGCTCCTATTGCATGTATGCAATTGAATCACCTGTGAGTAAAAACCTGGAGCAAACACACCCACTAAACTTTACTACCTGAACCAGATTTTCTACAAGCATTGTTTTAGGACAAGAGAATATACCTACTCTGCACCACATATTCACATATTTAGAAAACCTGCAACATAAATGGAATGAATATGTGTGTATATTTGTGTGTGTGTGTGTGTGTGTGTGTGCGTGCGTGCGTGCGCGTGTGTGTGCGTGCGTGCGCATCTGTGTGTTTTCTTGACAGTAACACAAAATTATCAGGAAACCTTTTTAATACAGTTCTGATTGTGGTGAACATGAATTGAATGTAGTGGAGTTTACACTTTATTGCTATCTCAGGCCCACCCTTACCAGAAGTGGGATACATAGCCCACATCACAGAGCAGAGAAAGATGTAAGGTGGTTTGTGGATAACCATGCTGTCAGCGGCATTAGCTGTAAACCACTGTTTCAGCATAACACTCAATCCGATGCAGTTATTGCCAAAATATTCTGTATGGATATGTAAGACAAATGTACACCACAAGAAATAAATGTATAGGCCTTTGAGAGCCAGATGGATTTCAACCATTTATTAATAGATTTTCCTCCCTACAGTTGTTTGGAACATTTCCTGTCCCTTGACTTTTCCCATTGTACGGTCACCATGCAATCTAGGTAAAGCGATTGAAGGTGGCTGTACACCATTCAATTTTTTTAAATTCTTTTCAGTTTAAGAATCATAATACATTTTTCTAATTGATTGTTACGTTTAAAAAATCTGTCTAATGTATCACATATACATATGTTCATTTTGTTCCAATTATGAAATACGGTAAAATGAATGAAAACTCTGAAAAAAAATGTTTCAGTCTATAAATCGAAAAATAAAAAAAATAAAAATCCACCACTCCCGATCTTTCATTAAAAAAAAAGGAAATTTGATCAGATTTCTTGAGCGAATAATAAAAAACAACTTTAACATTTTCTGTACAACCAAATTATGCTGATCAATTTGCCAAAAAATTTGATTATTTTACTGTATAGTGTGTGGCCACCTTAGGAGTAGTTGTCCTATGTAGTGCACTCAGAGTGGAAAAATCCACTGTCTGCCAATCACCCCCTTGCCCGCCGTCTGACAGCTGACTTGTCGGAACTGTTAGCCCGCCAGCTGTTACCATACAAGCTGGGGGACTCCAAGACCTTCCGAAAATTTCTGGCGATTGGGACACCACAGTGGAAGATACCAGGCCGCAATTATTTTTCCAAACTGTACCGTGATGTTGAAAGGCAAGTGGTGTCATCTCTGGCATACAGCGTTGGGTCAAGGGTCCAATTTAGGTATGTAATGTGATTTCTGCACCTTAGGGATTATAACGCTACTTTGCGTCAAATAGGTCATTTTCCAATGGACTTTTGGTATGTATCCCACTCCGGCATGCCCCCCTCCAGGTGTTAGACCACTTGAAACAACTTTTCCATCACTTTTGTGGCCAGAAATAGTCCCTGTATGTTTTAAAATTCGCCTGCCCATTGAAGTCTATGGAGGTTCGCGCAAACTCAAACTTTTGCTGAAGTTTGTGTTTGCAATTCGTGAACCCAAAATCTGATGTTCTAGCCATCTTTAGTTAGGTGTAGAGAGGGAGGTTATTGTTGAGCATGGAGAGAGTGAAGAGAGTATCAACATTTTGACTGCTGTTAAAGAGACACTGAAGCGGAAAAAAAATTATGATATTATGATTTGTATGTGTAGTACAGCTAAGAAATAAAACATTAGGATCAGATACATCAGTCTAATTGTTTCCAGTACAGGAAGAATTGACAAACTCCAGTTGTTATCTCTATGCAAACAAGCCATTAAGCTCTCTGACTAAGTTAGTGGTGGAGAGGGCTGTTATCTGACTTTTATTATCTCAACTGTTCCTGGACTATTTACTTTTTCTCTGCTAGAGGAGAGGTCATTACTTCACAGACTGCTCTGAAAGAATCATTTTGAATGCTGAGTGTTGTGTAATCTGCACATCTTATAGAATAATACAATGTTAGAAAAAACACTATATACCTGAAAATAAAAGTATGAGAATATTTTCTTTGCTGCTAATCTTCTAGAAATTATTCATAGTACACAAGCAATTCATTATATCATATTTTTTTTTCGCTTCAGTGTCTCTTTAATATCTGCGGCAATAACAAACATATGGTAACACGGTGTCACATATAAGTGCTACTCAGCAATTATATCAGATGAGTAAATCCCTATTCCAGTGTTTTTCAAACCTGTCCTTGTGAATTCCTCTTGGTGCATGTTTTGCAAGCAATCTCACCTATGCACAGGTGGGGTAATTAGTGTCTCAACTAGGTGGATTCCATGTAGCTGAGACACTAATTAACCCACCTGTGCATAGGTGAGGTTGTCTGCCAAACATGCACCATCGGGGAGTCACAAGGACAGGTTTGAGAAACACTGCCCTACTCATTCAGGTGTCTTTTTTTACACCTTCGCCCATATGCAATTCACTTTTTCTCCTAAGTTTTCTCCAAGGTGACAGTTTCACAACTTTTCAATGAAATGCCTTTTAAGCCACTAGCAAGCAAGAAAATACTGATAATAATTTCTATAGTACTTCTTAACCTACTTTTTTGTGCTTTTTTATTTGCAGAGTCCTGGAAAGTTATTTTAAACAGAAGATTAAAAATTAACTCCTAGGGGAAAAACGGGAATAGCATATGGCCCTCTGTTTCTTGCACATTGGAACAACCACCCTTCTTCCTTTTTTCTTCAGAAGCTCCCTTAGACAGAATCTCCATCAATATAACAGAAACTAAAGGTGGCCATACACCAGGAGACTTGACGGGCGATTGACTATCCGATTCGATTACTATAATAAAATCAATTGAAAATCGGTGCCTCCAAGTGCATGCCCAATCAACGCTGTGACCAATTTCAGTCCGAAATTGATTGCATGAATCGGTCGGACATGTTGCAAGATGTAGGGCTGACTTGCTTGATCGGTGCTCGGAGCCAGTGCTGGACAAGTGGTGGACATGGACAGGTCATTTATAGTGCATGGGGCACTGGGGGCACAATGAACATTTTTGGGGACAGCGTCAGGCCGGCAAGGCGGCAGATGTGGAGTCACAAGGCTGATTCCTGATCGATTGCAGCATATGGGAAGCCAACAAATCTCTCTTTCTAATCAGATACGATCAGAGAGAGATTTGTCTCTTGGTCGAATCTGCCCATCATGGCTAAATGTATGGCAAATACGTTGCATTCCCATTTATTGGGGGGTGGTCTTCTATCTATCCCACCAGTTCTCAACACACAGAGCTGAGCAATATGCAAGTGAACATGTTGATCATTTATAATGGCTATTGGAAAGTGTCTTGCATGTCCAGGTACCATCTCTCATACCTACCATAAGATTGCTATCTTTGAGACACAAAACACACTGAATTTGAATCATGAGTTGAGTTTCCAATAAAGAAGTCAGATCCTACAAAAAAACTTTAGATTTTAGCTTTTAAATTAGTTGTCACACATGAAGTCCCACCAGGCATAGTTATGATCCTGTTCACACACATAAAGTGAGACTCCCTTGACAATTTTCACTCCTTAAGCCTAACAGAAACACAAGTTAATGAACCCTTTGTAGATGTTTTCATTCCTTTAGTAACTTTTTGGATGTGCGGCTGCTCGACCAATTGAAGTTGTCTTTCTGTAACTTCAAAACTAATTATATGATGAAGATGTCTGAGACTAAAGGAAGACAAAACAAATGGCGATATAATAATGTCATTACGTCAACTGTATACTCAATGGGCAAGCAAAAAGATTAAGAGAGTAACCCGATAGTGTTGAATTTTCAAAAAAAAAAAAAAATGATTGGACTCTTTCAGTGTGCCCAAATTAGTAAATGGGATATGATGAATTAAAGGATGCTTACTAACAATGCAGGAATTTTGTTCAAAAGAAACATTTGGGCACTTTCACTGGGAGAGAGGTTAGGAGGTTGTCAATGCTTTCTCGAGGGGCTCCATCTGACAGTGAACATGTGTTTCCTCCCTTTAATCGGCTTGCCAGTAGCCAGAAAGCTGCTTGTTTTCTGCCGAGGTTGTCAAAAATAATTTCAGTCTGGAGACGATGAATGATAAAAGAGATTTTCAAACACAGTTTTGCACTGTAGTCTTTGCAGTCCGGAGAAGATAGGTTGTAATACAAACCCAGTGCTAAAGGTCCTGTTCATGTTGCAGAAATACAGCGGCACTTTGTACAACCTGCTTGATTACTTAGAAATGTGGATCTGTGGGAGAAAAGTAAGTTTAAAAAGGAAAAAAAAAAGCTTTAAAAATGCAAATGTAGAAAAATAAATGTTTCATTATATACCACGTAAAGATCTTAGAGAAAAGGCAGGAATACTACCTTGCATGACTGATAAGAGGCAGTGTTAATGGATCCATCACTGAATATTTTAAGATCAGGTAGACAGAGCTAGTTAGTGCTTTTGCATTATAGCTGCACAATAATGCTAAATTGATGGAACTAAATATAACCTTACCTGAAACTGGGTGTAGATACATCAGATTTTATATATTTTATTTTATTATTTTTATATTATTCCTCAGAATGGATTTAATGCAACTTAAAAATAAAGTTGTAAATAGTTCTTATAGAAATAATAATATAGCAATATATAATTATGTTAACAGCTGTATAGTACTTTTCTCCTGTCGGACTTAGAGCATTGGAGAGTTGCAGTCGCTAAGGGCTCCAATAGGACACCCACGAGCAGAGATGTCAAAACTCAAGTCCTCAAAGTCTGATGTCCTCATGCATTTTTAGGCATTTCTCAAATTAATTCATGGGACTGAATCAGAAAAGGTGTAGTTCATCAAGAAGAGCACATTTCTCAATTCTCTCCTTCCTAAACACTGGCATGGGTATGGAATACATTTTAAAAAGCTGCAAGTTTAAAAGGGAGCAGAATAGCGGAAATAGAATAAAATATTGGTGAGATTTACTGATATTTTACTATGACCTAATCCCTCCTTACTCCCACACAGAACCCTCCCATGGTGGTGCCTAACCCTTAACTCCCCTTTGGTGATGCCTAAACTTTAACCCCCTTGGTGCTGCCTAGCCCTTACCCCCACACCTGGTGGTGCCTAACCCTTAATTTCCAAAGTGATAAATAGTGGCTAGAAATCTCTGCCAAGCACCCTCGGCACCATCGATATCTACCCCATGCAGCACCAACACCATCAGGACCATCACCGCGCCAACCACAGAATAGATAAGATATAGTCCTGATTATGTTTCAACCGGCATGTGAAAATGATGATCATTAGCCCCTATTTGGTATAATTGGCTAGTGATGCACCTGACTATAATCCTACAAAAGCAAACCTAGACAGAGGCGCTTGGTGTAGCTTAGACCCTATGCTGTATACTTCCCATTTGTATTGCCTGATGAAGCAGGATTACGCCTGCGTTGCAACATTGTATTTGGAGTATGTCAATAAATTTGTCTTTCTTGAATCTGGCAGTCTATGTGTCTGCTTCAAGGAGGTATGTCCGCCACTGCCCCCTTAGCCTTTTAAAACTTTTAGTGATTTTTATCCTTTGGCGGCTCTGTTCACTGTATACTATACCAGTGTCCACCCCAGGTGGGGGTGGGGGGGGGGGGGGGGGGGTTACCACCTTCTTTCTTCTGATCTACAGAGAGCTACTTCTTATTCCTGAGTGGGGACAGGTCTAATCTCCCCACCTGCATTTACAGTGGTTGCCTTAGAGGTAACCCTGGTTTGTGAGTATTACTTATCTACTCTACATTTACCTCTCTATACCAGTACCTACTACACTATATACACTCGGTGTCCCCTCCTCCTTATAATCCTACAAAAATCTCACTTTGTGCAAGTGTTTAAATCTATGAGGGCCCGTGCACACCAAAAAGCGCTAGCGTAATCGCAAACACTCAGCGCTTTTTGAAGTGATTTTTCAAAGCAATTCTAGGCATGTGCCTAACGATATTTTAATCATGCCTAGCGATTTTTGTAGCGTTTTGGTGTAGCGTTTTTTATTTTTTGTTACAGTAGAACTGGAACTGAACAGCTTTTGTAACAAAAATGCTTGGAAAATCGCTCTGTTCTAGTGCTTTTCAGAGCGATTTTCCACTTCCCTATCCAATACATTGAGGCCCAATTGCCTCAGAAAAGTGCAGAAATGCTGCAGGACTTGCATTTGCGTTTGGAAGAAAATCACATCGCTCTGGTGTGATCCATTCCATTCAAAAACATTAGCCAAGCACTCTTGGGGCTTGATTCACTAAACCGTGATAACTGAAATATCACACCTTATCAAATATATCACACCTTATCAGAGTAGCCTAGCAAGCGCTACGAACCGGCAGGCAGTGCATCCTTCTTTCCACCTTTGTGCCTCCTTGTGTCTCCTTGTGTCTCCTTCAGTCCCATGTGTCAAGTCTTACCCTCGTTTGTCCTTGTGTCTCCCTTTGTGCCCCCTTCTGTCTCCATGCACCACCTTCAGTCCCCTTTGCCTTTATTTGTCCCTTTGTGCTAACCTCTGCCTCCTTCTGTGCCCATTTGTGCCTCCTTCTGTCCCCCTGTGTCTCCTTATGTCCCCTTTGCCTTTATTTGTCCCCGTGTGCCTCCCTCGGCCCACTCTGCCTCCTTCTGTGCCTCCTTCCATCTCCATGTTCCACCTCTGTCCCCATATGCCACCTCTGTCCCCTGCGCCTTCCTCTGTCCCCTTGTGCCTCCTTCTGTGTCCCTTTGTGCTTTCTTCTGTCTCCCTGTGGCTCTTTCTGTCCCCCTCTGCCTCCTTCTGTCTCCCTGTGCCTCCTTACATCCCCCTCTGTCATCTTCTTTCCCTCTTTTGTGCTGACTTCTGCCCCCCTTTGTGCATACTTCTGCCCCCCTTTGTGCCTCCTACTGTCTACTGTCTCCCTGTTTATCCTTCTGCCCCCCTTTGTGCTTTTTTTCTGTCCCCCACTGTGCATCCTTCTGTCCCCTTTGTGCCTCCTTCTGTCTTCTGTGTACCTCCTTCAGTCCCCCTGTGCCTCCTTCTTTCCTCCTGTGCCTCCTTTTGTCCCCCTTTGTGCCTCAACCTGTCCCCCATTGTGCCGCCTCCTGCCCCACTTTGTTCCTGTGAAACTATTTCCTGGCATTACGATTATTTTTATGGGGGGTGCCATGGGGACAGGGGGGCACCGCAGGTTTTCTTGCCTGGAGTGACAAAATGGCTAGAGGCACCCCTGCCAGCAGGGGCTCAGGGCAGGATGAGTGACATTGCCAATTAGCAGGCATAAGTTTGTAGCACTCGCTATGCTACTCTGATAAGGCGTGTTAACTTTGATAAGGTGTGATATTTATTATACATATTACATATATTACACATATTACATATATTAACAGTTATCACAGTTTAGTGAATCAAGCCCTTGGTGTGCACCAGCCCTCACATTGTGCAAGTGTGACTATTAGAACTGGCGCTATTTTTAAGGCAACATGGGGCTTGATTCACTAAACCGTGATAACTGATATCACGGTCGCGCTAGAGTTTTGCACGTGTTATAATGCACGTAATGTTTTTCGCGCGCAATTGCGAATTTTCGCACGTAAACTCAAATTTGGCGTTTGTGCATGAAAATTCATGATTGCACAAAAAACGTTACATACGTTTTACCGCACACAGAAAACTAGCGCGACCGTGATATCATTTATCAAAGTTTAGTGAATCAAACCCATGGTGCCTTAGCACTACAGAACAACACAGAGGCAACACATAGTGATTTGACTAAAATGTGTATGTTATCAGGGCCGGTTTCCACTATAAATAGCTAATTGCGATCACAATCACTAAGCGATTTTGTAGTAATTTTTTCCACAATTTTGGCAAGTGGTTTTGTAGTCATTCACGATTTTGCTGCATTAAACACTATCACAATCGCTAGAAAGATGCTGCAGCCACCACATTTGCAAATCTAAAAAAATCACATTGTTGTTGTGGAATCACTAGGGATAGTCAGAAATACCCATTTCTGATTCTGCAGAAATTCCAATTTCTGATTTCCCGTTTTTCAGATTTCAATTTTTTCGATTTCTGATTTTCAATTTTTACGATTTTTCCATTGTTCTAAATTCTGAGGAGTATTTTATTTGTAATTTTTTGCATCAGAGAATGCAAAAAAAAAAAATGACCAAAAACAAAAAATGGACAAGCTGGAAAATTGGAAAAAAAGAATCTTGTGATTGTTTTTTAAATTACCGTGGTAATCCGATTTTTGCTGAAAAATTCTGCATTCTCTGATTGGTCCGAGTTTTGTGATCGGGCTACAATTACTGAAGACACAGTAAATCGGATTTCCGCTGAATTCCAGTTTCTGATCTCTGTTATTCGTTCAAATTTAAATTACTCGGAATCCGAATAAGCATCCATAGGAATCACCCTCGTAGGGTTCCACTCTTATAGCTAGTCCTAAGGCCTCCTTCAGGCCTGGAACCTACTACAAAACGTTATCGCTAATCACAATCGCAAGCGTTTTGTATGAGCAGTTTGTAAGCGATTTCATGAGCGTTTTAGGAAGCAATTTTAGAAAGTGTAAACAATTTGCCAGCGGTTGTGTAGCGATTAGCGATTAGCATTTTAAAGTCTGATTGGTCCTTTCATTTATTTTTAATTTTGTTACAGTGTACATTAACTTTAAAACGCTAGCAAAATCGATCCGTGCAAGTTTTGATGAGCGATTACCCCAATGATTATATACTTTACATTGAAGTGCTAACGCTAACAAAATGCTGCATGTTCTGCGCTTGCGATTTTGGGAATCGCAAACGCTCCAGTGGAAGTTGGCACATCCGTTAACATTAGCTGAGCGTTTTTGGAAATCGCTAGCGTTTTCAAGCGCTCCCTAAATGCTCTGAAAAGCGCTCTTGTGGGTTCCAGCCCTCACACTGCAGTGCAAACAGGTTAGGAGGCACATTTCAATCAACGTATCTGCAGCCAGGAATGGAGAGTTTTACTAGCTTTCAAACCCTAGCGTTTTGAAAAGTGCTACTGCAATGTAAAGTGTATGGCAGTGTTCACACTTAGCGGTCGCCAACAATTAACCATTAGATGAAATGGCAAACGTGCTGCATGTAGCATTCTTTAGCTATTTTGGAGCGATTGTGTTTCATTGTTATAGAATTGCACAAGCAATCGCTCCAAAATCGTTTTCTTGTACAGTGAAAAATCTCTGGAAAATCACTTTGCAAACCGCTAGTGATTTTGCTATTGTTTTGCGATCCCCAGTGTCAAGGAAGCCTTTTGTATGTTGTAAATTGATAAATTCATATTCAGGATGCATCATTTTTATACACGCACACACACACACATGTATACCGTACACACACACATTAGTTATATCATTCTGTAGTTCCTCCAAATAAGACTGTAATACCTTAATGGACTTTTAGAAGACATTTGGCTATCATCCTACTGATTTGGCAAAAAAGCCAGATTCAAGTGTTTTCAGCCTATTGTAGTTTACAATCAGGATGAAGTGCACTGCAGTTTAATAAGTGTGGTAATGGAATCTTTGTGTATGTTACCACAGCAGGATGCAGATTAACATAAGTGTCACACTCTGCTGCTGTTTCTACCATAATATCTCAGGCTTTACACACACTGGGGCTACCTCATCTGAATACCAAGAAGATGAATACAACATGAGCATGGATTCTTCGAAAAGGTTTAGTTTTACTTCATGCTAATTTATTATGGAGAAAAAAATGACTGTACCTTAAATATTATACAGTGATTCAGAATCTTGTGCAATAATTCATTTCCTTAAAAATATAATAATACAATTATTATTAGTAGTATTTTTATTATTATTCTCCAGATAATAAAAATGAAATGTTTGGTCATTAGTTTGGCTACTATCAATTCCTCTATCAAGCCTCAATTCAGGCATGGATTTTATAAATATGCATTTTAACCTATTGGGGACCGCCGTAGGTTGAATCAACGTCCGGCAGGTGGTGGTACCCTTCTGACCGTCCGTGCTAAAGAACCGCTTCCGACGTGATCGTGCGCACCTGAGAGGGGAGATTAAGCTGTCATATGACAGCTGGCATCTCCCCTCAGTGATCAGCAGCCATCGCGTATGGCTGCTGATCACGTGATCACTAAGATCGCCGTCGGATCGTAGTGATCACTTTGACAGCGGCGGCGGCAGCAGGGGGGAAAAGAAGAGGATCCACTCACCTCCCTGCTGTTCCAGCGACGATCGGTGCCCCCCTCCGCTCTGGCCGGCATCTCTGTTCCGTCTGACGTCAGCGCCGGGTCCCGGCTTGATGACGTCATCAAGCCGCGACCAGACCTGAGGGTGTTTTGGAGCGGAGATGCCAGCTGGAGAAGTGGTGGCTTCTGCGGCTCATCGCTGGAGCCTGGAAGGTGAGTGATGGCTTCCAGCTACAGGGGGGGACACCTGCCTCCATGAGGGACACACAGCCCAGCACACCACAGACGGGATCCGGCCACCTGACCCCCCCAAACGCGCGCACCCCCCTCCACCGCAAAATGCCCTGGTCCTTAAGGTGGCCGGTCCCAAAGTGATTAAGCGAAGTTCCACTATCGCTACAAAATTACTGTGTTACATAAGTTATTTTAATATTTTAATGTTATTAAAACATATCTTTTTATTTCAGTTTGCAGCCTGCTATAAATGTCTCGAAGGGCCTAAAATGTCAAAATTAGAGCCATGCGTTAGTACATTTCAGTGTAGTCTAAGAGCACCTCTGTCTGACCATTCAGTCCACTCTCTTAACTAAAGGTATGTACCCACATCGCAATTTTTCAATCGATTTATCTAAGAATTTGCATCTTGCTTTAGTTGTAATTCACTGATTCAGATAGTGGGACTCAAGGCTCATACTTAGGTCATGCCTTTTTGTGTGACTTTTTTGACGATGAACGATTTTAACGAACAACATTTTGCAACATGCGGGGATTATGACCGTCATGGCAGATTTGATCTTTAAGATCCCCAATGACTCCCGTGCAAAGTGCCACGATCGTTTGAACTCTTGTTCGGGCCCTGTTGTGTGCTGTTGGGTGACATTGCATGTTCCCACTGGTAGGAAGATGGATCGAGGAAGGCTTGTTCGTTGCGATGCTTCACTGTGGGTTTCCCGATCCATCTTCCGGTAAGGGTGGACCTTAAAGAGGAACTCCAGTGAAAATAATTTAATATAAAAAGGTGCTTAATTTTTACAATAATTATGTATACATGATTTAGTCAGAGTTTGCTCATTGTAAAATCTTTCCTCTCCCAGATTCACATTCTGACATGTATTACATGGTGACATTGTTACTGTGGGCAGATTATGTAGCTGTTCTGGCTTTAACAGACAGCTATAAACAGCCATTTCCTGTGTGTGTCATTGTTACATTGTGGCAGTTTGCCCAGAGTACCGTACGGTACCAGAGCCTCTTGTGGGAGGGGTTTCAGCACAAAATCAGTCATACAGCGCCCCCTGATGGTCTGTTTGTGAAACTCATTATATTTTTCATGTAAAAGTGGGTATCAGCTACTGATTGGGATAAAGTTCAATTCTTGGTCGGAGTTTCTCTTTAAGAACAGGAAAATGGTAGTTTAGTATAGTACTATCAAGCTAATCACCAGAATGTGACAAGTAGAAGAGGAAGGCAATTGAACAGGACAGAGCAAAATTTTAAGGGATCTCAGCTGAAAATGCACAGAAATTCACAACACACTTCTAATGAAACAGTTTCACATATTTGAAGATAAGAGTATGAGCCTGGAGCTCACGGCAAAGTCAATTTCATTATGGGGCACTATACTAGCAGTGGACACAAGTGCATACTACACGAACAATAAGCAAATTCACAGTGATGTTACATACATATCTATATGTACAAAATCTTGAGAGCGACTTACCTGGGATATCCCACTGCTCCTCCCATGCATGCATATATGCAAAAAAGGTGCGAGGAAATATGGGGGCGAAATATCGAAATTAAAGCACTTTTTGTGGTAAAACTGTATTTTATAGTAATCATTAATGCCCTAAATAAGTGCTAGTACAATATTAGCATTGTGCTTCCACTAATCAGGAAGCACAGTGAGCGGCATTGAAGGCAGAGACCTGTTGCACGTGATGCTGATGCAGCGCTCCAGCACTTGGAACGCAGGAGTTAGGTGAGTAATACTCTCCTGCGGCGCCTGCCTGGGTTCTGCCCCCTTCCCTGCCGCTGTCCCTGCTGCCCCTCCTTCCAAGCTTCCAATACTGGGTAAAGCAATTAGAGAGGTAGACCGGCACTAGATGGCTTGGCACTGCTGGGAGAAACAGGTGCATTAGTCATGCCACCAGATGTACAGTTTAAGTAGTAGGTTTGAAAGGTAACAAAATCCGGGCACCGACCACCAGCATTAATGCAAAGTCACCTTTAATCCATTCCCAGCAAACCTGACAGTACAAACAGTGTAATAAGCCTGACAGCCATTTCACAGGTTAACACCTGCTTTGTCAGAGGCAGAGAGTATTTACCTTCCCATACTGGTGGCAACTATACTACCTACACTGGGGGCAACTATACTAGCTATACTGGGGAAACTATACTACCTACACTGGGGGCAACTATACTATCTATACTGGGGCAACTATACTATGGGCAACTATACTAGCTATACTGGGGCAAATACACTAACTACCTATGCTGGGGCAACTTAGATACCCATACTGGGGGCAACTATACTAGCTACCTATACTGGGGCAACTATACTGGGACAACTATTCTACCCATACTGAGGCAACTATACTACCTACACTGGGGCAACTATACTACTTATACTGGGGCAACTATACTAGCTACTTATACTGGGTCAACTATACTGCCTACATGGGGGGCAACTATACTAGCTACCTATACTGGGGGCAACTTTATTACATATACTGGGGCAACTATATTACCTATACTGGGGGCACCTATACCTGGCATTACCTGCCATGGTGTGCTTAGCATACCGCACTCGCTCATTTCCTTTTTTAGGGGCCGGGGGTGTCTTTTAATACCCAGTACCGGGTGTCAAATGCCCTAGGTACACCACTGCTTCTGCCATGGCAGAACAGCTAATTAGTAAACACAGGATGTTAGCAATATGTCTGCTTCCAAAGAAGCAGGAAGTAGACCCACTGCAGATGCATTGCAGGATTTGTATCAGCTGTAACAAATAAATGTTTTTCTTTAAAGTTTATTATGCTGTTGTATATTTTAGAGCAGAGAGGAAGACCTGAGTTCAGGTCCGCTTTAAATAAAATAAAAGGGACTTTCTAACTATGAATTTCAGTAAGTTGAATGTAAATGAGTTTACAATCTAGTTAGACTAAATAGGTAGTTATATGTAAAACAAACAAACAAACAAAAACAGATTACAGGGGTGTTGAATGCTTTCCATATCTCCCAAAATGCATAACATTTACTAAAAGGCTTTGTAAAAAGTCTAAGCCCAGCAACAGTCACTCCAGATTATATCATAAAGCAGCTTAGAAAGTCTAGGTCCAATGACTATAGCCTCCAGGGTTTGGAGTAGGCGACAAAAAAATCAGCCTAGTCTAACTTGATATTTGATATCAATTCCATGCAGAGTTCAAGTCCACATAGATGCCTGACCTTTGAGACTATTGACCTGTGGGAGCTGTCAGAATGTCTGTAATGGATATCACTAAGAAAATTCAAATTCTATGCCTCATTTTCTGCTTATTTAAGAATGTCAGGACTAGTAGGATGTGTAGGGTGTGTTGGACATCCTGTGAAGGTTACAGGTCTTATACACAAAGCTATTGGTGCAAAACTGGATAATTAGTTCCGACTTTATTTATTTTTCAACTGAACACCCGATAAGTACGTCACAATTCTCAGAGTCTTAAATGAAACCATCCATTTGGTGAAATAGCGCAGCCGATATCCTCAGGAGGACAAAAGCCACACAAAACATCACTACCCAGACTGGTAATGTTTGCTTAATTCCTTATTGTTCCCTGTTGTGGACATAGTGCAGTGCCTATGGCCCATTTCCAGCACAAATGTTAAAGCATTTATTGATGTTCAGGCATGTGAATAATCTCCAGAGGATTGTTTTTGACAGCATTTAATGATAGAAATGGTAAATGGCTGTGTCAGCCTGCTGTAATCAGTTGATCAGTCCCAATTTTGTACAAATATATAACGTGCCATACAGGCAGTTGGCCCATACATCTTGAAACAAAAAAATCTACTGTTGCTTAAAAAGAAATGCTATAAACACGTAACAGGGCTGCACAAATGACTGGGTGCACAGATGGCTGTGTATGAAAGGGCGAGCTTTCTGTCATGTGCAGGTTTTTTTGTGTGCGTTTTTGGTGCGTTTCAGTTGGCATTTATTTTCCCCGCATATGCATTTTTCAAGCGTTTTGTGTGTGTTTTTATGCGATTGTGATCCGCATATGCGTTTTGTATGCATCTTTATATTGTGTTTTATGCACCAGGAAGACAACAGGAAGCAGAAATACATCACAAAACAATTTTAAAAAGCATATAAAAACGCATGAAAAACGCATACCATTGCATTACCATTGACTTTCATTATGTGCGTTTTTGATGCGTTTTTGAAATGCATACAACATAAACCAGCGTTTTTAAAAACGGGTGTTTCAAAATGCATATGCCTTTTTTATATGCGTTTTTTGATGCGGCCCATTGACTTCCATTAGCAGCAAAAAAAGCTGTGTTTTCTGCTACGCTAGCGTTTCTGCTATGTGTGTTCCTAGCCTCAGTCTTGATAGGGTTCGTATAAGCAAGTGTGTATTAGCGGAACATCTGAATTCAGATGTACGCAGTAGCGATTACAAATAATATGTGGCATTCACCTCAATAATATATAAAGCTGAATTGATGAGAATTCGACTTTAAAAGGGAACTTTTGTGACACATAGAGATATGCAATCAATTGTTCAAGGTACCAGTTTTTACTTTAATTATCCTAGTTTTGGTGGAAGAAACATTTCTTATAAGTGTATATGGCCAAATATTGGTATGTAATCCTGCCCTCACCTAGGCTATAATGTCATACAGCCTTCTCCTCTAGAGCAGTCTAAGGGATGGGTAATAGAGATGGCCCGAACGTTTCGACCGCAAACTAGTTAACGCAAACTTCGGTGGTTCACGTTCGCGAACGAACGCGAACTTTATGGCGGCTCGACCCGCCTCCTATACTACATCATTAGGGTCAACTTTGACCCTGTACATCACAGTCAGCAGGCACATTGTAGCCAATCAGGCTACACTCCCTCCTGGAGGCCCTCCCCCCTTATAAAAGGCAGGCAGCATCAGGCATTTTACTCACTCGTGTGCCTGCAGTAATTAGAGAAGAGAGAGCTGCTGCAGACTTACATAGGGAAAGCTTAGTTAGGCTCTTGTAGGCTTGTTAGCTTGCTCCTTGCTGATTCTTATTGCTAAAAAACACCCCTCAACAGCTCTTTTGAAAGCTAATCTTGTTCTTCTGATCTATTTTTTTTTGTGTGGCCCACTTGCATTATATACCGCCCTGTCAGTCAGTCGCAGCTGGCCTTTGACCCCTTGGTGGTGATTCCTACTGTGCCACTGCCACATTCAGTGACTACCTGTGTGTGTGACAGGTGCAGATTTGTAATACCCATCACTGCATATAACTACCTGTTGTTCACAGTGCACCCACCTGCCTACGTGAGCGCACACAGTGTCACTGTGCCTGTTCGGTACCTCTGTGTGTGTGTGTGTGACAGGTGCATATTTGTAATACCCATCACTGTATATACCTACCTGTTGTTCAGTCAGTGCAACCACCTACCTATGTGAGCGCACGCAGTGTGATATTTAATACCACCAGTCACTGTACCTGTTCACGGTACGTGTGTGTGAGACAGATGCACATTTGTAATACCCATCACTGCATATACCTACCTGTTGTCCAGTGCACCCACCTACATATGTGAGCGCACGCAGTGTGCTATTCAATACCACCAGTCACTGTACCTGTTCACGGTACGTGTGTGTGACAGGTGCACATTTGAAGGCCACCCGACAGGTCTGTTCAAGGTCATGCTGATGTGATGTCGTGTGGCTCTGGACCAAAGTACAGTGCTCAAAAGAAGGCACGTCCCATCAACTCCCAAGATTGTCAGGACGTGCTTGACTATTTAACACAGAACACCTCATCTTCCGCAGCCACCAGCGTTACTACAAGCACCACATCCGCTGCATTTGACACTTCGCGGGAGTTATTTGGTAGGAAATTAAATGATTCACAGCCACTCCTGTTACAGATGAAAGCGCTAAGCAAGTTACACCACCTCATATGTCTGAGTTAGGCGACACTATGGACTGAGGAGGAGAATGAAGAAGTACCTGCTGTTGGTGCAGTTTATGAGGTGTCTGAGGCAAGCGAAGCTGGGCAGGATGATTATGATGATGCCGATGATACAGATGTCATGTGGGATCCTAAGAGACAAGATGACCAAGGAAACTGTTAGCTCGCCAGCTGTTACCATACCAGCTGGTGGACTCTGAGGCCTTCCGTAAATTTGTGGGCATTGGGACACCGCAGTGGAAGATGCCAGACCGCAATTATTTCTCTATAAAGGCGATACCCAAACTGTACCGTGAAGTTGAGAGGCAAGTGTTGTCATCTCTGGCACACAGCGTTGGGTCAAGGGTCCATCTGACCACGGATGCCTGGTCTGCCAAGCATGGTCAGGGGCGCTACATTACTTACACAGCCCATTGGGTCAACCTGGTGACCGATGGCAAGCAGGGAGTACGTGGCTGTGCAGCGGACCTAGTTGTGACACCTATACAGCTTGCAGGCAGGCCTGCTGCCACCTTCTCTTCTTCTCTTCCTACTCCTCCCGCTACATCCTCTTTGCTGTCATCCTCCTCCTCCTCCTTGGCTAAGTGGCAGCACAACTCTACTGGTGCTGCGATCTTCTCTCCAGCTACACAGTTCCAGCTCCCCAGGGCCTATGCTGCATGCCAGGTATGATGGTGTCACCCCATCTTAGACATGTCTTGCCTCAAAGCGGAAAGTCACACTGGAGCAGCTCTCCTGGCTGCTCTTAACAAACAGGTGGATCAGTGGCTGACCCTGCACCAACTGGAGATCGGCAACGTGGTGTGTGACAACGGCAGCAATCTCATTTCCACTTTGAATTTGGGAAAGCTGACACATGTATCCTGCATGGCACATGTGCTGAATCTCATCACTCAGAGATTTGTGTCGAAGTACCCAGGCTTACAGGACATCCTGAAGCAGGCCAGGAAGTTGTGTGAGCATTTCAGGCAGTCTTACACGGCCATAGGACACTTTGCCAATATTCAGCGGAGAAACAACTTGCCGGTGAGATGTCTGATTTGCGATAGCCCGACTCTCTGGAATTCGACCCTCCTTATGTTCCCTCGCCTGCTACAACAGGAGAAAGCCATCACCCAGTATCTCTACAACTACAGTAGAAGGACACACTCTGGGGAGATGGGGATGTTCTGGCCCAAGAACTGGACACTCATGCAAAATGCCTGCAGGCTCATGCGGCCGTTTGAGGAGGTGACCAACCTGGTGAGTCGCAGTGGAGGCGCCATCAGCGACGTGATCCCGTACGCTTTCTTCTTGGAGCGTGCCGTGCGTAGAGTGGTGGATCAAGCTGTGGAGGAACAGAAACAGGAGGAAGAGTTGTGGGATCAATTTTCATCAGAACAAGATGTTTCCTCAACACCTGCGGCAGCACAGAGGGGAGAGGAGGAGGAGGAGGAACAGTCGAGTGGGGAGTCAGACTTAGATGATGAGGAAGGTGGGTTTTTTTGGAGGAGGAGGAGTTGGCGGCAGAAGAACAACCACAGCAGGCATCGCAGGGGGCTTGTGCTGCTCAACGTTACCGTGGTATTGTTCGTGGCTGGGGGGAGGAGGAGAACTTACCTGACGTCAGTGAGGAAGAGCAAGAAGAGATGGATAGTATGTCTGCATCCAAATTTGTGCATATGGCGTCTTTCATGCTGTCCAGCCTGTTGAGGGACCCCTGTATAAAAAAACTCAAGGGGAATGAGCTGTACTGGGTGACCACGCTACTAGACCCTCGGTATAGGCACAAAGTGGCGGAGATGTTTCCAAATCACATGAAGGCACAAAGGATGCAGCACTTGCAGAACAAGCTGGCAACTATGCTTTACAATGCCTTTAAGGGTGATGTCACAGCACAATGCAATAAAGGTGCCATTGCCAGTAATCCTTCTCCCATGTCAACGCAGGCAAGGACAGGATGCTCCAGTGATCTCATGGTGATGTCAGACATGCGGACATTCTTTAGGCGCCTTAGCCCTTCTGGATCCACCCTCCACCAACGCCTGGACCCGCAGGTAGCTAACTACCTGGCCTTAAGTGTGGATGTAGACAATGTGAGCAGCGATGAACCCTTGGACTACTGGGTGCATAGGCTTGACCTGTGGCCAGAGCTGTCCCAATTTGCCATCCAACTTCTGTCTTGCCCTGCCTCAAGCGTCCTTTCAGAAAGGACCTTCAGTGCAGCTGGAGGCATTGTCACTGAGAAGAGAAGTCGCCTAACTCACAAAAGTGTTCAGTACCTCACCTTTATGAAAACGAATGAGGCATGGATTCCGGAGGCCTACTGCCCGCCCCAAGACTAAGTAGTCCCCACACACAGCATCTCTGCCTGCCCGCCGTGTGACTTCCTGCCCCAAGACTAAGTTGCTCCCCACACAGCATCTCTGCCTGCAGGCCGCTTGACTGCCTTCTCCACCGCCACCAGGACTCCAGGTGGATTCCTGAATTTTTAAGGCCACTGCTATCAGCGGCCGCTCTAATAATTTTTATGGTGCGTGTTCATGCCTGCCTAATTTTTCTGGCTGCACTGCAGCTGAAACAACAAAACAAAAGGCATGTACATGTGCAAATTTCCCTTTGTGATCATTACCTTGCCGCGGTGAAGGGGCTTGCATATTACAATGAAGCAATGACCACCGGCTATATGAGTGCCTCGGGGGTTTGCACACCCAAGATCATAAGGTTGTTGCTTCATTGTGGACAGACCAAATTTGATCAGCTGGACAGTCACTGTTGTTCTATCATTGAGCTACCACAGCCCAGCGACCATATGGGCTTGAAAACCGCCACGACCTGCACTCTAGCCATGGTGTGCACCAGTCCAGCACGGCCGTCACTACACAAACAGCTGTTTGTGGTGCATTACACAGTGAGTTTGGTGTGTCAGTGTGAAGCAGAACTCTAATCTAATTATACTCCCTGATTGATGTATACACATGCAAGATGTTTTAAAGCAGTTTAGGCCTCCAATTTAGCATTCAATGTGATTTCTGCTCTTAAAACGCTGCTTTGCGTAAAATCCAGATTTTCCCCCGGGACTTTTTGCATCTATCCCACTCATCCATGCCCCCTCCAAGTGTTAGACCCCTTGAAACATCTTTTCCATCACTTTTTTGGGATAGCATAAATGTTTCTAGTTTTCAAAGTTTGCATCCCCATTGAAGTCTATTGTGGTTCGCGAAAGTTCGCGCGAACCAAACTTTTGTGGAAGTTCGCGTTCGAGGTTTGCGAACCGAAAATCGGAGGTTCGAGCCATCTCTAATGGTTAATACTCGGGAGCAGTGTTGCTTGCAAATTTTCGCTAAAGTCATTTTCTCATTTAAAAAAAAGCAATTTTCTATCAACAAGGTGCTGTGACTAATGTATCCCCATGGGATCATTCTCACTGCAGTATTTGCGAATTTGCATAAATCGCAAACAAGCTGCATGCAGCATTTTGGGGGTGATTGCATTGTGATTGTCATTCTATTGAAAGAAAATAACAAATTGCTGTGCAAACACAACATTGTGTGCTGCAAAATCGCAATTGTGATCGCGGTTTGCGATTACCACTCCCAGTTGAACTAGCTCTTACACTGGGGGATCATGCAATGTTCCTGCACACTTAACCAAAGTTTAAAAAAAAATATTCCCCAGTGATCCACTATAGCAGCAGTAAAGATGTCTGTATCTCTGACAATATTAAAGGACCACAATCGCAAAAAATTGTAAAATTTGAAATACATGAAAACACATAAATAAAAAGTACATTTTTCCCAGAGTAAAAAGTGCCATAAATTACTTTTCTCCTATATTGTTGTCACTTACAGTAAGTAGTAGAAGTCTGACAGAACTGACATGTTTTGGACTAGTCCATCTCCTCATGGGGGATTCTCAAGGTTTTGTTTATTTTCCATGTAGATCAGGGTGAGGCAAGATTTAACAATGAACAAACATTGACTAATAATTTATAAATAAACATTGTATAAAAAAGGGGAATTTTGTTCAATAAGTTATATACAGTACATAAAGTTCCACTTTAAGGTTTTTTTCCTGAGTATCAAAAAATAGGCCAAACAGTGCATGTGACCCTGAATGCACCTAGGTGATATATACCTTCATTACAATTTTAGAAATTCAGATTTTTAATAACACTAAATTATACAACAATTTGTGTGTCAATGATGTATGTCGTATTACTGTTTAAAAAAAAATGTAATTGCAGCTTGAAAATGACTCCCAAATTTAAGATGGCTAAAAGATATACTCCAGCCAACTCTTTTAACACTATATAAAGTAGGAAATGGTAACAATGTCAATCTTGTTTTTATTACTGTACATATAATAATATATAATAAACGTGTACATATAATGATATGTAGCTATACCAATAAAATTCCTCCATCAGAGCTCATAAAGATGTAAAATCCAGGTAAATGATATAACCCATCTTTGCTCTACCTGTGGGAACTAAGCAAGAAAAAAAATAATATTCCCTCTAGACTCTATCTACATCATATATATATATATATATATATATATATATATATATATATATATATATATATATATATATATATTATAGACTAACTGACCTAAGCCCGTTTAAAAATGGAAAAATGTGCTCTAGGCTGCCTCGCAGGTGCACCCACCCACCGTGCGCGTGGGCATCCGCGCATCCTGTTCCAACGGCTGTGTCGGTGCAGGACATGCGCAGAAGCGTAAAAGCACTGACACAGGGACACTTGTATTTTATATATAGAAATAGTTTATATATATATATATAGATAGTTTACAGAGAGTGCTTATGTAAAAAATAAAGAAAATGCTAAGAATCTCCCATGAGGAGATTAGACAAGTCCAAAACCTGCCAGATCCGTCAGATTTTTACCGCTTAGCGTAAGTGACAGCAACATAGGAAAAAGTAATTTATAGTTTTATAGTGCATTGTATTTTGGGTGAAATGGAATCACAAAATTTGGGCCCCTGGGGCTTATGGACTATGTGGGTGCCCTATAGGCACGTATGCAAAATAGCAGCTATTGGGCGACAATTAAGAAATTTGGGTGCCTGATAAATACCGGGTGCCGCGCCCATCCAACTGAAATTTTTCGTTTTGAGAATTAGCAACATCATTTTTGAATTCATTTTGACAATTATAATTTCGTAAATTATCGTTTTAAAATGTATTAGCTTAGAAATGTATCGCTTGTTGCAGCAGTGAAAGAGGGTTTTAGATTTAGGCATCAGGAAGGGGGGGTTAGGGTTAGGTGTCAGGAAGGAGGGTTTTATGGTTAGGCGCCACGGGGGCGGGGGGGGGGAGTTAGGGTTAGGCAGACACCCCCAGGTAGGACTTAGGGTTAGGAACCACCAGGGGGGGTCTTGGGGTTAGGCACCACCGGGGGAGGGTTCTGTGTGAAAGTAGGATTAGGTTTGGTTGTAGTAAAATATCGATTATATCTACCAATGTTTTACTATGCTCATTTCGACTGTAAATGTATGTTCATTTTCTTTCTTAGAGACAATATTTTGCCCTTTTTAATACTGTTGTTGTATTGAGGTATTTATTATTCTATCTAAGATAAAGATTAATAAAAGATTACAAAAAATGTTGTAGATAATATCTTAAAATTTCGGCTATGTCCCGAACCCTTTTTTCCTGGTGCCCTTATTTGATGTATGCTATGTGGTGAAATAAATCTTACAATAAATGTATGTAATTACATGTGTTTTAAATCTTACAGATTTAATCTGTCAAGTTGGCAGTGACACATGTATTTTGCATCTATTATTCTGTTCTATTCATCTATTGTTTAAAATGAATGTTGCACACTAAATGGAGGTATGGCAGTTACATAGTAATGTGCTATGAATACTGTGCAGCAGTTATGTTGCTTTGAGATGCTGTACACTCTCCACATGATAACTGGAGGCTTGTCAAGGATGAAAAGGTTAATTGCATGAGGTTGTGTTTCTGTTCGGGTATAACATATAGCTTTATTGTTCTGTTTTGTTGTGTTTGTTGCCTTTTTCTAGACATACCAGATGGAACTGGGGCAGTTTACGCCACTCTGAGTCATTCTTATTGTAACCACAGATGAATTTAATTGTCGTCCTTATGACCCGACCTGAAACGCGTCCAATCGCAATCTGTGTTGAGGATACAGAAATCACTTGTGTTTATAGGAAGTGGTAATCAAGAAGCAGATAGTAATCTCTCCATCTTACATTTTAATGCATAAATGATGCATAATTTTAATGGTGAATTCGCCAGAATTATGCAGAATTCGGTATCATCTTTTGTTAGTAAGAAGCTGTAGCTATCTTTAGTCTTAATTGCATCTTACCTGCATAATAATGCGGTTGTTCTTATTGTTTCAGATCATAGAAAAATAATGCAAAGCCCCCTGCAAGTTGTTAATTAAAGCATGAGCACCAGGATTAATACACAACTGGTGTGCTAATTGTACTAATTTGTAAAGTTGATTATGCACCTTAACCACTGACCGAGAAGGAGCAGAAATAATAGCTAAGCTAAAGGTGAAGCATGCTCTCATTTGATGCAAATGGATCTGTCCTGTGTGTAGAGGTCACTGGGATATTATAGGGTAAACAAAACATTATCACAACAGGTGTAATGCATCTTCTGACTGCAATTAAACCCAAGGTGCCTTACGATATACTCCAGCTATTTCCACTGAACCATAATACCATTCTTCGAAAGGCTCCAAAGGGTATGCATGGCAGGTTTAGCTGTTTAAGACAAGTCTGAAATAAAATATGGAAAAATGTATCTAACACAAATAAAATCCATTGTTATTCAGGCACTTATGAACTATAGAATATGAGTGCTAGTGAATATTTATACTCTCCATCAATCACCATTAACGTAAACCTGAAGTGAAAATAAACTTATGAGATAATGAATTGTATGTGTAGTACAGCTAAGATATAGAACATTAGTAGCAAAGAAAAGAGTCTCATATTGTTTTCCAGTATAGGAAGAGTTAAAACACTTCAGTTGTTATCTATGCAAAAGAGCTTCTCTGAGCTATTTGACCCACTGTGTTGAACACAGTCCTGTTTTCTGAAGCACTGAAACAGCTAAGAAACAGTAAGAGATAGCTTGAGATAAGGCCTCACTGCAGGAAAGTTCAAACGGTCATTATTTCTCCTTTGTTTTATAGTTTAAAAGACAGAGTACTGCAACTGTGGCAGTATGATGCAATGTTATAAAAAAAATAAATAAAAAGCTACATAGCTGAAAATAAAAATATGAGACTCTTTTCTTTGCTACTAATGTTCTATTCATTATCCGTCCTACACATACAATCATATCACAAGTTTTTTTTTCGGCTTCAGGTTTGCTTTAGCTAGAAAAGATAGCGCACTTGCCAGAGAGGCTACCCGATACGTACATGCAAAATGGGCGCCGCAGAAATTAGGGCAAAAATAGCGGTTAGTAGAATATCAGTAAAATTACTGATATTCTACTATTTACTCCAATAGTAGAATATCAATACGTTTTACCAATATTTTACAATCCCTAAACCTAACTCCTTCTCTCAACGCCTAACCCTAAACAAATCTCCCACGATGGCTAACCCTAACTGATCCCCTCACCCATGTCTAACCCTAACTGATCCCCTCCCCCATGTCTAACCCTAACTGATCCCCTCCCCCATGTCTAACCCTAACTGATCCCCTCCCCCATGTCTAACCCTAACTGATCCCCTCACCCATGCCTAACCCTAACTGATCCCCTCACCCATGTCTAACCCTAACTGACCCCCCCAGGCTGCCTAACCTTAACTGCCCCCCCCCCCCTCAACAATGCACAAGCCCCTCACTGATGCCTAACCTACTTCCTTCTTCCACTGATGCTTAACTCTAACCACCACCCCCCGCTGCAAATAAACTGATAACCACACCGCCTTCACAAATGTACATGACAAATTTCAGGCATGGCGGAAAATTGTGCACCACTATTTGTAGCCCCACTTTGCTTAGCGGCTCCAGCTACTTTATTGGTTGTCGTGGGTGGCCAAATTTTCCTTAATTGCCGTTGTTAATGTGCGGGCATATGAGGCGCCCAAACTTCTGAAGCACCTCCTGTACCCAAATTTCTTATAACCCAACCCAATACCCACTGTATTATCTAGCTACCTACCTAGTAACACAAAACACTCCAACCAGGCCTGCAAAAATAATTGTACCTTTTAGTTTTTATTTACTGATTGTCCTGATTGCCTTACCCGGGGTGCTATACAATACAATACAATACAATAACATTTGTAAAGCGCTTTTCTCCCATAGGACTCAAAGCGCATAGCTGTGTCTCAGATTAATACAGGGTTTCAGGCTGGGTTGTGTTACAGAGGAGATAGTCAGATGTTCATGAATGCCAGACTGAAAAGGTAGGTTTTCAGTTTAGACTTAAATGCTTCCAGGGATGGGGCTGTCCTGATTGGGTGTGGCAGGGAGTTCCAAAGTGTAGGGGCAGCATGACAAAAGGCTCTGTCTCCAAAGGTTTTGAGGTGGACTCTGGGGGTGACCAAGGTGTTACGTCCTTTTGATCTAAGATTGTGGGGGGTGTGATGTAGTTGCAACAAGTTCTATCCAGGGCCCAGATTGTGCAAGGATTTTAATGTCAGTAAGCCAATCTTAAACAGAATTCTCCATTTTATCGGTAGCCAGTGGAGTGAGCTCAGGGTTGGTGTTATGTGGCAATGGCAGGGTTGGCTCGTTAACAGCCTTGCGGCGGTATTCTGTACTAATTGCAGGCGGCGTAAGTCTTTCTTATGCAGGCCTGTGTAGAGGACGTTGCAGTAGTCTAACCTTGATGTGACGAAGGCATGAACTAGGGTTGGAAGATCCTCTGAAGGAATTAGGTGTTTAATCCTTGCAATATTCCTTAGGTGAAAGAAGGAATGTTTCACAACAGCTGAGATTTGATTCCTGAAGCTTAATTTCCCATCAATCAGTACTGAGTTGTTCAGGTCTGAGCTCCCTATCCTTAGCGGTGTTGGTTGAGACTGGAGCTGCTTTGCTGTTGAGCCCTGGCCCTCGATAACAAGAACCTCAGTTTTGTCAGCATTAAGTTTTAGCCAATTATTATTCATCCACTCCTGAAGCTCAGCTAAGCATGCGTTTATTTGTGGAGTAGGGTCTGTGACATCAGGTTTGAATGACAAATATAGCTGGGTGTCATCAGCATAGCAATGATATGTCAGGCCATGTTTTTGTATGATTTCTCCAAGTGGCAGCATGTATATGGTGAACAGTAAAGGGGATAATATTGCGCCCTGAGGTACACCGTATTTTAGTGGTACAGGGTTGGAGAGGAAGGGCCCTAAGGCTACCCTTTGTGTTCTGCCAGCCAGGAAGGAGTTGAACCACCGGAGAACAATGCCATCTATGCCACAGTACTCTTGTAGCCTGTTGAGTAAGATTTCATGATCGACTGTGTCAAAAGCCGCTGAGAGGTCGAGCAAAATCAGGATGGAACATTGACCCTTGTCTCTTGCAATGAGCAGATCATTGCAAATCTGGGTGAGGGCTGTTTCACAGCTGTGATATTTCCTGAAACCAGATTGAAGAGGGTCAAGGATGTTGTTTCTGGAGAGCCTGGCTTCAAGTTGGAGGTAGACAGCCTTTTCAATAACTTTTCCCAGAAAGGGGAGGTTTGAGACAGGTCTGTAGCTGTTTAGAGCATCTGGGTCTAAGGATGGTTTCTTGAGTAGAGGCCTGACGATTGCTTCTTTCAGAGTAGAGGGAAACCACCCTTCTTGTAAGGAGCCGTTGACTATTTTGTGGAATGCCGGTGTAAATAGTTCAGGGCATTTCAACATGAACTTAGTGGGGCCAGGGTCCAGATCGCAGGTAGTCTGGCGAAGGTTTGAGAGGATATCCAAGATGTCTTTTTCAGTGATTACCTTAAAATCAGACCATGGTGGTAGGCTATTTTTGCACCTGTTATATGGCTCTGCATGGGTTTCTGGGGCTGTGAATTGAATGGCAGATCGTATGGAGGAGACTTTGTCTGAGAAGAAGTGGGCAAATTTCTCGCACAGTTCCTGTGAAGGTCTGATGCTGGATTTCCTGCAAGATGGATTGCAGAGACTGTCAACCGTGCGGAAGAGTTGGGCAGGTCTGTTGGCTGCATTTGCAATTTCGTGAGACAGGAATAAAGACTTCTTTTTGTTAATCATCGTTTGATATTTTTCCAGGTGAGCAATTAGGGAAAGTTTGTCATCAGGAGACTGATGTTTGCGCCACCTTTGTTCCAGTCTGCGTCCCTGTTTCTTTAGTTCCTTTATAGAGTTGTCAAACCAGCGAGCGTGATGTAATGGTGCGGAACGTTTAATCTTTAAGGGAGCTATGGCGTCAAAAGCGGCTGAGACATCGTGGTTATATTTAAGGACCATGGATTCAAGGCCTAAGTTGGGATCTGTCAGTCCACCTAGATTGAGGCTGTTCTGAAGGTGTTGGGGTGTCAAACCTTTCAAGGAACGATATTTTATTAGTTCTTTCACTTGGTGTTTTGTAGCCGGTGCTGTAAAGGAGAAGTGGACAGTGTGGTGGTCTGACCAAACTACTGGATCAATTTCCACATTGGATATTAGGAGTTCTGAATGGAAAATGAGGTCCAAAGTGTGTCCTTTTTTGTGGGTAGGGAGGTTGACGGCTTGAGAGAAGCCCAGTTCATTCATGGAGAGAAGTAGCTTAGTTCCAAATTGGGAAGAGTGTGTATCGACCCGTGCGTTAAAGTCTCCAAGAATTATCCACCTAGGGTGTTTCAGTGTTATGCAAGATACAAGTTCTGCTATTTCCTTGAGAAAAGCTGAGCCAGCGTCAGGGGGTCGGTAGACAAGCAGTATGTTTATTTTTTTTTCAGCTGAGAGCTGGGCTGCTACTTCAATTAGCCTATTCGGAGCATGCTCAATTGCTTCCCATGTTACTTTTCCTCTGCTTTGAAGCAAGTAGCTGGATTCCCTATGAACTGTACAACACAACTAACATCAAGCTACTGTACTTATTGCAGTGTGAGAGGTATAGGTCATGCTTATCCTTTGCATCTTATTTACTGCTTGCTTACTGATGATAGTGAAATGTGTGTGTGGGGGGGGGGGGGGGGAGGATTATATATGCAAATAGAAGAAGAACAGAATGTGGTTTCACAACATATCTGCAAATAAGAAACTAGTTTTTAATTAAATGAATGGCAGCCATTTTAAAGAGTTGTTGGAACAAAGACAAAGTACCAGAAGTGGAACCTTTAAAAAACAGCATTCCTCCCACCTCCCTCCTACCCTCCATTTACACCTCTTTATATTTACTGCTATAATTATAATATAACAGCAATCAACTCACAAATGTTCGGCATGCCTAATTTGGAGGAATACAGTACAAAACACAATTAGTCAGCTCTAACTCTTCAAGCATAAAGAGTGTCGACATGTCTTCTCCCTTGTCTTTGTAGGCCAAGTCTGGGGACCTGATTATGCTGGTGGTATATGTGGATCCAGGGTAGAAGTTTTTGATGCTCTCCTTAGTGAAAAGCATGTCATTACTACTCTTACATGTATAGGTAAACAACTGGCAGAATGTTAAATTTTGATTTCTATAAAACCTTTTTCCTCCTTGAATTCCCATTTCTGCTCTTCTAACTAATATTTCTTTCTATATTTCTAATCTTTTATTTTTTTTAAAACCTTTTTGTTAGCTCTAACTATTGATGTGGCAAATGAAAATGGCTACAATTGTAAAGTCACTAGCCTAACGTCACACTTTTAATGACCTTTCCAATAAAGACTAAGGTAGGTGACAGATCTTGGAAAGCATATGAGCCCCTCTCTCTGTCTATACAGAAAGTATATATGTATGGCTATGGTTAAATGTTGTCTTTTTGACAGCTCAATACCACGGGTTTTGGTGCAAGGTAGTGTAGAACAATGTGCAAGGTCAATGAAAGCTGGCAGGTAATTTCCCCTTCAACCCTCGCTACAAAATCCCCCCTACATCATAATAATTACTTGTCCCCTTAATGGAATTCACTCTATGTAATATTGCTTGATCCAACTGCCTGCTTATAAGTTTTGCATCTAGTAAGGATGATTGATTATACTTGTTTACAGTGTCGGACTGGGAGGTGAAGAAACTGAAGAAATTCACCTGCTGGCCAAGCAGCAGTAACCCTGTGTTATCGCTCCCAATAGAAACCTGCAGCAAGTCTTCACTGTGAGCAGAAACACCTGATTACTGCTGCTTGGCCAACATGTGGATTTCCTCAGCTTTTCCAGCTCCCAGTCCGACACTGCTTGTTTAACCTAAACAACATCCCTATCCAAACTTCACAAGTGGGAAGCTGGATACAAAAGGAAAGTGAGAGAATGACCTTGTTTTGGTTCTCTAGTATAAGCAATCCTCTGGCTAGAGATGACCCTTAAAGTGAATGGGAACCGCATTTAAAAAAAAAATGAAGCAAATACTTACCTAAGTAGAGGGAAGGCTCTGGGTCGTATAGAGCCTTCCATCTCCTCTCTCGGTGCTCCCTATCCTGTGCTGTCTCCCCTCGTTTCAATACCCCGCCGAAAGGGTATTTGGAAGTCTTCGGGAGCCGTGTCCTCCCAAAGACGTGCGGCTCCATACTGCACAGGTGTGAGTGTGCAAGAAACCGTGCTTGCGCAGGCGCAGTACAGGGCCGCCCTTCTTCAGGAGCACTCGGGCTTCCTGAAGACTTCTGAAGCCTCCTTCGGCCGGGTAAAGCAGTATTTTACTAATTTAGTAAAATACTGCTCCCGGGCGAGCCAGCACTGGAACGAGGGGACCAGTAGAGGAGCAGGAAGGCTCTATAGGACCCAGAGCCTTCCCTCTCCTTGGGTAAGTATCTGTCTCATTTTTTTAAATGCGGTTTAGTGTTGGGACGAACAGTGTTCGCCACTGTTCGGATTCGCCCGGATTTTGGCCTGTTTGGGTTCGGTTCGGCACCCCCGAACACCTCATGGTGTTCGGGAGGGTGCTCGGCCACGCTGCCCGAACCCAAACAGGCCTGTCCGGCCGATCCCAGCATAAAGGGAGAGCATGCCCCGAGCGCGCGCGCAGGGGGGGGGGCGGAAATGCCCCCACCAGGGGCGTTCCTAGCGCTGTTGGCTCGTGGCCCGTGCCACGAACCTGGCGTAGGGTGCCCCTGATCTGTGTTATGGGGGTGCCCAACACAGGTGCCCCGAATGTATGGGCACAGCTGCACTGCCCGCACAAGTTATGAGTCAACGCGGCCGGCTTCCGCACCCGCCGCCAAAGCATCCGCTTGCTGCCAGACTGCTCCTCCACGCCTCCACCACAGAGCAGCAGACCACCACGACACCACCATCTGGCCGCCGCCTCAGACTTCGACTGACGACCACCACAGTACACCCCGCTCTCCCTGGCTTGCCGCTGCCTGCCATGTTTGCAGTCCAGACCACCTCATTCCAGACAGTGGACAGGACAAGGAAGCAAGGTGCCTGCAGCCAGAGACCACCCACCACAGCCTGCAGCCAGCAGAACACCGCAGTCATCCTTCACACAGTAAGTGGCAGTACCCAGCAAATACAAGTGGTGGGGGTTTGGTGGGGAGGGGGGAGATGAGACGGTGCAGCACTGGGGTCACTATCTAACGGGGGTCCCTGTCAATATCTATCAGGGGTCCCTGTCACTCACTATCGGGGGTCCCTGTCACTCACTAGCTAACTGAGGTCCCTGTCACTCACTAACGTGGGTCCCTGTCACTCACTAACGGGGGTCCCTGTCACTTACTAATGGGGGTCCCTGTCACTCACTAACGGGGGTCCCTGTCACTCACTATCGGGGGTCCCTGTCACTCACTAGCTAACTGGGGGTCCCTGTCACTATCTAACTGGGGTCCCTGTCACTCACTAACTGGGGTCCCTGTCACTCACTAACTGGGGTCCCTGTCACTCACTAACTGGGGTCCCTGTCACTATCTATCGGGGGTCCCTGTCACTCACTATCGAGGGTCCCTGTCACTCACTAGCTAACTGGGGTCCCTGTCACTATCTAACTGGGGTCCCTGTCACTATCTAACTGGGGTCCCTGTCACTCTCTAACTGGGGTCCCTGTCACTCACTAACTGGGGTCCCTGTCACTCACTAACTGGGGTCCCTGTCACTCACTATCGGGGGTCCCTGTCACTCACTAACTGGGGTCCCTGTCACTCACTACCTAACTGGATGCACCTGTCACTCACTAGCTAACCTGGGGGTTCCTGTCACTCACTACCTAACTTGGGGGGGGGGGGGCTACCATATTAAGGGGGCATTCTGCCTATTTATGTGAAATGCTGTCTATTTATGTGCTTCATGACTGCTGAATTTGTCTTGTTGGGGGCCTTATGATTTGTTGGGGGCCTCAAGATTGCTGAATTTGTCTTGTTGGGGGCCTCATGATTTGTTGCGTGCATCATGATTGCTGAATTTGTCATGTTGGGGGCCTCATGATTGCTGAATTGGTCATGTTGGGGGCCTTATGATTGCTGAATTTGTCTTGTTGGGGGTCACATGATTGCTAACTGCGAGACTATGGGAAAAGCTGAATCCTTATCATATGAGACAATAGCATTAGACCTACTTTTTTAGCTTTTTAAAACAGAAAATAAAACTGTGAGGTTCTAAAAAATTGAATACATTTTTCAGGAGTAGGATGGATGAAATTGTTTATCTTCACAGTTTATTTTCAACTTGGATTTTCCATAATGTTCATGTATGAGTTAAAACGTATAGAGCGGGTGCGTCCAGCGCCCGCTCGTACAACTGGTCGGGTCGCCGCTGATCCTGAGGTCTGCTGAGAGGTAGGGGGGAGCGGCGGCGGCTAGAGGGGGGGCCTCCCTGTCACTCACTCACTCACTCACTCCCTCCGTAAAGGGCCTCCCTGTCACTCACTCACTCCCTAAAGGGGCTCCCTGGCACTCACTCACTTCCTAAAGGGACTCCCTGTCACTCACTCACTACCTAAAGAGCCTCCCTGTCACTCACTCACTCCCTAAAGGGGCTCCCTGGCACTCACTTCCTAAAGGGGCTCCCTGTCACTCACTCCCTAAAGGGCCTCCCTGTCACTCACTCCCTAAAGGGCCTCCCTGTCACTCACTCACTCCCTAAAGGGGCTCCCTGGCACTCACTCACTCCCTAAAGGGGCTCCCTGGCACTCACTCACTCCCTAAAGGGGCTCCCTGGCACTCACTCACTACCTAAAGGGCCTCCCTGTCACTCACTCACTGCCTAAAGGGGCTCCCTGTCACTCACTCACTCCCTAAAGGGCCTCCCTGTCACTCACTCACTCCCTAAAGGGGCTCCCTGGCACTCACTCACTCCCTAAAGGGGCTCCCTGGCACTCATTCACTACCTAAAGGGCCTCCCTGTCACTCACTCACTGCCTAAAGGGGCTCCCTGTCACTCACTCACTCCCTAAAGGGCCTCCCTGTCACTCACTCACTCCCTAAAGGGGCTCCCTGGCACTCACTCACTACCTAAAGGGGCTCCCTGTCACTCACTATCGGGGTCCCTGTCACTCACTAGCTAACCTGGGGGTCCCTGTCACTCACTACCTAACTTGGGGGGCTACCATATTAAGGGGGCATTCTGCCTATTTATGTGAAATGCTGTCTATTTATGTGCCTCATGATTGCTGAATTTGTCTTGTTGGGGGCCTCATGATTTGTTGGGGGCCTCATGATTGCTGAATTTGTCTTGTTGGGGGCCTCATGATTTGTTGGGGGCCTCATGATTGCTGAATTTGTCTTGTTGGGGGCCTCATGATTGCTGAATTTGTCTTGTTGGGGGCCTCATGATTTGTTGGAGGCCTCATGATTGCTGAATTTGTCTTGTTGGGGGCCTCATGATTTGTTGGGGGCCTCATGATTGCTGAATTTGTCTTGTTGGGGGTCACATGATTGCTAAATGCGAGACTATGGGAAAAGCTAAATCCTTATCATATGAGACAATAGCATTAAACCTACTTTTTTAGCTTTTTAAAACAGAAAATAAAACTGGGAGGTTCTAAAAAAATGAATACATTTTTCAGGAGTAGGATGGATGAAATTGTTTATCTTCACAGTTTATTTTCAACTTGGATTTTCCATAATGTTCATGTATGAGTTAAAACGTTTGTACAGTATTTAGTTTAAATTGCGGTTGCCACTTTGCGATAGATAAGTGACTTTTGGATTGCAGTTTGGGCACTCGGCCTCCAAAAGGTTTGCCACCACTGTCCTAATCTAATGTCCCACCATTGCTAGGTTCATGTAAATTTGTCTGCACCTGTTACCACACCTACATTCTGGTCCATGGCCCACCCATTCTTCGGTGTGGCGCGATAAGCGCGCCGCACAACGTGATCCTCATATTTTTGGCACGCTAGCTGCAGTGTGCTGAATTCTGCTGCCTACAGAATGTACAGTATATGCTGTTCTCTAGTGCCTGCACTGTGTGCTGATCTACCTCCAGTGTGTACAGTATAAGGTGTTACTCTGTGCCTTCACTGATTGTAAACCAGCTGTATTGTATGCTGATCCCTGCTACTTTCAGTATGTACAGTATTAGCTGTAAAGCCTGGTACACACATACAATTTTGATTAGCTAACTTTAGCTCTGTTCATAAAATTCATTGTCTGTTGGCCCACTTACTGCATGGGGGTGGTAAAATTGGTGGTCAGTGATTGACCAAAATTGTATGTGCGTATACATCTTTGATCTATGCCTATACTGATTGTAAATTATCTAAATAAAGGACAGGGGGCTCCATTCAATATTTCGATGGGCAGGCCCGTTATCTGTAGCTTACACCGCTGCTAAGTTCATGTACATTTGGCCCCACCCATGGCCACGCCCACTCACCTCATGGCCACGCCCATTTTTTGCCGCATATACCTCCCCACCTGGTGCCCACAGGTGCCCCCGATCTCCAAGGACCCTAGAAACGTCCCTGCCCCCACCCCAGCCCGCTAAGCTCTCCCTTCTGCTAGTCCCTATAAATGTAAATATAAGTCCCCCAAAGTACCTGGCAGGAGGAGGGCAGGAAGAGGAGATCATAGGCGCTAGTACCATCTGGTACTTCTGCCCTCTCTCTGACGCACTTCCTGTTTACATTTGTAGTAGCGTCAAGAGAGCAGAAGTACCGCAATGACACGTACGAGGGTAAGCATCACCTACGTGATGACGCATACCGCATACTCTCGCGGTACTTCTGCTCTCTCTTGACGCTACTACAAATGTAAACAGGAAGTGCGTCAGAGAGAGGGCGGAAGTACCAGATGGTACTAGCGCCTATGATCTCTGGCTGCTCTCTTCCTGCCCTCCTCCTGCCAGGTACTTTGGGGGACTTATATTTACATTTATAGGGACCAGCAGAATTGAGAGCTTAGCGTGGAGGGGTGGGGGGCATTTCCGACCCTCCCCCCCCCCCCCGCGTTCAGGGCATGCTCTCTCTTTATGCTGGGACCCTATAGGGGGCCCCAAAGAGGCATATTCGGGGTCCCCATTGACTTGCATTGGGTTCGGGGTTCGGCCCGAACATGCCGAATATCGGGGGCATGTTCGGCCGAACCACCCCGAACCCGAACATCTGGATGTTTGCCCATCACTAATGTGGTTCCCATTCACTTTAAAGAGAAACTCCAATCTAGAATTGAACTTTATCCCAATCAGTAGCTGATAACCCATTTTACATGAGAAATATAATGCTTTTCACAAACAGACCATCAGAGGGCGCTGTATGACTGATTTTGTGCTGAAACCCCTCCCACAGGAAGCTCTGAGTACCGCGGTACGTTTGGCAATTTGTTACAATGTAACAAGGTTCACAGGCAGGAATTAGCTGTTTACAGCTGTCTCTAACAGCCAAAACAGCTAGTAGCAGCTACATAACCTGCCCACAGTAAAAATGTCACCATGTAATAAATATCAGAATGTAAATCGGGGAGAGGAAAGATTTTACAATGAGCAAACACTGACTAAATCATTTATACATAATTATGGTAAAAAATGAAGCACTTTTTTTACTACATTTTTTTCACTGGAGTTCCTTTTTAAGTGGAGCTGCTGTCAGTTATTACTCATGAATATCTACTTTTCAGGTCAGAATTTCTAAAAAGTAAGGTGAAAACCCATTAAATGGAAACAGAAGACTTTGCAGCAATGTAAAATGACACTGTGCATTAGTAAAATAATGTTATAGTATGTAGAACATGGCAGAGAAAATAGTTCAAGTGTACAAAAAATAGTTCTGATTTCCTATGCACTCCCTTTAATTCTCTCTAGCTTCATTCTTTTGGTTTCTTTGTTTTGGTGTAAAAATGAAAGCCACCACTTCATGGATCTTTTAATAAAGATGGGCTGAACATGAATGCACAAAACTCATTCCAGTTTATTAAAACTGCACAATATTTCTGCATTAGATTTCTACTGGCCAATCTCACCTTGCTAGCTGACTTATATAAACATGTAAAGAACGTATATAATAAATGATCGGGATGATGCAGATGATAGCTTGCAGACATCAAAAACGTTTGATATTAAATATTTATGGAATAGTAATAACGCAGTGGTGTAAGATGCACGTGTGATGTTCAATGTCTCTTTGAAGTGCCATATGTTTCCCTATTAGGTGTTGCTTCTAATTGTGAAACACATCACAATAATGATATGCTGATATCTAATTCTTTATAATTGGCCATTGCTGCCTCATGATTGTTTTAAGCTAATGGTCAGATATGGTTTGTAAAGTTAAAAATAAAGTACTTACAGTAATTAAAAAAAAATGGATGAGCATGAGTTTCTGGGGTGTGGAGAAGTCCGCATGTTCACATAAGAGCATGGGACATATACACACATACATAATTATGGTCCCAGAAGTCAAAACACCATCCCACTAGGTGCAACATTTCATAGTAGAGGAAGTACCTGTAGACTCCTCAGATCAGGCTTCTTTTCCTCCAACCACCACATTCAGAAACTTCTCCAACATTGTGGGATGTTGTTTATTGGAAGGGATGATCAATGAGATGTTATTTTTTCTGCCTTGCATACAAATTTAAAGTAAACCTGTAATGAAAAAAACAGCCCTGGGGGGTACTTACCTCAGGAGTCAAAAGCCTCTGGATCCTAATGAGTCTTCCTCCGAACTCCTCCATTCCAGCGATACAGCGTTGGAAGCCCCCGAACACCAGGGAGGTAAACATTTACCTACCACGATCCAGCATCGGCCAGCCACTGCGTTTCTGTCCTCTATTGCGTTCCCATGAATGGAAGCCTTTTGTGCCTGCGTGATAGCAATTTTTACTTGATGCACAAGTGTATAGCACTCCTGGCCTCGGGACCGAATTAGAGGAGTTGCACGGCACAGGGATGCACATCTAGAATTGAAGGTGTTAACCAGAGGAACAGTGGAGTGCAAGATGACGGTAACAGATCAGGAAGACTTTAGAGGGCTGGAAGAATCCCTAGGTAAGTAAATAGGACTTTTTTTTCCACTTTAGGTTTCTTTTATGGGTTGTACTGCCATGTAACCTTTCTGTTAGTGTAGGTGTGCAAAATAAGGTTAAGGTGAAATTCAGTCTAAACATCAAACATTGTTCTCAATTCAGAAAGATACACATTTTGTTGACACTTGGGTCTCTGGATTCTGGTAGACAGATTCTCTTGTACTTCCCTGGCTCTTCCATAATGCCCTTGTCCACCAGTGCCAGGGTTAAGTAGAGGATTTTTCTCACCATCTTGGTAGTGGTAGGTGCCAAACTGGTTTCTGGCCACATCCATCTCTAAAAAGGAATGGCCTCCACATCAAGGGGCCATTTTACAATGAAATATGAATTAGTTTGGTTATAATATCTCACAAAAGTGAGTACACCTCTCAAATTTTATATTTTATTATATATTTTCATGAGACAAAACTGAAGATATGAAACTTTGATACAATTTTAAGTAGTCAGTGTACAACTTGTATAGCAGTGTAAATGTGTTGTCTCATGGAATGCAAACTGCTGGCAACAAAAGTAAATGCAGCCCTAGATGAACACTGTTAAAAGTGCTCCATTAGACATTTTCCCTCACCGGGATCATGTTATGCACTAGTAGGGACCAGTTGAGAGGTAGAAAAACAGACAAGTGTGTCTTGCCTACAGTCAAGCATTGTGGTGGGAGCGCCACGGTTTTTAGGAGGTGCATGAATGCTGCCAGCACTGGGGAGCTACAATTTATTGAATACCAAGCTACAGAACCATGAATAACAACTGTGACATACTGAAGAAGCGCATGACCCCCTCCTTTTGGAATCTGGGCCGCAGGGCAGAATTCCAACATGATAATGACCCCAAACACACCTTCAAGATGACCACTGCCTTGCTAAAGAAACTGATGGGAAAGGTTTTTGGACTGGTCAAGTTTATCTCCAGACATAAACCTTGAGCATTTGTGAGACACCCTCAAATGGAAGGAAGAGGAACAGGAGGTCTCTAACACCCATCAGCTTCAATCTGGAGGAGTAGAAGAAGATTTCAGTGGTAACCTGTGAAGCACTAGTGAACGCCATGTCCAAGGGATTTAAGGGAAGTGCTGGAAAGTAATGGAAGGCACTCATATTTTGACAGTTTAAAGAGGAGCTGTCGCGAAAATCTTAAAATTCAAAACACATACTAATAAGAAGTACATTTCTCCCAGAGTAAATGAGCCATAAATTATTTTTATCCTATGTTGCTGTCACTTACAGTAAGTAGTAGAAATCTGACATTACAGACAGTTTTTGGACTAGCCCGTCTTCTCATAGGGGGGTTCTCTGGGTTTTCTTTATTTTTAAAAGCACTTAGTGAATGGCAGTTGCTCTGTCCAACTGCCAAAAAAGTGTGCAGCGAGCAGGGAAGCTGTCCAGCATCTTTGTATAAATCTTTTTCAGGGAATGTCTTTATAAAGAAGAAAGGCCATGCTGAGAATCCCCTATGAAGAGATGGACTAGCCCAAAAACTGTCGGTAATGTCAGATTTCTACTACCTACTGTAAGTGACAGCAACATAGGAGAGAAGTCATTTATGGTTCATTTAACTCTGGGAGAAATGTACTTCTCGTTTGTATGTGTTTTACATTTTAAGATTTTCACGACAGTTCCTCTTTAAGCACAATTTACCATTCTTCACTTAGGGGTGTACTAACTTCTGTTGCTAGTGGCTTAGACATTAATGGCTGTGTGTTGAGTTATTTTGATGGGACAGAAAATAATAAAACATTTCCAAAAATGTGAGATGTGCACTCACTTCTGTGAGATACTGTAGTTAGCGTTGTTGCCAACTGGCTCCGGTGAAACTAGGACACGCTCTTGTGATTCCATTATTTATTTTAAAGCTCCTTCACTGAGTGACTCTGTGTCCAGTGCACACAAATTGACTTCTGCTTCGGAATTCAGACAGGAAGCACTGGGCATGGCACTGAGACAACAACATTTAGACCATGTCTCCCTCACCTCTATCCATGGAAAATATTTAGCTAGAGGCTTCCTTTGAAGAAAAGGCCAGGTAGCACCTAGCCTGTAATTGTAACAGCTCACACATATTAGCACCGGGATACACAGCGTAACCAGGACTCGTGTTTCATATCTCCTGGGCTGGCAGAGCTGCAAACAGACAGAAAGAACCCAACTAGCACAAACCTATTTCTATAATATCGGCCAAATGCTGCAGAAAACTATTGCTTTGCTAAACAAATATTTCACTAACTGCTTGTGTGTATTGTAAAGAGGACCTATCAGAAAAATCTGCTTCAAGTGTTTCAAGAGGACACCTATCAATTTGGAGACAGCTTTTCTGCTGATAAAATAAGAAGATCTATATCAAAACTCATTGTTGCTTGCGAATTTTCACATTGAAAATGGCATTTTCGATTTCGAGAAAAATGTTGCCAAAATACATTGTATTTTTGCAATATGGCGAAAATTCACGGAAATGGGAAAAATGGTGTATTTTAGCACAATAATGTGAAAGATCGTTATTTTAAACGTGAAAATTCACAATAAATCACAAACTTGTTACCAACTAATTTTCGATGACATTTTCGCTCAAAAGTCGAATTTAACATTATTTTCAGGAAAATGAATAGAATATTAGCATTTTCACTCATCATTTTCAAAACTCCTAAAGCTACCAACAGGCAATACATGGTAGTTATTTTCATAAACCATAGTTGTCCTACATTGCACATTGCATAGTAAACAGTCCTGCTACAAACACACTCAGCTTGGCTAAAGTGGCTAGCAGGTGACCTTCGATGGATCCTTATCCAAATCCACCTGGCCAATCACTTTTTCCTTCCAAGTAGCATCAGGCACAGAAGAATGTGCTCAATATCATTCACACAAGGGTAATGTGTGTTGTCACAGTGCACAGTCACTGCATTGTAGCCAGCTTTGTGTTTGTAATATGACGCAAAACAAAAGTTTTCCTTTCTTAAAACATAAGACTTTTGTAATAATTCAGGTTGGAGTGAACATATGTTGTCTCCTATTATGCATCACTGCTGAATATGCAAATCATCCTTTGTTGTCCCTGTAAGCTAGCCACACCTCCAGAACAGCTGGAATGCAGTGATGTGTCAGCTTGTTGTACAGAGCCACAATTATCCAACATACACACAGACTGTTTTGGCTTGGTTGATCCTCATCAGTGTATGGCATGGATTAATGTGGCTCTATGTGGTTGAAGCACCAAGAGATACAGACTACCCAGCAAGCTTATAGTGAACCAAAACTCTGAATCTGAAAAAGTCTGTATGCGTGTTTGATTAATTTGACTCTGTACAATTAACAAGCTGGTGCATCATAGCATTCCAGCAGTCCTTGAGGTGTGTTTATCTTACAGGGACAACAAAGGATGATTTGCGTATTCAGCAGTGAAGCATCATGGGTGACATCATATGCTCACCCCAATCTGAATAATCACCAATACCTTCTGTGTTAAGTAGGCAAACTTTTGTTTTGCTTAAAGTGGACCCAAACTAATGATACAAGATTTCAGAAATAAAATCTATTTTCTAAATTATAATAATAAATAGTAGCCTTTTTCAGCTGCATGATGACAAATATAAAATATTTTGCATTTATTGGAGGAACCCCTCCCTTCCTTTCAAATTGCCGGGATTTTTCCGGCAAACTGGTGAAGTAGGTGGTGTCCGGCAATGGAGGAATTGCTAATGGCTGCCCCCAGTATAACCCTAGTTATGAAAAGAGAAGGGTGAACAGCAGACATTGAAATGCTCATAGGCTTGAAGGAGTGTTTATTTATCTTTGTATGTGTCAGAGTGGTGCAACTAAATATTTTGAATTACAAAAATGTTTGGGTTGGGTCCGCTTTAACATTTTAGTAAGGGGGCTTTTAGGACCATTGTAGCCCCTTTACACGCTCCTAGGAGCTCTGGTTCACCATGAGCTTGCTGGGTAATCTGTAATATTTTGCATACTTCATTCACTGCAGTACATAGTGCTGTGGATTACCATATGCCTAAATAGTTCCCACAGTGCACTTTAATATCACTTCATTTACCCTGCATATCATAGGAGTGGAGCAATGTGACTCCATTCAAGGTAAATGAATGGGGCTATCTGTCTCCACCACTGCAAAATATGCCTGGATGATTTCTTTTTTTCTTTACATAGCTTTCATTAACCCTTACAACAACCCTTACAAAATGTAAATCTCATCTGGAGGGACAGCCTCTTTCTCAGCAATTGTGGAGGTCCACAGTAATGCAGGAAACACACTCGCTAGATTCATGCGCATTTTGCCATGAGCAGCAAAACACGCACAGCTGCACTGGCCATTGTAGTCAAAGGCACTGCTCCAGAAAAGCTCGTCATTAGTGTTTGTCCTTATTTTGCATTCAGGATTTTCTCAGTGATTTTAAAGTGTACCCGACTCCCGAGGCGATATGTGACATGATGAGATAAGCATGTGTATGTACAGTACTAAACATATTAATAACCAGGGTGTTTTACTTGTTTTATGTTGCTGCCTGAAAGAGTTAATTTTTAAGGATGAAAGTGACAGCTTATGTTTTGTCAGTACCTTGTCAGGAATATAGTAAACATCTCTGATAAGGAAATTACAGCCATAAATGTTTTCTTGGCAGAATACATTTTTCTACCTGTAAGAGTGAACAGAGGTACCAGCAGGATAAAAGGTTCTAAAAGGCTTAAAATCCCTCAGGAGGTGGTGGTAGACTCGCCTCCCCGAAGCAGACAGTTTAATGACAACAGGTTTATTAATATACTCCAAAACAAACAGTGCAACGCGTTTCACGGTATGTTCCCGCTTCCTCAGGCAATAAACAGATAGGAGTACACAGTATAGTCTCAAGGTCACGAATAGCGCCTTTCTTCGTTACCTTGAGACTATACTCTGTACTGCTATCTGTTTATTGCCTGAGGAAGCGGGAACATACCCGTGAAACGCATTGCACTGTTTGTTTTGGAGTATATTAATAAACCTGTTGTCATAAAACTGACGGTATCTTGTCTGCTTCGGGGAGGCGAGTCCACCACCACCTCCTAAGGGATTTTAAGCTATTTAGAACCTTTTATCCTGCTGACGCCTCTGGTGGAGGGGTTGATCCCCATTTTTCCTTATCTACAGAGAACGACTTTTAATCCTGAGTGAGGACAGGTCTAATCTCCTCACCTGCCTATGCAGTGGTTACCTAGGCGGTAACCCATGTTTGTGAGTATATACATTATATATTTTTCTTTTCCAACCCCTTGTTTTGCATACTACACTATATTGGGCTCTCTGTATTTCTTTTGTCTTTAACATTTTTCTACTTATTTCTGAGAGCAGAGGGAGAGAGAAAGGGTCAATATAGTTCAAGTATTTTCATTTAGGGACACTTAATCGACTGCAACTGAGCAGAGACAACAAAACATTCAATCTACTTTCTAAATGTTTAAATATAAAATAATATCCTGGGATGTCTAAAAAAAGTCATTTTTAAGAGTAGGAGTATAAATATACTTGTTTATCTCATCAGTTTATTTTCACCCCTGGTTCACTTTAAATTGCACAGTTTTATCCCACATGGCATGCGTGTTCACTATCAGCCACATCCAATACATTTCAGAATGAATGCCAAAAAATCGCATACGGGAAACAAGGTTGCGAACTTGCGAATGCACTACAATGGAAAACCAAGTGTGTTCCCTGCCTAACTGTCAGATATTCCCTACCTCCTGTTTAAAGGGGACCTGAACTCTTGCACAGGACAGAAGGAAAACATATAGAAATTCTCCCTGCATGTATTTAGAGAGTTTGGACTATCTAATTCCCCCTTATCTGTGACCAAGCACAAGTTGGGATTCGATCCCTCAGCTGTGTCAGCTGACTGCCACGGCAGAGAAGTTAATGGGTAAACACAGGATGTTAACAATATGTCTGCTTCCATGAGATCAGGAAGTAGACAGACTGCAGATTTATTTCAGGAGTTGTATCAGCTGTAACAAAGAAATGCTTTTTTAAAAAAAGGTTATTATCTTGTTGCGTATCTTTTAGAGCAAAGTTTTGAGTTCAGGTCCCCTGTATCTGACATATTGAATAATGGTTCAAGACAAAACAGCGTGCCAGTAACAGGTGCTCTTTAGACATGTTTTTAACTTCCTAGGCTTTCATGCTGCACACGGTGACTTCTATAAATACAAGTCAGGGAAAAAAGAGAGAATAATTAGTGACCTTATGCCTTTATCCACGGAAGGGGAAAAAAGGGGATATAGAAGTATTTTGGTTTCAGTTCTCTGTAGCAAGTGCTTCGAGGAAAAACAAAGGCTAAAAGACTGCAGCAGATGTGGCAACACAGTGAGAATGTTTATACGCACTGATTTAACTGTAAAAAATTACACTAGACTGCAGAGGCACACATCACTGACATTTACAGTGAGGCCATTCACAAATTGGAGCATGCAGTATCACCAGTAATTAACTTAACAGTAATTACCTCACTCTTATTATTGTGCTCTGAGAATATTTTGCTAAGCTTTGGTTACTTACGTTTCACAGGCCAGCGGGGCATGCTGTCATGGCCTGCTTGCCAAATGAATCATAGGCTTTTGTAAACACGACTGTGATCTTATTTCCAGTGGGACCGAAGCTGTAAAGGGCTAGGGATTTACATTGGATTTACACATATACTGTTTCAGTTAAGTTACCAAGGACGACTTAGTGGGCCTTACCATCAGCCTAGAAAACAGGTCTGCCACCCAGCCTTCACCAAATGTCAGCGTGAAGGGATGGCCCGAAGTTTCCTGACTCTCAAAAAAGTCCAATTTAAATTCTTCTTAACAGTTTGAGGCATTTGATTTAATGACCTTCCAATCTGCAGGCTGACTCCCATTCATCAAGTTCAGTTGGAAAACGTATTCTCCGGAGGTTGCAAGTGGAAGCAACGTTTTCAGTAGTTTTTTTTTTTTTTTCAAAAGGCGGATCAGATCCCAGATGAATATAATTGTGTAAACGATTTTTCTGTATTTCACAGATCGGAAATTAGCAGCTAATGCACGCCAAAGGTCTCGCTGTGAGTTTCTCCGGTTTCAAGCATCAGCCATTAAATAATTTAAAATCATTCTCTTCATAAATATGTTCAAGTGATGTTTTACTTTGCAGCGGAACAAGGGGGAAAAAAATCAGTTCTGACTTAAAGGAAACCTGACTTGTTTAAATCACAAGGATTTATAATGTACTTACCTGGGGCTTCCTCCAACCCCCACTAAGGTCAAGGGCTACAGCTGTGTCTTCCCAGGTGGATCCATTCATCCACATTCAGCCCCGGTAGTTTGGACTACTGCACATACATGGCCCTGGCCAAGCACCTCCTTGGTCTCTCTCCTGTGGCCGGTAACATTCTGCACCTGCGCTGGTAGTAAGGGCTTGTGACTGTGCAGGTGCAGAATGCTCCTGCCCATGGGAGTGTGACCAAGGAGGCATGCGGTCATGGTAAGTATAAAACATTGTGATTGACACACTTCAGGTAAACTTTAAAGAGACACTGTAACAATAAAAACCTCCCCTGGGGGGTACTCACCTTGGGAGGGGGAAGCCTCCAGATCCTAATGAGGCTTCTCCCGTCCTCCTCTGTCCCACGGGGGTCTCGCTGCAGCCCTCCGAACAGCGTCCCGACAGACTTGTTCAATATTTACCTTTCCAGGCTCCAGCGGGGGCGCTGTTGCGGCTCTTCTGACGAGATAGGCGGAAATAGCCCATCTCCATCGGCTCCGCTCTACTGAGCAGGAGACTTGCGCCTGCGCAGTAGAGTGGCCCGACGGAGATCGGCTATTTCCGCCTATCTCAGTGGGAAGGAGCGGATACTGCGCCTGCGCTGGTGCCAAAAGGTAAATATTTACATCGCTGCCGCTCCGGGAGGATTTTTGCCACCACCGTGGGACCGAGAAGGACGGGGGAAGCCTCAATAGGATCCGGAGGCTTCTCCCACCCGAGGTGAGTACCCCCTAGGGGAGTTTTTTTTGTTACAGATTTTCTTTAAAGTAGACCTTCTAAGAACTAAGCAAGACTATGCTAATTTTGTCTCCTCAGACACTTGCACTAAAAGGTAATGCGCTGAAAAAGCTTTGTAAATAACTTATTTAAGCTCTTCAATACTTTTTATATGACTGCCAGGGTGCTAAACCTTGCCTGGAGGCAAGGGATGGGGCAGTATGGAAGCTTTTGCACTAGTGCGCTATGCACTAAAAGGCGTGCTTGAAAAAAGGGCGCCATGAAAAAAGGGCCCTGCTTGGTAACAAAATGGCACCGGTGGATAACGAAATTGGATAACGATAAACGTCATTGTCAAACTTGGTTAACGATAAATACGGTTGTAAAAACAGTCAGGAAATAATAACAAAAATATATTAACGTTAAAAATCCAAAATAATTCAACAATACAGCTTAACCCAACCCTACTCTCACACAGAATCCTCCCCTGGTGGTGCCTAAAACTAACCACTCCCCTGGGGCGCCTAACCCTAACCACCCCCTCGCGGTGCCTACCCCCCCCCCCCCCCCCCCGGTGGTGCCTAACTCTAAACACTCCACTGGTGATGCCTAACCCTAACCACCCCCCTGGTGTTGCCTTAAACTAACCGCCGCCTGGGTGGTGCCTAACCCTAACCACTCCTCCTGATGGTGCCTAACCCTAATATCTTTGATAACGTAAAATCTGTACATATAAACAAAATTATATGATAAAAACTATAATGTTGCAAGCTTCTAAAATCATAACATACTTCAAAAACATTAATGTTCTAATGCTACTTACTGTGGCGCCCTTTTTTTCTGCTTATTTCACCGTATTAACGATAATTGCATTAGAGTCTATGGCGGCGCCTTTTTCGTCCACCCTCAGCCGGCGCCCTTTTTTCCTGCTAACACTAAAAATGTATATAAGGTATTTCACTTTGTGAAGTACTTTGCAATGATTAACTCATACCAATCCCCAGTATATCACCAGGGGCAACACAACTTTGAGCTCTACATCCCCTGTCTAACTTTAAAAAAGAATTAGACCTTTATCGTACTTCAATAACAAACACACCCAATCGTGACTCTGGGCAAATACAGACCTGCTTAAGCTCAGAGGCAGTTTTATAAAGACTCGGACTTCACAGAGAATGCCTTGGAAATCCCCCATTAGATCAAGGTAGATTTCAAATCCTGCAGACTAAGTTTCTGTCAATAATGTAAAATTAATTCTCAGAAATGTCACACTTCAGACTGTGTTTTAGAGTCGTAATTACAAATCGCTTTAATAAAAATGTATCAAATACTTTTACACACGTGCACCTGAAAATAATGTTTACTACATTTATTAAAATGCATTTTTTAAAGTATGCATTTAAACTAAATTTGTAAAAAAAAAATTAGATTTGGCAATACAGAATTTCAAAGTACCTGCTGAAGGTATATAGAGGTATAACAGGTGCAAATGTCCAGGCTGGAAAAAAAATAAAGATACACTTACCTGGGGCTTCCTGCAGCCCCTGGTAGCCGTCCTGTGCTCTTGCCGCAGCTCCGGTGGCTCCCGGTCTCCTCTGCTGGCGAAGCCGACCTCGCCAGGTCGGGTTCCGGGTCGGCTTCTTTTGCTCTCCACTGCACGGGTCTCGCTGATATCATCAGGACGGTACTGCGCAGGTGCAGAACTACTGACCGGTAGCCACCGGAGCTGCGTCGAGGGCACAGGACGGCTGCCATAGGCTGGAGAAAGCCCCAGGTAAGTGTACCTTTATTTTTTTCCAGCCTGGATGTATCTTTTAAGCATCTCCTGTCAACTGGGGCCCGCAAGTGTCTGCATTGAAATGTCCAACCCTAACTGCCATCTGGCAAGAATTTATGAAAGAGTAGGGAAAACAGTCTGCCAGGGAATGATGGAAATCTGTGTCACCTTTTTTTTTAACTTTCTCAGTCTCCACCATACAAAAGGAATTCTGCTCACATCCCCCACTGGTCCAAAGCAAAAAATATTTATAAGGGCTCAAATCCACTAGAAGCCTTCTCTAAGCACTAGTGATTTGAAAAAGCTCTTGCTTAGTGCAATGCTATGGGGGATTTTCATCAAATCACATCGCTCAAGTGGGATCACACCCATAGCATTACATTAGCAAGAGCTTTTCCAATCACAAAATGCTCAGAAAAGCGCTCCTAGTAGGTTTCAGGCCTCATAGTTTCAACAATTTAGAAAGATTTTTGAACATTTTTAAACATTTTCAAATAATAATTTATTAGCACATTTTATTGCTCTGTTATTGTAGCAGATAAGATCAAATAATAATTAACCTCCACACCTTTTAACCTGAAATCCATACCAGGCCGTGAGGAGTCTGAAAGCATAGCCGGCCTTTGACCTGTGCGACCAGAGCGGTCGCTCAGGGCGCCGACTTCCAAGGGGGCGCCTAATAGCTGGTTACCTATACTGAGGGCACCTACACCTGATTTCCTATACTGGGGGCACCTATAGCTGGCTACCTTTACTGAGGGCACCAACACATGGCTACCTATACTGGAGGCACCTACACCTGGCTACCTATGGGGGCGATGGAGACCTTCTGACTTCCTATACTGGGGGCACCTATGCTTGGCAACCTATATTAAGGGCACCTACACATGAGATCGGGGGGGGGGGGGATTTTTTTTGGGGGGTGCACTGCGGCTATAATGTGCGGTGCAAATTGTCGGTGCTGTGCTATCATTCTAAATGGAGGGGGGGGGGGGGGAGTAACTGTCCCACTGATTGTTTTTATTAATATTCCTGAAAGGTTCTAGCCTTCATTTTTAAGTATATTCAGGATAATGCACTCTTTCCATCCATTCGTGGTTATTAATAGTATTTTTCCTATTATACACATGTGACGTGTCACGGAGATCTGAGCATTTGGTGTGATGCGTCACGACGTCAAAAAGGTTGGGAACCACTGTCCTAGGAGATTTCTCAGGATAAAAGGTGAATTGCATATGGGCCTGTGTGTGTGTGTGTGTGAGTGCGTGTGTGTGCGCGCATGCGTGAAGAGGATGAAGGGGGGCACAAAAATCAGGTTTCGCTCAGGGCGCTGTGAAACCTAAGGCCGGCCCTGTCTGAAAGGATCCTCTTCCTATCAGGCATGGGTTTGGTGGGTTTGATAGGAGAGAGAATTCAAACTGCTGTACCTGCTAAAAGGTAGCGGCAATTATTATTATTTAGTATATATATAGCAATGCTACATTTAAACCAATTATAGTTCTAGGAGACACCCCTGGGCATTTCTTCTATTCAGGCCCTATGGCCCATAGATAGCATTAGAAAATTAGTTGGCACTCACTCTGTAATAGAAGTTCTTCTCTATCTTACCCTCTAGATAAGGAAGGTGGGGGGGATTTTGAGAAGTCTCACATTTCTCAGCAATTCCTTCATGTAACCAAACAAAAAAAACTTGAAATGCTCAATCATTCTAGCTCCACCAGAAGTGATGACGCGGTATGCTACTGGAGCCTAACTCGCAAACTTGGCAATGTAAATACACTGGTATACTGTGAGTTCATCATTTCACACCACTAAATTGGTGTGGAAAATTATTAAATTTTTCGTGTTCCATGTGGAATTTCTCAGAATCGGTGATTCTGATTTAACCAGGCGGACACAGACTGAGCGAAAAATCACAGGAAAAAGAACCCGCGAGCATGTAGTTACAGGATATTTTGCCCTTGCTATTCATAACTAAAACCACTAAAATTGATGCCCTTCCTGAAAAAATAAGGTTGTGTTGTTTTTGTTTCTCATCCAAGACCTGAGTCCAAATTCAAATGTCAGCTTCTTACAGTTTTCTAGACTTCTATCAACAAAAGGAAAGAACCAATCTATAACCAAGATAAAGAAGTACCCAGAAGATTTCTATTGTAGTTGACAATACAAAAGAGGTGCTCCAATTTGCCACAGTCTCCAACACATCCCCTTCTTCTGCTTACTTCTGACTCCTTCCGGCATTTTAATTTGTTAACTTCTTGCTTCTGCATCAATTTGTTTTTCTAATTCTTGATTCTTCTATTGATTGATAGTTGAGTGAAGAGCCATACTTCCGCCCCATCACACCACTGCTGCACCTTCATGGACACTGCTATTTCCCTACAATTCCCAATGCACTACTGCCACATGTTAACTTATGTGTGAATCCAGAGAGATAAAAGACTCACATGCAATGAGATTTCAAATTGCATCAGGCCCCAGGAATGTTGCAAATTAGCGCAGATCCCCAAATGAACAGTTTAGCACAGTGCACTGGCTGAGACATTTTATTAAAGCATATGGCCAGCAAAAAAAGTTAAAAACAATTATTTTAACAGACCTTACGTGCTTACACACAGGAGGAGTAAGCTAACGTTTCTTCTTTATTTGTCAATTTTGACAAGAGCTACATTTAGGAAAACTGCTGAGATGTATCTCATCCCTCAATATAGAGGCAGTCTCTTGATGACTCCTAATTAAAAGAAAAGTCTGCAAATCCATGCACTGATTTCAGTTTGGCTCTATATATTGCAAGGATTAAATGCAAGCATTTTTTATCTTGATTACTATTTTTTAAAGCAAACCTAAACTAAATGAAAAAAATTCAGTTTAACTTACCTTGTACTGAAAATATCTTACTGCGCATGCACAGGACGCTCCTGGTGATTAGAGCGTGATTGAGGATGCGCAAGACCCCGGAGTGGCCATCAACTGGCCGAGTCTCCGGGGACCGGAGAATTGGTTTGTCCCAGCGCAGGCACAGGATGGCTGCAGGGGGCTGGTAGAAGCCCCAGGTAAGTTAAACTGGATTTTTTAGTTTACTTTAGATTTCCCTTAAGTAAATAAGAATGTAAGCATTTGTCAGCACTCCTAAATGAAACTGACAGGAAGGAGTGTCAAAGTTTGCTGCCAGCCAATAAATAAGTCAGGTTTACAGGGTAGTAATACCCTCAATACAGGGTATTACGCTGAAGACGTTGGAAGATGGATCAGGGAACATCACAGCGACGCCGTCCGACGAGGTGATTACACTTGGGCGGTATAACATATAAAAAAAAAACTAGGACAATATGCATACTTAAAGGACAACTGTAGTGAGAAGAATATGGAGGCTGCCATATTTATTTCCTTTTAAACAACAAGTTACCTTGCAGCCTTGCTGGTCTATTTGGCTGAAGTATTGTTTGAATAACACCTGAAACAAGCTTGCAGCTAATCTTGTCAGATCTGACAATAAAGTCGGAAACACCGGATCTGCTACATGCTTTTTTAGGGTCTATTCCGAAAAGCATTAGAGGCAGAGGATCAGCAGGATAGTCAGGCAACTGGTATTGATTAAAAAGAAAAAAATATGGCTGCCTCCATATCCCACTCGTTTTAGTTGTCTTTTATGCCTCTAACCATTAGCTCTAACATGAGCTATATTGATATAAAGTGACACATTTGAGCTTACTCTCAATTTTGGAATTCTCAGATGGCTGCAGATGTTTTTTTTTTTATTTAAACCAAAATGTAGTGTCCATTTACAGTGAAAATCACTTTCCTTAAAAATATATAGAGAGTTTATTAATGATATCATATGCCAGTGCTACACAAGTCATTGTGCATTGCAATGTTATTAAAAATATCTTTCAGTTTCATTTACCAACAAACACACATTGAATAATAGTGATAGGCGAACATCATGAAAGAATAGTCGTGAATGGTGCACAAATTTTACTGTGAAAATGTGCTATTTGCACTTTTGCAGTGAGCCACATTGACTTGGCAGGCAAACATCTAAAACTTTAATGGCAGGTAAACTTTCAAAACCTCCAGAGTATATCTGCAGCCACGATTCCTTTAAAAATGATGTACAAAGTGTCCAAAACTCTGGACAGTGGCAAGGCAGGGGGGAATCAATGGTAAAATATTTGCTAAACAATATGTATTTCACCCAAACACTTTTTAGATTTTTTTTAAGTAATGTCAATGGTGCCAACTTCAGCAATTAATAGGAAAACCCCCATCCACGCTAGAAGCAAAAAAATTGCATTGTATGCTAAGGAGAACAGTGGGAACAAGAGCTGAGAAAGGGAGTTTTAGGGTTAGGCGTCTGGAAGGGGGATTTTAGGATTAGGCATCAGGAAGGGAGGTTTTAGGCTTTGGCACCACCAGGAGGGACATAGGGTTAGGCACCACCAGGGGGGTCTAAGGGTTAGGCACCACCAGATCAGGTAAATCTAAGGGTAAGGCACCACCAAGGGAGGTCTAAGTGTTAGGCATTAGTAGAGGGAGGGTTCTGTGTGAGAGTAGGGTTAGGTGTAGTTGTAGTAAAATATTGGTGATTGTTACCAATGTTTTACTATGCTTATTATGATTGTAACAACATTTTCATTTTTTTTTGTAAAAGATTATATTTTGCAATATTATTAAAGTTATTTTAACATACCTGTGCTGGGCACCCTCTCACCAGATGCACCTATTGTTACCCTCACCCTTTAGATTGTAAGCCCTGGCAGGGCCCTACCCCCTACCCCTAGTGTTTCCAGCTCGATCATGTATACTCACTGTCAGATACCCAAAGACATTGAACTATTGTACTATTGTTACCAAAGAGGTTTGCATTATCTTGTTTTTTTTTTTTTTATGAGCTGCTTGTTTGTCCCTCCTTATATATAAACCCATATTTATTTTTTGTACAGAGCTGCATAATATGCTGGTGTTTTATAAATACAATAAATAAATAATAATAATAATAATAACCTTTACAAAATGATTATTTAGAAGTACCTGTAATAATAGGTACCATAATCTGTAACTCTGGGTGCTTCAAGTCCTACCCCATATAGCCACATTAATCCATGCCATGCACTGATGAGAATCAACCAATCCAAAACAGTCTGTATGCATGTTGGATTATTGTGGCTTTATAATATTAACAAGCTGACACACTATTGCATTCCAGCGGTTCTGGAGGTGTGGTTAGCTTCCAGAGACAACAAAGGATGATTTGCATATTCAGCAGTGATGCATTATGGGAAACATCATATGCTCTATCCAAACTGAATAATCACAAATACCTTCTGTTTTAGGAAGGCAAGTATTTGTTTTTATTTAGAATTAGAAAAATATGAACAACAGAAGACCATTGGATATACTGTATATCATTTTTGTTTCTTTCTCGACTTAGAACTGTTAAGCCTATTTACCCTCTGAGCTTATTTAACATACAGCATGCCTATGTGAACTTGTATATGCCAATTATACCTTCATCACATTTTTTTCTTTTTCTTCAGGTTACTAAAACTGATCCTGGCAGCGTACACTTCTTTTTGTGAAATGTGAATTTTAGTGGAAATGCTTTCCTTTGTATATGCAAGCAGTGTGGCTCATGTTACCAGATGTTAATAACTCCTGTGAAGGCGCATTCCATAGCAAATGTACATAACACTGAGCCAATGGGTTGGAAGGTTAACCGCTAAAGTGCATTTTTCAGGCAAGCTATACATTAACAATTCAAGGAAACCTGTCCTGAGAGAAATATGGAAGCAGCCATGGCTGAATTAATAGTAAAAATGCTAATCTCTTAGGTGTTTTGCTTTTTCTCTACCTCTAATATTTTCGGCTGAATGCGGTGTCAAAGAGGCTCCCAAGGACTAGTATAGCGGCATAAAAGATTACCAATAACAAAAGAGGTAGTTCACCTCTGTCACAAATGCATAATGGGTATAAAAAGATTCTTTATTTCTAAAAGACAGGTATAATTGTAGACAATGCATTTCATGGGTCTCAGCCCGCTTCCTTAGGTCAATAACATCAGATACACCTAAAAAAAAAAATATAATGCGCATATGTATAAAATCTCACATGGGTAATTCCATGGCCGTTCAACATAGTTCTGCACTTGACCTCTCCAACTTTTACCAAATTTTTTTCTCATGATCAGTGACCCCTAAACCCCCCCCCCCCCCCCAACCAAATTTTAGCAAAAAATTCCAAAATGTGGCCGGGCGGTAGCTCAAAGTCAAAATGGCCAATTTTGACGTAGACCAATTTTCAAAAAACCATAGCTTCATCAAAAATTATTGCACAGATGGTATATTAAGCTCGTTGGAAAGGTATTTATCTAAAGTTTAATGAAAAAAATAAAATAAAACATAGTTTTTGAAAATTTTCGAAAAAATTTGAAATTTTCTAATCAAATTTTTGAAAAACATGTACCCTTTGATTTTTTTTGAGTTTTGGATATGTTAAAGGCCACACTTTGAACTACCTTTCCTGAACGTTTGACGTTTTGATCTCACCTACTTCACGAGAAATGACTTTGTTTATAGCGCAATGTGCCCTGAGATGCTGCGGTGCCGGGCGTGTCTGGGAGTGCTGGAGCCCGCCTTCTCTATTGCAGCTATGCCCGGACTCGTGTCCCCTCCCCCCTCCATTCCCTTTGCTTCTCCCCCTTCTCCCCTTCCCCTTCTGGTAAAAAAAACAGGGGTTGCGGTACTCAAAATACAAGTATTTTTGGTCAACTTAGCTGTCTGTATGAAAGTGACCAGGCCATTTTTTTCCTAATTGGGCCACTGCAGCTTTAAGGCCTAGCTGCAGGGGCGTACAACTCAGCACACAAGTATGTGTGCATGCCCAAATATGTGACTGTGGCTGCCCTTAGCTGGGCAGCCACCAATAAGGACGCAGCTTCTGCGGCCAGGTTGGTGGCTGCCAAGCTGGGAGCAGGCCATTGCCACACAGGCCAATTTTCTGAACACCTTAAGGCAGTCTTTCAAAACATGGCCACCAGCGCACTGCAGAGGAGGCGGGTAGAGTGACTTTCCCAGGCTTCAGGACAGGTAATGTATATAACTCCATGACCCCCAACTCCCCCCCCCCCCCACACACACACACACCATCCGTCCTCATGCAGACAGAGCCGGTCATTATAGGCTCCGTCTATTTTACCATAAGCACTCTTTAACTAACTATTTCCTTACTCTGATTACACCTCTCGGATACTGCAGCTGTGCTTGGTTTTGGGGTGCCATATCAATACAGTTCTTGAGGCTCCAAGTAAAACTTGCACTGGGGCCTGAGCTCCTTAGTTACGCTACTGTAAATAATCATTTTTTAAAGGGAACCTGCAGTGAGAGGGATATGGAGGCTGACATATTTATTTAATTTTAAGCAATACCCGTTACCTGGCAGTCCAGCTGATCTTTCTGTCTTTATTACTTTTAGCCATAAACCCTGAACAAACATCCAGATCAGATGTTTCTGACAAAAAATAAACAAGATTAGCTGTATACTTGTTTCAGGTGTGTGTTTCAGACACTACAACAGCCAAAGATATCAGCAGGACTGTTTAAAGGACCACTTCAATTTAAAAAGTAAGCAGTTAAAATCTGAGAGAATTGACAGGTTTTGGACTAGTCTATCGCCTCACAGGGTATTCTCAAGGTTTGATTTGTTTTCAGAAGCATTTCCCGAATAGCAGTTTAACTGCCAAAACAGTAAGATACTAGCCAGCCTCCCCACTCACGTGCACGGTGTTTTGTCAGTTAGACTTAGCAACTGACATTCAGGAAATGCTTTTAAAAAACAAATAAAACCTTGAGAGTGCCCCATGAGGAGGTGGACTAGTCCACAACCTGTTGGTTCTGTCAGATTTTAACTGGCTACTTTTTTTTGCTGTAGTGGTCCTTAAAAAGGAAATAAATATAAATGGCTTCCAAATACTTCCCATTTCAGGTTCCCTTTAAATAACTGAAACTATTTATGCTTTCCTAGTAAAGTGTGATTAAACCACTGCAGAAGTCTTTTGACTGAGCCAAACATTAGCTTCTCCTTGATTGGTTTTACTAAAGTTATTTTTTAGAAGTGAAAACTAAAAACAGACTACTTTTACTTTATTTTTATATATGTAAAATAAAAAGGGGGGTTCCAAGCACAGCACCAGAGCATGATGCCAATTGACACTTGAACTAAATAATTATTTAGTTGCGGTGAATAGGAAAGGTCTTTGTTCATTAGTGTTCCTACACTATAATACTCAGCAGATCTTCCAGATTACTCAAGGAGTCATAACGGTCTTTTTTTACTTACACATGACATGAGCAAGGCCCAGTTCTCTGTAATATAAAGGACCCGTAGAGTATCCCTAATCAGTGATGCTCATCTAGATCCCGGATATCCGAGTAACCCGGATATCCGAACATTTTTTACGCTATCCGGGTCAGACTCCGGATCCCGGATAGCTATAGATATCCGGATAGCTATCTGCGGATAGTTTGACGCATGACCCGGATATGAATATCCGGATCCAAAATACTGTAACTAAGGTGATGACGTCCTGGAGCCAATCAGAGGGCTCCCAGCAGACGCCCTAGCAACCAATCACAGAGGGGAACCCTGGCCAGCCCCACCTGACCTCATTGAGCCAATCAGAGGCCTCCTAGCCTAAGCCCTGGCACCCAATCACAGAAAGGAACACTGGCCAGCCCCCCTTGTATAATAAGGAGAGCTGCCATGATGAGACAGATCGTTATGGCTTGCTGAATGCTTCCTGAGAGACATGCTGCAGTGCTGGTGGCCTAGCAAGGGCTGCCTGTACACAGTTATAAACCTAAAGCTGTTCATTGATTAACCCGTTCACTACTCTATAGTAATCATTAATTAGCTTGACTGATGTCTCATAGTGTGACAGTTAGAGTGTGTGCTGTACAGCTGCAGTGCTGCTGCTGGGCCAAGGACTGTACACAGTGATAAGCTCAGTGATTAACCCCTTCACTATCACTCCACTATTGTTAATTCATTAATGTGTTAGTGTGCACCAGTTAGTGTCTTCTCCTCTGCTGTCTGTCACTCTGCACTTGTCACGTGACACTTGGCAAGTGCCACGTACCACGTCCGTCATGCTCCTGGCTGGCACACATTACACCTGCTGCTGCTGCATTACCCTGCTCCTGCTGCCTGTGCAGCTCCCACCGCCAGGACAGGGTGCCACAGGCCACTGATACCACCTATATTTAACCCCAAACAAAATTGCAGCATCAATTTTTGGAGGTGTCTTGACTGAAAACTGCCATGTCCCAGTTGTGCGGTTGGACTTTGGAGACACAATGTGGGCTGCACGACCGCTGTCTGGAATCTAGGCCTAATGTTAATTGACAGTCATTTTTTTTGGGGGGGGGGGGGGGGGGATTCGAAGTCCCCACATCAATTAGTGTTTCCCTTTGCAAAATAATGATGATACATGCCTCATTTACCCTCAAAACCCCTTTTAAAGCTATTTAAAGGGCACTTCCGGTTTTTCTATCCAGATATCCGAATAGGCCAGATATCCGCGGATAATGCGACCGGATATCCGCGTTCACGGATTTGGATATCCGAGCCGGATTCGGATATCTAGGTATCCGGATTGGGGTCAATTCGGATTTTAAAAAGTACTATCCGAGCATCACTATCCCTAATGCTGCATACACACTTGAGACTAAAGTCTTTGGAAAAGGCAAGATCACAGACCAATTTTACCACCTTTCATGTAGTATGAGAGCCATACTCTACACAGTCTATTCTATGGAGCTGCACTCCCCATCAGATAAAATATTTGCAAGATGCTGCACACAAAGATGCCCGTACACATTCAAAAGATCATTATCTGCAAAAGATCTGTTCCTGCAAAAGATCCATTCCTGCAAAATGCATTCATAGTCTATGAGATCTGCAGATAATCATACACACCTTGTTTAACAGGCAATCATCTGCAGATCATCTGCAGATCAGATCCACCAGGATGGATTTTCAGATCTGCAGATGATTGCCAGATATGCAGATGAAGTCTGTTAAACCAGGTGTGTATGAGGATCTGCAGATCTCATAGACTATGAATGCATTTTTCAGGAATGGATCTTTTGCAGAAAGAGATCTTTTGCAGATAATGATCTTTTGAATGTGTACGGGCATCTTTGTGTGCAGCATCTTGCAAAGATTTTATCTGATGGGGAGTGCAGCTCCATAGAATAGACTGTGTAGAGTATGGCTCTCATACTACATGGAATGGGGTAAAATTGGTCTGTGATCTTGCCTTTTCCAAATACTTTTATCTCAAGTGTGTATGTAGCATTAGTGCAGGGGTGCCCACACTTTTTTGGCTTGCAAGCTACTTTAAAATTCGCCAAGGCCAACTAGATTGAGACTGGTGACTACTCATGCATTATGTGTGGCACGCTACTTGATAGTATCCACCTGGAAACAGGAAGAACCGCCCAATATAGTACAACTAACAAACCAGCTAGAATTTAATCTACAGATGGAAAAGCTCTTTAGGTTACGGAATAATCAAAAAGCTCATCTGGATGAGTGGTCCTTTGACTGGAATAATCTGGTTGAAAGAAATGGGTATTCATAATGTCAGACAAGATTAGGTATAATCTATATACTAAACATAACTTGAGGTTTCCAGTATAATGCAAACTTGATATATCATAATAGATCCTAAATTGACCTGCTTTAGTACTCTCTCCTATCCCACCCTTCCCTAAGTCCTTTCTCCCTGCCCCCCTCTGATGGTTGTGTCTAATGCAACTGCAGCTCCAGGTACTATTTTAAATAAAAATAGGAGACTCTGGATCTGCAGTGAAGTAAAGTAAAATAAGACGAAACAGACCAGTGTATATTATTGTTGAGGTGGTTAACCTCTAGTTTTATTACTTAAAGTTGCTCAACTATCCTTTCAATATGGTAAAATAGACAGTTTCAATGCAAAATAACGTATGGAACATGGTGGTGTTTGTTAATTTGTTTTTATGTTTAGTTCCTGTCTCATGTATAACCCAAAGATACATAAATGCTTTGTTATAAATGTATTATTATAACATTCAATAAAAATCGATTGAAAACATCCCCCCCGCTGGGAAGGTAGTTAAGTACAGGTCCCATCAGTATAGGTTAGCTAGGTATATATGCCTTTAGTATAGGTTAGCTAGGTATGTGTGCTTTAGTATGGTAGTTGGGTATATGTGCCTCCAGTATAGGTTAGCTAGGTAAAGCAATGCCCCCACCTCAACCCACCACCAGCACCATAATTTAAAATTGCCCACCTCGACAGCAAAGCCTTTGGCCTTCTTTCGCCTCCTCTCACATTACGGAGGAGCATTGGTTAGCACAGTGTTTCCCAACCAGTGTGCCGCGGCACACTAGTGTGCCGCGGCATGTTGCCCGGTGTGCCGTACAGGTCTGGCCTCTCGCCAGACCTGTACCTACTTTAGGGTGCAGGAGGGGGGAAGTAGCGCTAGAAGGAGGGGCAGTGGAGGCAGCGGTGGGGAGGGGGGAAATATCCCCCCCCCCTCTCCCACCTGGGACCCCTCCTTCTGCCTCTCTCCCCCTCCGTTTAGCGGTGGCAAGTGCGGCTCGGCGGCGGGGAGGCATACGGAGAATTACTCACCACTTCCGCGTTCCAAGCGCCGGCAACGTCAAGTCGTCACACATCTCCGCCTTCAATGCCGCCCACTGTTCTTCCTGATTAGCGGAAGCACAGTGGGCGGTATTGAAGGCGGAGATGTGTGACGACATGACGTTGCCGGCGCTTGGAACGCAGAAGTGGTGAGTAATTCTCCGTATGCCTCCCCGCCGCCGAGCCGCACTTGCCACCGCTAAACGGAGGGGGAGAGAGGCAGAAGGAGGGGTCCCAGGTGAGGGAGGGGGGGGATATTTCCCCCCTCCCCACCGCTGCTTCCACTGCCCCTCCTTCTAGCGCTGCTTCCCCCCCTCCTGGGCATCTATACTGGGGGGAACTGTACTAGCTATACTGGGGGCAACTAAACTAGCTATACTGGGGGCAACGAAACTAGCTATACTGGGGGCAACGAAACTACCTACACTGGGGGCAACTAAACTAGCTATACTGGGGGCAACTATACTAGCTATACTGGGCACTATACTGGGGCACTACCTACCTATACTGGGCACTATGCTAGCTATACTGGGCACTATGCTAGCTATACTGGGCACTATACTAGCTATCTGGGTACTATACTAGCTATACTGGCTTTACTATACTTTACTGGCTATACTGGGGCACTACCTATCCATACTGGGACTATACTAGCTATACTGGGGCACTATACTAGCTATACTGGGGCACTATACTGGGGTAACTATACTAACCATACTGGGGCAACTAAACTCCCTATACTGGGGCAACTATGCTAGCTATGCAGCCGCCCCCCCCATAGCACGGCACTGTCCACTAGGTCGCGCAAACACCCGCGCCGCCGCCGTTCCCCGGAGAAAAATATGGTCAGAAAGTGTTCCCCGGCCCGGAAAAGGTTGGGAACCACTGGGTTAGCAGACCCGCGGGACTTGGGGAGGCATGGCCACATGGTCTGCACTTTGCAGCATCATAGAGGAGGGGGAGGAGATGCTCACAATTGGCTCCTCTCCCCTTCAGCCACGCCTCTCCAATTCAGCCACGCCTCTCCCCTTCAGCCGCGCGCTGGGTAGGATTTTATGACAGTGGCGGCTTCATAGTTTTGACAGGCTGCAACCTGCACAAGCGGCAGCTATATTTGACAAGACGCAGCTAAACTATCTACCAAATAGGTGGTCGCGATCTACCGGTAGATCACGATCGACCTATTGGGCACGCCCGCCTTAGTGGAATCATCATTTACCAAGAAAATGACCAATTACAAGTAATGACATAACCCAGATAATTAGAGGCGTTTCCTGAGTTGCAAAATTAAAGTGGCAGTAAAGTTAAAAGTGTGAGTATAAAAAATTAGTGGTGAATGTCTAGAGATTCTAAATCAGCTCAGCATGTGGGAGACTTGGCACCCTGGTTGCCACTGTGGTTGGAGAGAAGGTTTATACGTCTTAGTTCCGCAGTGCATAGAGGTATGGAGGGTCATTTCTTCTCGTTCCCAAAACTCCCAGGATCAATGTCAACCAGGCAATTAGCATTTACTAAAAGGAAGTCAGTAAGTTTAGGTGACTTATATGTCAAGCCATCTAATGTTGCTATGTATATAATGATATTGCAATGAGCATGGTGATGTCATTCTGCCAGTTTGCTCCTGGCACATTCTTTCACTCGGGCCTGGGACTGCCAAAATAAGCCAAGTAAGGGAAACGCATAATTACTATGTGGAGATTTCATTAAAATGACTAATATCTTGTAGGTATACTTGTGTGTAATTGTTCATGAACTGAAATGTGCTGCTCTGATGTACTGGCTGCGGCTGGCCAAACACTTTAAAACATGAATACTTCGGAAAAGAAAAATTTGTGAAACTACGGCATCTATGAAGAACTAACCTATAAATGTGAAGCCTCAGATCCTCTTTGGTATAATTGTGCAATTAATTAGTATAGATTTTAGGGGACAAATTATAATATGTAATATGTTGGCGCTTTATAAATACAATAAATAAATAAATAAAATACTGTTGCCAAAATATTAAAATTTTGAAAAAAAAATCTACCTGGTGCCATTGATAACAGATCCTCAGCTGCTTACTCCAAGTACCACATCATTTACCTTCCCATTGTTAGCAGATAGAACTCCGCCCTCCTTCTGTTATGTAGCATCTACAGTCAGCGACCTAAGCCACACAGCAAGGGGGCACTTCCAACTGCAATCCCTACCGCACCCATGCTTCCCTATTGACTGAAAGCCTATACATATATGAACAGAAAAACATGTTTGCAGCGCACCTCATGACAATGCATATGGCAGCAAGAAGAAATAAGCAGGAATACCCCCTGTACAACTGATTAGAATTATGTGTGAAAGATATAAAACTCCTGTGTCAGAGGAGTAGCTATAGGTGGGCAAGGGGGGACATATGTCCCCGGGTGCAGCACTGTGAGGGCACTCAGCATGGCCATTGCACCGCCACGTGCATGAGAGGTGGTTCGTTGGCAGCCCAAAGTGCCCCTGCTTCTCTCCCTCCCTCTGCAGAAGCATTAACAACAGCAGAATAAGGCTAAAGGGGGCACATCTGGCTATCTAAACAGGGTGAATGGGGGCATATCTGGCTAACTAAAAGGGCAGACATTTGGCTATTTAAAGGGGAGCACATTTGGCTATCTGAATGGGGTGAGGGGTTACATATAGCTATCTAAATAACTTTTAACTCCACCCATGACCATGACCACATTTTGATGTGTGGCCATGCCCATTATGTCCAGAGGGGGAACGCGCAAAAACTGTCTTTGTCCCCAGGCGCTGAAAACTCTAGTTATTCCTCTGTCCTATGTTCTTGCAGTTAGTAGCATTTTAACCTCCTTGCCGGTCTAATACATCCGGCAAGGAGGCAGCGGGGCCTGAGAAATCCTCCTGCGCAGGTTACCCCGAGCTGAGCTCGGGATAACCGGCAAGGAGGTTAATGTATGAATCACATATAAATTCAAATGGATAAAACATAAACGGCTACAAATGTTGAAGCAACATAAGGCCGTCGTACATAAAAACCCTCATCAGTCAAAACCAAGGCTGGATTTATACTTTTCCGGCCCTAGGCCAAGTATGTTAGGGTTTCCCTTACATGTGCAGCAGAACCCCTCCCATTCTATGTGTAGCCCCCTCTTCCATGTGTAACATCCATGTATTGCAGCCCCTTTCTTTCATGTACAGCTTTCTATGGACATCAGCTTCCCTTTTTATGTGTTGAAGCAACGCCTTTTTTATGCCCAGGTGCCCCCTGGGGTTGCAACCGCCCGGGCCTTTGTGGCCTTTCCAGAAATCCATCCCTGCTCAAAACACAGTCACTTACAGCATAGACCCTGTGAGATCTCACACTGTCGGGGGATGAGGGTGGATTCTGCATGCTGGTCTCAAGCTAAAATAGCGACCAAAGTAAACTTCAAAGAACACAATTAAAATGTGCTTAAAAGCATCCAGTTAAAAAGTAGCTGTTAAGCATAAAATCAAAAATCAGTTTTCTATTTTTTTTTATGGTAAACAAATAATAAGAATGCTAACCAGGCAATCCAAAAGTTAAAAATCTTAATTTTTTTCTCAGTAGAATATCATACACCAGGTCCCCTGGCTCTTAATTGGTACATCTGCCGCAAAAGAGAAATTGCAGTGCATGCTGGTTGTTTTTTTCTTCTTCTTTACTTTCCTCCCCTTTTCCCCTCAGACATAACTAATGCAGACTGATTGGCTGAAGTTTCTTTCACTCCCATTTCACTCCCATTTTCCTCTCCCACTCCTCTTTTCCTCTCTGATTGGCCAATATTGGCCAATTTTTCTTGTGCTGAGTGAGAAACTGAGAAAGTGATTTAGCTGAAATCCAATCCATCAAATAAACCAGGTCTGCAAAGTCACACAATGATTTGTGACAATGCACTTCTTACTGCAGAGCTGTGTGGTGGGTGGGCGGGCAATGCATACACAATCAGAAAGAGGAGAGGTAAGAGAGGAAATGACATCAGGATTGGCTTCAGACACAGAGATTCCAAAATGGAAACTGACAGAAACAGAATTCTCTTTATTTACTACAGTATATAAAACTCACTGAAATCAAAATGTGTACAGTGCAATATATATGTTATGTAGTAGAGCAAGTATTTATCTACTAATGTATGTGTTTTTTTCTGAGATAGTATGGCTGACAGCTCCTCTTTAAGCTTCTTGTCAATACCAGTTTAAAAAAACAACCGCTGGTTGTGCTTACAAAAAATAAAATGACACTTGTTAATAGATTTGGTAATATATTGGCTGGAATTTTTCTTGAAGTTTTTGCAAAATAAAATTTCCCATGTGCATTTTTTAAAGATGTGTTTTAATTAAATCCACTCAAAGGGTATCTACAAATTTGAATCAATTTATCAAATGGGAAAGAGCAAAAATCTTGTTTGGATTGCACTGAGTTTGCTTTAAATTAATAATTATAAAGTAGTCATATCAATGCATTAAATTACGGTACTGCATTTAAATCCATATACAAAAATCTATTATTGGGAGAAAAAACTGACTACAGATTTACTAAACAAGACAGGTCTCATGCATGCCCACTCATGATGACATGCCTGGCCTGCGATGAAAGGAATTCAGAGTGTGTTTCCAGGTCATTGCAATGCACCTGGCAATGACAAGAGTATTGCCAGCCAATAGCTGGCTGGCAACGTTGCTTCTTCTGCGTGTAAAAACATGTAGGTAGGCATATTTCAGAAAAATTTTACTTGAAAATATGATGTCAAATGTATATAAAACTTACATGCAAGATTACATGAGTGGTATGTGCTTCAAGTATATATGCTTTATTAGGGAAAAAACAGCATAACCCCCCCCCCCCAAAAAAAATCCAGGTTAACCGTGGCAGGAACCACAACAATGGGGCTGTGCCCCATGATGAGTACAGCTTTTAGCATTGCAAAGGGGTGTAAAATCACCCATTGGTAATTTGTGACATCCTACCTATTTATCATAAAATGTTAACAGAAAAAAAGAGAAGCACAGACAAACAAAATTGAAAATTGAAAAATAAAAACATAGGTTTAAAAGTGTTTTACTAAAAAATAAATTCCAGTGCTGCAACTTTTGTCCATTTTTCAAAAATCTTTCATTCTGTTCTTTTCTAACTTCCAACCCTGCTCTCATCTCCCATCATTTACCTGCCAAACACTGATCGAGACTTCTAGAGCGATGGGAACAGTTGTCAGCAAATTCATATAAGCCCTGGTGGGAAATTGAAATAATATCCTAATACTTGTCTGAATTTGCAGTCAACCATCTGTTCCATACCAAACAGTGGCGTTGCTACAGAGTCATGGGCTCAAGTGCACATTTTACACTAGGTTCACCAACTGTGTTGGATAGATAAAGATCCGATTTCCTAAACTGGCTTTCCAAGAACTGTCACAGTTTGAAATTGGTCAAAGCAGGGGTAGGACAAGGTTCAAAGCACATGTAGTGGGGTTCAATACCACTACAGAACCAATGAAAAGCTAATGCTACAACTGAATAAGGAAGCCCTGATCTGGGCCTAGAGTCCCAGATCCAGCTATAACCTCTGCATCCTGTATTACTGTCAATAATACTAAATGAAGTGTGTGTGAATCCTGCAGTATGATTCCTGTTGATCCTTTTTGACTAAATAGTATGGATATGTGCATTTGCAGCTGTCCAGAAACATTTTTTGAAACTTTGCTCTCCCAAGCCCCAGTTATTTTTCATGCCAGTTGCCTGGTCAGGAAAGTGGACACTATACTAGACTTTTCTCCTGACCAATGCCAACCCACATCGATTTTAAGACTGGGTGGCATTTTGTAGAGGGGGTGGCAAAACCTCTCCTCTTTGCAAAGCACCCTTGTCTCGGTGTTAATTGAATTTTACCACTTCTGTTTGCCAAAAATAAGGTAGGGTAATGCAATGAGGGGGCCAAAGCAGGGTCATCCACCAGGCAACCTAGGCAGGTGCTTTGGGCCTAGTGGGTGTCAAGGGGCCCACCTACCACCTTCTCTGACCTCTCTCCACTTCAGTTTACCAAAAGGACCACAAGGGGGCCCCAAATCTACCATCATGCTTTGGGATCCATTACATCTTAATCCATAATGGTACTACCCCAACTTACTCAAACAGATAAAAGGTGTCTCTAGCAGACCTTCTACCAATGCACAAAGAGTCAAATTGGAGTCAATACAATTTTGCATACCCATATAAGTTTGCACATACAATCATCTTGCTCATTGTGGAAAAGACCAGCCCTGCCGAAATCCAGCCACATCATCTGCCACATCATTCAACCCTATTCAGGGATGGATTTACCATAAGGCACTGTAGGCACATGCCTACAGGCACCTGAGGATGGAAAGGCCCCTTCCCCGAGTGCCTCCCTCCCTATGCAGAGTCCTGATGAGATAGTAAATAAAAGATTGCTCAACCTGCTCTTGGCATTCAACTGACGAGATCTCCCTTCAGTTAGGGGCACCTCTAGTTACCTAATACCTGGGGACACTTCTAGCTACTTAATACTTGGAGGCACCTCTAGCTACTTCAAATTGAGCTTCCTTTAGCTACTTTACACTTGATGGCAACTCTAGCTAGGTTGAGGGTATGTCTGGCTACCTAATGCTAAGGGGCACCTGTAGCTACCTATGATGGGCAAGGGAAGTAGGGGAGAAGTGACATGGGCCAGCCAGAACACTTGTGGTGCAGTTTGGTGGGGGTTTGTGGGTTCATAGAGGGTGAAGTCTAATGTGCCAGGACATCTGTGCCTATAGGCTCCTCTGAGGTAAATCCTGACCATGTCTATAAAAATTTGGATGACTATAACATCCCTAGGCACCGGAGCACAAAAAAGAAGGACGCTGTTGGCAGCATTTCTTCCATCAAAATAAATAATATTCCAAGTACCCAGACTAGGCATCAGGGGGCTAATTTGTTAAAAAGGGCCCCAGTGTCTCCCTGGTAAATAGACTTAAATGTTATTTGCGGTAAAAAGAGTGCCATATCACGTACATTTTTTGCAGCTACACTATAAGATCAGACAATTTATGGTACACTATAGACAAGACAAATAACATCTATATTGTGCTTTTCTCCTGGCGGACTCAAAGCGCCAGAGCAGCAGCCACTAGGGCGCTCTCTATAGGCAGTAGCAGTGTTAGGTAGACTTGCCTAAGGTCTCCTACTGAATAGGTTCCAGCTTACTGAACAGACAGAGCCGAGATTCGAACCCTGGTCGCCTGTGTGATCGGCAGAGCCCTTAACCATTACACTATCCAGCCACCACCACTATAGGACCTGTTTTAATTTTACAGCTATATCATTATTACTACTATGTCATGTCATATCATATAAAGATGAGATAATTATGAAGGGTACATGCTTATGTGTCCTATTTAATAAGTAAAATCTGCCTTGGGTACACTTTAAGGTAGTAACCAGATAGCATCATTAGTCCCGTCATTTTATTACCCTGCCTCTTCTGACATAATGAAAAAGCAGAGTTGTTAGCTACAAACCAGCAATCAATGCAGCCTTTGCCAGGAGCAAAGAAATGGCCAAGAATCAAAAATCTAATTTCTGATGTGCCATCACGGGTCTGTTTTGCCTAGTATATATATTTTTTCTTACACTGATTTTACAAATCAGGCACAGTGTCTATTTTAAGCATCAGAGCAATCCTAAAAATTAGAATTTCTACATCTTTTAAGTTGGCCAAGGTGTTCTTTCCGTTTCTTCAGAAGAGTGACACTGCAGCAATTTCAGTTTTGCATTAAACTCTGCTTTGAAGCCTAAACAAATTAGAGAAGTCAGGGACTTTATTTTCAGAGTTCATTAACTACTTCACAGCGAAACCTTTTTCTCACGTTCCAGATGTTGTGGTTTTCTTGACCTCAGTTTATATTTCCAGATGATGTGAACAGGCCAACATTACATTCTGCTCTAAGTAGTTTCTCTGGGAAATCATCCGAGATTAGAAATAACCAGAGCCAGGCCAGAATTGTTAGAAATAAACACTATACATTTTACTCGCCGAATTTTATGTCACATTAACATTACACCGCTGAGGTCACTGCTAGCGGACTAAGAGGTAATGCAAAAAGTAAAAGTTGCTGGATTGTAGGTGTCAGTTCACATTGATGGGATTGTCATTGCCGAGTGTGTAACAATGGAAGCATTGTTCACAAATGCAATGTTCAATGTGTGTTGATTGACTTTTTTTTTACGTTTTTTTTTCGGGCAGCGATTATAACAAAAAATTGCTGTTTGATGATGTAATTTAAGTATTCTGATCAATGGTTAAGAAAAGCGTACAAGGCACCAGAATAATTACAAATTAAGTGGGTTGGTTTCAGGCCAGCTGGTTTAAGCTACATTTCACTACAATGACACTGGGAAGAATTTTAAACCATTCACTTACAGTTACAGATTTATGAAAATTTTTACTGAACTTTTTTTTGTTCATTAACCCATTAACATGGTTTTCAAGGTCTCAAGAGCAAAAGGAACTGGGCAGTGACCCCATCTGTCTTGGCAGTGGTTACAGTTGCTGCGTGCTTCACTGCCAATCTCTCCCACCTCAGGGGATGTCAGCTGAGTCTGTGCCAGTTGGAAAAATCTCACTGGTGTGCAGCTTCTATTTCTGCCCACAAAATCTATAAAGTCTGCTAGAAGTTGTAACATTTGTGGAAGGAGACATAAAGTAGGTCTGTGCGGAGGAAAGCAAAACACGTGGTTGTGGCAGAATTTCTATTGTTTATTTTATACTAAAATAACCAAAAAGTGCCCATTTTAGCAAAACAGAAATAGGAAACTTATTCAGTGCCCCTTCACCCTCCCTAAGGTGACCCAGTGTACAAATCTCTTGATAGGAGCTGCACTTAAAGTGGAATCCCGGTCTAGTATAACATACAGTAAAAAGTTGATACCCTTTATTGACCATCATTATCCTACCTGCTTTTGTCTACAAGTAATGTCATCTGTTTAAAAATCACAAGTCTCCCCGCCTCACAGAACAGCATTGCAAAGTGTTGCCTTTGTATGCACAATAAGTCATCAAATTATTAAAAAAATCTTTGTAAGCAGCTCTTTATAAGCACAGGATACAGATCTTTCTTCACCATTCAGTAAATCCTGTTGAAAAAAAAAACCCTCTGCTTTTTGTTTGTCCAGCCTTATCAACTGCAATTAATGTTCAAACATAGAACTGTATCACATAATTGGTAATCTTTAATACAAAGCGAAACACACTCTTCTAACCTTCTCAGGAAATTTTGATGAACAAAAATTTAAAAAAAGAAAGAAAAGAAAAAAAAAATTGTTGATAGTTTCACTTTAATGGAGAGATATGAAATAGCTAAAAACTGCTGAAGAAGGGGCTTCCAGGATATACAGATGTGATGTCCCAGCAGAGAGACTCGGTCACCTCCACTCAGAAGGTAGTATTCAGCTTCTTTAAAGGTGCAAATCACCTGCCATGAAAAATGTATATTACCTTCTGCACATTGGGGAGAATCATTTAGATCCACTGCTGTCAGTGGTGTGCAGCTGTATTATTGCTAGTGTAATGTATGGTACTTTAAAGGCGGTAGGGCAGCGGCAGAAGTGCAACATGGGGGAGTGATTGGGGTGGGATGATGGTCAGTATTTAGCAAGGAAATGATACACTTCGCATAGTGCACTGCTGATCAGTAAATGACACCAAACTAAAATTTATTTTGAATATTTTTGCTTTCACTATGTAGAGAATTTTCAGAAAAATAGCATATCTATGGTGAAAGGTGTCTCATGTTTACTAGTCCATTTACACATAGATTTAATTGTAGAATCAGTCTCTCTTAGCAACCAATAAGGGAGTGTCAGTTGCCACAAACGATGAGCTGTTGTTACTTTGTTACTGAGATATTAATATGCTGCTAGTTTATAAATTCCACAGCAGTGTGTGTGTGTGTGTGTGTGTGGGGGGGGGGGGGGGCGGAGTAGCAAGAGACTAGAAGTTCATAGACATGCATTCACTTTAGTGAAACCAACATGTGCATTTTAATTGCCGCATTTTAAGATAAAATCATGATTCCCTCCATATAATAATTTATAATACAATACAATATAATTTTATGCAAAGTGTAATACAGATAGTTATAACCAGTGGCATAGCAATAGGGGATGCAGAGGTTGTGGCTGCACTGGGGCCCCTGGACCAGAGGGACTCACAATATGGGCCCTCTGGGAACCAGATCAGCAAAATATCAGCTGGAGTGTATAATAATAACCTAATCTGCTAATTGAGAGGCTGGCTGAAAGAACACCTGGCCTGCATTTGGCATACTACATAATTATGGCCACCTCAACAATGACTTATCAGGTTATTGAAGGCAGCCTTTAAATGTCCCTCTCCAGTTTTTAGTTTTATTGTCTTTCAAATAATGCACAACCAACCGCACACCATGACCAACCACACAACAAGTTTACATGCCAGGTACTGTATTTTGGGACTATAAGGCTCCCTGCACACTGTCTGCGATTCCGATTCTGATTTTTAATCTGTTTGTACATCCGATTCCGTTTTTTAATCGTTACTGCATGCTGCGTTTTGTCCTCCGTTTTTCTGTTGATTGTATTCAGGGAAAATCAGAATTGCAAATTGGAATTGGAAACGGAATTGGAATCGCAAAACGGATTTGCAGTGTGCAGGGAGCCTTAGGCTTGGTCTGTTGGAAGATAGTTGGGCATGTGTATGGCTGGCAAACAACAAGACGACCAACTGATAACAGGTTGTTTGCCAGATCTATCAAACTGCCCATCTATATTTCAGGTTGGAGTCTAAGGCTCCCTGCACACTGCATACGATTCCGATTCCAATTTTTAATCAGTTTTTACATCTGATTCCGATTTTTAATCGTTACTGCATGCTGCGTTTTTTCCTCCCTTTTTCTGTTGATTGTATTCAGGGAAAATCGGAATTGAAAATCGGAATCGGATAGGCTCCCTGCACATTGCAAATCTGTTTTGCGATTTGCAATTCCGATTCCGTTTCCTAATTCGATTTGCAATTCCGATTTTCCCTGAATACAATTAACAGAAAAATGGAGGAAAAAACGCAGCTTGCAGTAACGATTAAAAATTGGAATCGGATGTAAAAACTGATTAAAAATCTAAATCTTAATCACATGCAGTGTGCAGGAAGCCTTACACTCACTTTTTCTCCCCCAAAAGTGGGGAAAAAGTCACTGCATCTTATAGTCCAAATGCAGAAAGTTCCTGACTTGTGAATGCCTTCTAATACGAACCTCCAACATGCCGCAATGTTGGGGACTCCCTGTAATGTGCCCGTGCAGAGGAGGAAACGGAGACAAATGGAGGACCCAGGGGGACCCAAAGGGGCGTAGAGGAGGACACAAGGAGGACAGAGGCAGACACATGCGGGACATAGGAGAACACAAGGGGGAAAGAGGAAGACACAGGGAGACACAAGAGATATAAGGGGGCATGAGGTACAAAGGGGGCCTAATCCACAACATGCCCCTTCACCATGGATGCACCAGGTTTAGTACTGTATATATTTTTTGCCATGTTTTTGTCCTCTAAACCTAGGTGCGTCTTATGGTCAGGAGCGTCTTATAGTCCGAAAAATATGGTACATACATACACTGCAACAAACTGAACAACCAACTCATTTAAATAATATGCGTGCAAGTTAAACAGCAAACTGCACAACATGTCCGCATTCAAAAACAGCAAAGTTCGTTAAAAAGCCTTGTACACACATTCCAACCTGAAATATAGTTGGGCAGGTTGATGGATCTGGCAAATAACCTGTTATCAGTTGGTCGTCTTGTTGTTTGCCAGCCATACACATGCCCAACTATCTTCCAACAGACCAAGTTTAGAAGGGAGTTGGGCAGATTGTATGGCATGTACAGTATATGAACCATGAACCTTAAAAGTGCCCATATATCTAGCGATTATGGGCAGATTCAACCAAGAGACAAATCTCTCTCTTAATTGAATCTGATTAGAGAGAGTTCTGTCAACTGTCCTTACACGGCAGGCCGATTCCCGATCAACTTCAGCATTAAATGTATCGGGAATAAGCCGAGCCTGCCGCTTCTGCTGCCTCACCGCTGTGTGTGTGTGTATGTAATGTATATGTGCTGTAATGTGCATTTATACATTACCTGTTCTATGTCACGGTGTCCGTCCATCTTCCACCTCTCTTCAAAAAGCCACATATGCGCTTCCCCGCGGACCACGCTTGTGATGTCACGCGCCAGCGTGCTATGTACCAGCAGCATGTATGCAGCTAATAGAAGAAATGCCGAAGATGGATGGACACCGTGACACAGGACAGGTAATGTATAAATGTACATTACAGCACATATACATTACACACATACATACACACACATTGTAGGAACAGCGCAGGGGGTTTCATCGCTCGTCCCGATATCGCTGGCCTCTACCACCGCACACCCGATTGAGCATGTCGGCCCGACATCCTACAGCATGTCCGACTGATTAATGCAACCAACAATTTTGGCTCAAAATTGGTCACATTGTCAATCAGGCATGCACTTGGCGACACTGATTTTCATTGATCTGATTATAGTAATCGAATCGGATGGTTGTTTGACTGTCAAGTTGCCTAATGTATGGCCACCTTAAAGAGACTCTGTAACAAAATGTTAAGCCTTATCTCCTGTATCCTTTAAGTTCCTATATCTGTTCTAATTTGATCTGGATTACTGCAACCTTTTCTAGTTGCACTGTCTCTGTAATATATCTAATCTTCTTTTCTTTGTCAAGCTTTGTCGAGCTATGGAGGAATGTGCTGCCTCTGCTGTGATAGGGAGAAGTTATGCACGCCCCCTCCTCTCCCCCTGCAGGCTCTGTGTGCTTTGCTTACTACTTACAGACAGAGCTCTCTGAGGGGGAAGGGAGCTGCCTGTCTCATGCTGAGAACTGTGAGAATCCCAGACTGGAGTGCAGATAATTCTCTATGTAATAAAAACTTGCAGTATACTGTAACACGAGATATATACAAACATCACTTCCTGGTTAGCGGCCATGTTTTTTGTTTGTAAACACTGCCTAAAACTGGCGATTAAAAGCCAGGATCGTGGCGAGGAGTGGCGGAAATGGCAAAGAGGGGCCCAGGAGAACACAATGAATAGAATGCTATGCTTTTTATTGTAAGAATTTGAGAGTACAGATTCTCTTTAAGACCAGGACTAGCTAGGTTTTGCTGGAATCTTCTGTACTACAACAAAAGCCTGTGATAAGATCAGGGGGGTGTAGGCTTTTCTGGAAACTACTGTGTGAGGACTATAATAAGGGGAAAGTTAGCTGTGTTGAGAGAGAATTAAGCTGAACGTGTTGGAGGGCAGATCAGCTGTATTTTCTTTGATGGAGTTTTACTACTGCTTGAGATGGAGTTTTTCATCTGCTTGAGATGAAATGAATGGGTTATAATCAGGGGCGCAACAATAGCCCCTGCAAGGGATGCATCTGCAGGGGGCCCCAGAAGTTGCAGGGGGCCCCATGGATGGGGGAAAAGTTTATTTATCTTGCCCTGTTAGATTGACAACTAAGGGCATTGAGAGAAAAAGCTTTCTGCTCTCTGCACAATTGTTTTAATGACTGCAAAGTTTTGCAGACAAAGATTTGTAGATAATCCATATTAATTAGAGAAGTAGCAAACGGTTCGCCGGCGAACGGTTCCAGGCGAACTTTGGTGGTTCGCGTTCACCTGCACCAGACGAACTTTTGCGGAAGTTCAATTCACCCCATAATGCTCTATTGAGCAAAACTTTGACCCTCTACATCACAGTCAGCAGGCACATTGTTGCCAATCAGACTGCACTCACTCTTGGAGCCCCACCCCCCCTTATACAAGGCAAGGTCCTTGAGCCATGTGACTCACTCATCTGCCTATACTAATTAGTTAAGGGACAGCTCCTTCTACCCTTCCACCCTTCTACCCTTCTACCCTTCCACCCTTCCACCCTTCTACCCTTCCACCCTTCCACCCTTCTACCCTTCCACCCTTCTACCCTTCCACCCTTCCACCCTTCCACCCTTCTACCCTTCTACCCTTCCACCCCTTCCACCCCTTCCACCCATTCCACCCATTCCACCCATTTTCTCCTACCGAAGGGAGAAGGGTCTCATCTGCCAGGGAATTCCAGTATTTCAAAAGCCAGCTTACATACCGTGGCTGGGGATTGAACCCAGGTCTCAGTGTATGTTAACCACCCTGGCGTTCTGATTAAATCGCCAGGGTGGCTGCGGGAGGGTTTTTTTTAAATAAAAAAAAAACTATTTCATGCAGCCAACTGAAAGTTGGCTGCATGAAAGCCCACTAGAGGGCGCTCCGGAGGCGATCTTCCGATCGCCTCCGGCGCCCAGAATAAACAAGGAAGGCCGCAATGAGCGGCCTTCCTTGTTTTGCTTATATCGTCGCCATAGCGACGAGCGGAGTGACGTCATCGACGTCAGCCGACGTCGTGACGTCAGCCGCCTCCGATCCAGCCCTTAGCGCTGGCCGGAACTTTTTGTTCCGGCTACGCTGGGCTCAGGCGGCTGGGGGGACCCTCTTTCGCCGCTGCTCGCGGCGAATCGCCGCAGAGCGGCGGCGATCAGGCAGCACACGCGGCTGGCAAAGTGCCGGCTGCGTGTGTTGCTTTTTATTTCATTAAAATCGGCCCAGCAGGGCCTGAGCGGCAGCCGCTGGCGGTGTTGGACGAGCTGAGCTCGTCCAGACCGCTCAGCTGGTTAAGTAACTAACATACACATATCCATTATACCACCAACACTTCTAGCTGAAGCTAGCCTAGCATGTACCATTTATGCTCAATCCAAAGAAAATTAGACAAGACAAATAACATTTATATCATGCTTTTCTCCTGGCGGACTCAAAGTGCCAGAGCTGCAGCCACTAGGGCACACTCTATAGGCAGTAGCAGTGTTAAGAAGACTTCTACTGAATAGGTGCTGGCTTACTGAACAGACAGAGCCGAGATTCAAACCCTGGTCTCCTGTGTCAGAGGCAGAGCCCTTAAGCTGGCTTTTGAAATACTGGAATTCCTTGGCAGATGAGACCCTCCTCCCTCCGGTAGGAGGGAGGAGGAGGGTGGTCCATGTTTTAGAACCCTTGAAACATATTTTCTATCATTTTTCTAGCTAGTAGAATTTTTGTAAGTTCGCATCCCCATTGAAGTCTATTGCGGTTTGTGAACTTTTTCGCGAACCGAACTTTCTGCGGAGGTTTGTGAACAGGGTTCGCGAACCAAAAATCATAGGTTCGTGACATCACTAATATTAATTGTGCAGCAGGGTCTTGTGTACAGCACTGACCTAGCCCCAGCCTCTCTACCCCTCCCCAAGTGCACTGTAGTGATTCTGGAGAAGTCTGCAGAGCCAGTTCTGCTCCATCAAAAATGTACAGGGTGAGTGTAATACGCTGAGGCTGGGAGAACACTTATCTATTGGTTTTCTGTACGCGTTTTCTGCCCACCATGTGTTTCTGTATGTGTGAAAACATGCACGTTTTATCACAGAAGCTTCTGTAATTGATAGAGAAAATGCATGCAGTGCTTGGCTGCTGTCTGTTTTTTATCTGCATGGGGAAAACACATTCAAGTGTGCACTAGCCAACTGAGTAACATTGGTTCTCAGTTTGCCTGTGCAGAAAACTAGGGGCAGGGAAGGTGGCCCCATCCAAAGTTTTGCAAGGGGGGGGCCAGTGATTTCTAGTTATGCCCCTGGTTATAATTGAATTCTCTGTCGGCTCTTGGTGTATGGACCTTCATGTGGTCACACACAGATGTTAGCCTTGCGCTTAGGGTAGCAAAGCAACACTAAACAGAGGCATTGCAATTTGTAGTCACAGAGCTTAGTAAAACACTCCACTTGGTTATTGAACATGCTTAGTAGGAAAGTAATCTGCTAATTACAATTACTCAAAATTTTGTGTAAATTTTTGCAATTACGGCCATATGTAATTATGATTTGGACATTCAATTGATTTCGTATAGCCCATTCGTAATTTCAAGTAATTTTTGCATAACTTCTTGCCTACCTTAGTGGTTAGTACATACATGCTATCATCAACAAAATTGCTACTATGTTAAGGGGAATAGTGAGAACAAGTCAAAAGAAAATTTCAAAATGACCTTGTCGTTTTTGAGAAAATGGATTTTAAAAATGCAGAAAAAAAAATGGTTTTACAACTCAGAAAAAAATGACAGTTTGAAAACCATTTTTATTGCATTTTTAAAATCGATTTTTTTAAAAACTACAAAGTCTTTTTGAAAAGTTATTTTTTTTACTTTTCCTTACCATTCTCCTAAACATACAAAGCAATGTTTGTAATATGTCCACGCTGCGTAATATTTTGGCGCTTTGATAAATACACTAAATAAATAAATACAATAAATAAATGATACCATGTATTGAGGCTTTGCTATTAACCACTAAATTTGGCCCAAAATTAAGCAAAAATTACACAAAATTTCTAAATTTTGGATTCCGATTACATTTGCAAACGAAATCAATTACAATTTTCCCAAAATTTTGCATTACGATTTCACATCATTATTGCAAATTACAATGCAAAATTGTGATTATGCAAAATTTGTGCTCATCGCTATTAGTAGAAAGTAAAGTCAAGAAATAGCAAGCCAGTGCAATACTGTGATCCATTAGGAAAGAGGATGCTACCCATGTGAGTTTTCTGTCTAAAGGAAAAAAGTATAAAATGCAAGGTAAGGGGAGTGAGTAACCTGTACACAAGATTGTAGTGGTGTCCAATGTCCTGTCTGAATAGAAGAGAATGGAGCCAAGCTGGGTTAATAACTGGATTGAGTCAGATTATATTTTTGGCTGAATAAGTAAGAACTTGAAGATTGGCGAGTGCCATACGGATTGTGTAAAGGAATTCCACAGGAGAGAAGAGGATCATGTGAAGCTGATGTTGAGTCTCCATCTGAACAACTAATGAATACAGATTTAAATTAATTTACCATTTCTGTAAATGTTTAAAGTCTCATCTGTTAAAATATGATGACATATGAGGCAAATTAAAATTAATTTATTTTAAGCTGAGAGACACTTAAGAGTGAGGAAAGCAAGGCTGATGACATATACAGTTCTTAGGCTGGGAATTGTTTTAAGTAAATTAATTTGCTCATCTGTGAAACTGGTCAGTTTGATTTCAACACACTTTTTTTTTTAAATCAGCAACTCTTAGCAGCTTGGATAAACTGCCCACAAACTCTGTGTCTGGGAGCAGAAGTCCACCTGGAAACATTTGCCTTTATTAAGCACCTCTAGACATCTTTCAGTGTCCCAAAAATGAGTTACATGTATTTTAAATTTTACATTTTTTTCTTGATAGTGGTCCTTTAATTCTTCACAAAAGCCATCACTGGAAAGGATCTATACAAAGATGAGTCTGGTCTTGCTTCTGGTTTACACACTATATTGGCATTTGGACTGAGCAACTGCCATTCAGCAAGTGCTTTTAAAAATAAAGAAAACCCTGAAAAATCCTGCATGAGGAGATGGACTAGTCCAAAACCTGTCAGGAGTGTCAGATTTTTACTGCCTACTATAAGTGACAGTGAGATAGGAGGAAACTAATTTACAGTGGGTTTTACTCTAAAACAAATGTACATTTAATACATATGCATTCACATGAATATTACATTTTACAATTTTTCATGATGGTGGTCCTTTAAAGTAAACTTGAATGTGAAAATAAACATATGATATAATGAATTGTATGTGTAGTACAGCTAAGAAATAAAGCATTAGTAGCAAATAAATTATTCTCCCGTTTTTTCCAGTACAGTAAGAGTTAAGAAACTTAAATCGTTACTTCAGTTGTTATCTATGCAGAAGGGGTGCATGAAATAGAGGCGCTGTGAAAAAAGGGCACAGGGTATAGCCGAAATCATTATTTTTTGGCAATGATAAGGAAAAAATTGATTTAAAAGTAAATATAGGTTAAAATTAGCAATTGTTTCTAAAGTCATTTTTAATGATTTAGGTTTTTTTATCTTTTCTTCATCTTTACCAGAAATAGAATAATAAAGTTATTAACCACTTCAGCCTTCAGTCGTTTTCACTTTATGCATCCGAGCAATGTTCAACTCCCATTCATTAGCCTATAACTTTATCACTACTTATCACAATGAACTGATCTATATCTTGTTTTTTCCGCCACCAATTAGGCTTTCTTTGGGTTGTACATTTTACTAAGAGCCACTTTACTGTAAATGCATTTTAACAGGAAGAATAAGAAAAAACGAAAAAAAAATCATTATTTCTTCGTTTTCAGCCATTATAGTTTTAAAATAATACATGCCTCCATAATTAAAACTCACCTATTGTATTTGCCCATTTGTCCCAGTTATTACACCGTTTAAATTATGTCCCTATCACAATGTATGGCGACAATATTTTATTTGGAAATAAAGGTGCATTTTTTCCGTTTTGCATCCATCACTATTTACAAGTTTAAAATTAAAAAAAAAAAGTAGAAATATTTCATCTTTACATTGGTATTTAAAAAGTTTAGACCCTTAGGTAAATATTTACATTTTTTTTATTGTAATGTTTTTTTTTATATTAAACATTTTATGTGGGTATTTTTGGGAGGGTGGGATGTAAACAGTAATTTTTTTCTGTAAATATGTGTTGATTTTTATTTTTTTTGCATTTAGTTGTAATTTTACTTTTTGGCCACAAGATGGCAGCCTTGAGTTTTTTTACATGTTGTCACTCTAAGCGTAACATGTAGAGGGACGCATGGGGACGCAGGAGCCAGAAAAAGCAAAGCTTCCGAGAGAAGCTGACGCTTTTTCTGCGGGGGAGAGGAATCAGTGATCGGGCACCATAGCTCGATTCACTGATTGCCTGGCTAACAAACCGCGGGCTGGGAGCGCACGTGCACGTGCGCGATCGGCCGCAGGAGCGCGCGGACGCATACATGGCCTCCTGGACGTAGCTACTACGTCCAGGAGGCAAAAGTGGTTAAAATGACGGTGATAAAAAGTGTGCTGGGGCCCAATAGCTGATGTTTAACATTCGAGTGAATGGCAACGCACGATTTTTCTGCTTTTCATATGTGCCTGATTTTCCTGCTTCCATGAAAAAGATCTTCTCTGAGCTCTCTGACTAAACTGCGGTCAGCTACAGTGCTGTTTTCCAAAGCAATTACACATCAAAGAAACAGTCAGAGACAGATTCAGATAAAGTTTTTTTCCGGGGAAGTTCAAAGGGTCATTAGCTCTGCTCTGTTTCATTGTTTAAAATACAGAGTGTGGTTTGTAAATTGCAAATATGACAGAATAATGCAATGTTATAAAAAAAAGCTATATATTTGAAAATAAAAATATGAGACTCTTTTCTTTGCTACTAATGTTCTATTAACTATCCCTACTACACATACAATCCATTATATCAGAAGTTTCATTTTACTTCATTGTCACTTTAAGATATTATGGCACAAAATCACTAATATATGTTATAGTCATTTTTCAACTAAACTTAAAGTACCTTTTCACAAAACACTTTTCAAAATAATTTAATTTGATAAAGTGATTACACATAACAAAAATATATTTCAACTTATTGTTGACTTAAAATGTATTCAAATCTAATGTATTTGTAAAATAAATGACTAAAAATCAAAAGTCCTAAAATGAGGCAAAATCTCTTGATCCCATAGCAAACTCAAAATAATAATAATAATAATGATAAAAACAATAATAACAAACCAATATTAATAAATAAAAAAATATTAGTTTTTTTAAATGCAAATTTGAAATACTGACTTCATTCCCTTTATTGTTGCTATAGTCCATAACTATGGTTAGATTTCTTGCACAGCACTCTTCACACTTTTTTTGGTCCGCCTTTTGCCACGGGGTTTGTTTATGCTCATTACTCATGGAGACAGGAAGCCTGAATGATTGGTCTGTGTATTTATTCCATGTGCCCTCGTTTGGACCTTTCATCAATCTTTAGGTACTTAGTCACAAGTTCTGCATTTGCTTATGTTATGTTGCTTGATGCAAAGTGACTGTGCACTAATATGAATGATGCACATTGTGTTAATTTCTCTTTGCTCATTTACTCCCTTGCAACATGTTCTTATTGTTATTGTTATGGGTAAAGAAGAAACAAGTTTCACTTCATATGCAGTTAGATTTCAGTGGATGTACTTAGTATTAATACGACTTGTTTTATGTGTTTCTGCTTAAGCTCCTTGTTTCCATGTGATGTCACTGTGAGCTTAGCTAAGACTCCTCTTGCACAGCCCCATCAGCTGGCAGATAGGGATATAGATGCTTATGCAGCTAGTAAAGGAACATACTTCAACTTGAACTAAAATGAGTTAACATTTCAAAGGTAAACCTGCCACTTCCAACAAAGTGGAAAAGCCTAAATTGCTTAGAGCGCGTTTATTAAATGCCCTAGTTTTTTATCTCCTGTTTTAATATCAACAGCCACTGCTCAGATTATCTCTCCCTCCACATTATTTCTGAAAATTAAAAAAAAAACTTTTGCTCTCTGATAGAAAGGCCACACCCCTTCCTCCCTAATGTTTCCAGAGGCTGTTTAACTGATTACATGACTCTCCTCTGCGCTACAGCTGCTAGCAAGTTTTCTGCACAGGAGAGTTTTGCTCTCAGTTTTGTGTCAAGTAAAACTGTTAACAATAGTCTTTTTTTTTCAGTGTCTTTTTTTAATATTGGGAGGTGGGTGCGGACGGCTCTCCCCGGCGCTGGCCACGCTTGGGGGGTCGCCTGCACCACCCAGCCTCCCCCTCCGGGGTGCCACTGTGGTTCCCAGGCAGTGAGAGAGCTTGGGACCCCGCGGTCCCCCCGGTTATATGGGGGCATTGGGAAGCCTCCCCGTGGCGCTCCTGGATAGTGCTAATGTAGCATGAACTAATTCCCGCAGGGCGACCACTTTGCGGTATTGCTTTTTTGACCCTGCATAGTTTGGCATGCAAAAGCAAATGCATATTTGCATGAGCATTGCCTCATGAATAGCCAATTACGCCAGATTTGCAAAGCCAGACTTTCTAGGGTTAAACTTGGGTGTTTGAGCACGCATACATTTTCTCATGGAAAGCGTCTTTTTTTTTTTACAGTTTAAAATCAATCAAAAAATAATACCGAAATCTTGTCATTGGCAACTGTTGAATCCTCGGGCTGGAGAAAGTATTTGAGACCTACACCTTCCTGCCTTTTCCCACAGTCTAGTATAGTGTAGTACAGCGCTTTAGAAATGCGGTTACTTTCTTGAAAACAGACGTGGTCACATGACTGCTGTGCACTGTGACCTCCTTTGGCCCCAGTTCTCCAAAGGTAGACTTCCTTCTGAGAGGATAAATGGTCCAGAGCTGTCTCTCATGACCCCACCAAATCAAAACATAGGAGGGGTGGGGCTAAGCTGCCACTCAACTGCTCTTATGTAGAGGTCAAAACAATGGGCGGTGCAACCAGTTGGTTGGAAGTAATTTTCAATGGCAAGTCCCTGTAGTGTGAAAATGAAAGCTGTTCCATCATTACAAGAAGTCATGTGACTACCACTGTTTTCAAGAGTATGAAGATATTAAATAGCATGAAAGAGGGAAAGAGAGGCGTTCATGTAAGAAAAGCTTTTACCGCCAGGGACTTTAAAGCGGATTTCCGGGCAAAAAGTTGAGGTCACTTACCTTACCCCTTGGTATAAAAGCAATTGCCATTGCTGCCTGTTCCTGTCTCTTCCTTAGCAGGCACAGATACTGGCACAATGATATAGGTGACAAGTTGAATATGCAGTCTATAAGAGAAGCATTCAAATGGTCTGGAAACATGTGGAGTTATGAGTTCACAGTGTGCTCCAGGTAAGGAAGTCTTAGGCAGGGTTTTGTGCGCGTTTTTTGCATAGAAAAACTGAGAACTGATGTTAATCAATGGGCTAGTTCACGTTTATTGCAATTTGCGCAGATAAAAAACTGACATTCTGCAGGATAATTCTGCACATTTTGACTGTTTTCTCAATCAGTTACATGAGCTGCTGTGAAAAAATGCACACATTTTTCTTTATACAAACAAATATGGTGTGCAGAAAATGTATGCTAAAAAAACATGCGCAGAAAACTGAAAGACGAATGTGTCCCCTGCCTTATAGTAGAAGAATCTCCCCCGGCACTACTGTTAAAACTGTTACCATTACTGAAAAGATGTTCCAAATAACATACAGCAATCTGTTCATAAAATGGACATACCCAAACTAAGGGGAGGCTATGTGACAGTGTGGGTGTAAGACCAGAGGCGTATCTAGAGAGGTGCAGGCATGGCTCATGCCATGGGCACCACAACACCGTGGGCGTCATGGCAGCCCCCTACTCCCTTGTTCTTACTTACACATAGGGGCTAACTCTAGCAACCTATACTGGGGGGCTACTTATACGGAGGGGGGAGACTCGTCTTATTAACTATGCTGAGAGGGCAACCTAAGCTGGTTGACTACCTACACTGGGAGGGCTACCTCTGGCTACCTATACTAGGGGGCTACCTCTGACTGTCTGGCTACATATACCAGGTGGATAACCCTGGTGACCTATACTGGGGGTGATTAACAGTACTGGGGGCTAATTCTCTCTACACATACTGGGGGCACCTCTGGCTACCTATACTGAGGTGGACACCTCTGGATATTCATATTGGAAGGAAACCTTCAGTATGGATAAGTGGCGCAATTGGATATGGGGTGCAAATACATATTGGGCGCAATTTCACTGTTTGCCATAGGCGCTTTGTCACCCAGATATGCCCCTGTGTAAGACAGTCATCCTGACAATCATTTTGCAACACGTAGGGCACAAGATGATAGTCTGGCAGATTACATGCATACTGCTCCACAGTCTCACCGCAGTTTGGGTATGTCTATTGTCTGAACAAATTTCCATATGTCACATGGAATAGTGGATGTTAAATAAAGTTTGACAGTAGTGTCTGGGACATTCTTCTACTTTCTTTTTTTTAATCTGTACAATCAAGTTCCTCAAAAAGCTTCACCGGCTTATCTTTTTATCTTTTCCTTTTTCCTACAAAAATACTCAAGGCACTTCTATTTCGTCCTTTGGAGATGCCCTAACTAGTTTGTGTTAATATAAAGTGAATATAAAGGCTCTTTACTGCACATGCGCTCGAGCATGCGCAGTATGGAGCCGCCCATTTTTGGATACACTTGGGTACATGAGTGCTTCCAAAGCCTCCCAAGGGCTCATGGACGTGTATTCGACCAATTGGTCAAGTACACACAACAGGAGTGATAACCCTGGAATGAGGGGAACAAGAGAAGACAGGGAAGGCTCTATAGAATCCAGAGCCTTTCTGCGTATAGG